>NC_138548.1:173383589-173776089 GCF_964273705.1 Natrix helvetica | reverse complement strand
AGGAGAATGACAATTAAAAGAGATGATTGTATATGGATATTATTTATAGGATACAGAAATTACCCCATAAATTCCAAGCAATTATTATATTTCTGTTAATCACGTGATCAAATTATAGATCCCTAAGATATTCTTAAACAGACTCTTAATCTTTTTTTAAAGAACTGATCTCTAATCTGATCATACTATCTGTTGGTGTCATTTTTATTGCCATGAATTTAAATTTTATGATTTAGTCCCATGATCCTTAGTTATACTGTTTTATCCTGCATAGTTAGGATAAATAGATAGTAGAATATGATTATTCTGGTGATAATCGCCCCAGAAATAATCTAATTTCTTTTGAAATGTTAATTTTAACTACTTCTGGAGACCAGATCCACACGTCACAAGTTTTCTAATTAATATCAGGCATCCACAATCTTTATGAATATTCAATACTGGAAAGAATTATCCGTAAATTCTTCTGATTCTAGTTCCAATGTACATTGTTAACCTGTCCTACGTTGTAGAACCAAATCCAACTAGTACTAAAGAATAACTCTTGTCTCAATTGGAAACCATCCAGGTGTCTGTCTCTCTCTCTCTCTCTCTCTCTCTCTCTCTCTCTCTCTCTCTCTCTCTCTCTCTCTCTCTCTCTCTCAATCTCTCTCTCTCCATGATCATTTTAAACAACAGATTTAGAAAATGTGAAAAACAATTCTTTAGAAATCTTTTTTCAGCACCTTTTGTTCTGCTTAGAATTTTGTATGTTACAAATCGTTGAATTTCATAGGCTTTGGCTGACAAACAAGAGTATGGAAGCAACAAATATAATGGGAGGTTTTTACACGAAGCAGCATGTGAGCAAAGATACCACAGGGACAATAATAGTTTCTTTTTGCAGCATGTAGCTTTTGACATTTAACTTTTGTACTAAAGTGGAAAACCCCATTATTTTGATGCATTAGGATTTAAAGATAGATTAATTTAAATCTGGAGAAGGAAGTTAAAACTGACTACTACCTCTTTAATAAACTCTGTCCAGATATTATCCCAGGATAGCTGGAATAGCAATTGTTTGCTATTGTTGTTATATAGCACCCTTATATTGCGGAATGATTGGTGAGATGAATACCTTCTTGTGAAGCCATTCTCAAAGTAAATCCTTTGAATTAAAATCAAAAGGATTCTGATGTGATGGAAAAACACTTGCTTATTCTCTAAACCAGGAATGGCAAATCTTTTTGGCACCGAGTGCCGAAAGGGGGTGCACATGCTCAAAGCCACAAACCCAAAAGAGGAGCTGCCCAGGGGGCATGCGTGCACCAGAAAATGAACTTTTGGTTCAACTAGTCTTCCAGTTACTGGCGTGCATGCACACATGATGATCAGCTGACCGGCACGCATGCTCACCCCAGAAAACAGAAGATCAGCTCTTCCAATCTCCGGCATTGCCGTACGCACTAAGGCTAACTGATCGTCGTGCACACATGTGCATCAGAAACCCAGAAGAGGAATGGGCGACACCGCACGTGCCAGCCGACATGGCTCTGTGTGCCACTTTGGGCATGCGTGCCATTGGTTCACTATTACAGCTCTAAACTAATGTTTTCTATTTGATAGGTATCATTAAGAATCAGGTAGAGGATGACTAAAAAGAGAAAGAAAATAACAAGAGGGAAGCAAAGGCAGAGAGAAAGAAAGGACTGTTCAAAGCTTATAAAAGTTTGCTTTAATAAATAAAATAAACATAGCAACATTGACTTTCTAGGAGATTTAAAGCTAAAGACTTATGGGAAATAGGGAAGAGAATGAGGCCAACAATTTTGGCAGAGAGATGGAAAAGATCTCAATACAATTTCTTCCAGGTTTCAATGACTTTCTGTAACAGAGCCAGTCATTTTGAAATCGTATAGAAGAACAGGAATAAACAAATTTGATAGGAGGTTAGATCATTAAACTCCGTATTTCATTTCATGTAGATTTGTAAACCTACAATGACTTGCCAAACTGAATACTGCAAATCTTACAAGTTGCAATACAATTTAAACATTATCGTGTATGATGATTATACTACACTAAGATATTTACCACCCCAAGGCTATGGAATAACATCCCAAAAACATTGTGGGACCTCATCAATCTCGTTCCTATTGCCAACATGAGTGTGTCTGGTTTTTTTTAAGTTGGATGGAGTAAGACAAACAATTTCTCTTCCTCTCGTATATCTTTTCACATCCCTAAACAGCATATGCCAGAAAACACATATTTTCAGGGAGATATATAACCTAAAAGTAAAAGGCTGAGTTCCAAATATGCCTTTAGGGAAAAAGTTTACAGAGTTTTAGAAGGATTTCTTATGTGAACTACCTCAAAACTAGAAAGTATAGAAAAAGAGGGTATCATTCGAGAGCCGTATAAGTTTAATTAAAAACCTAGGCAGATTGATCTAGATGGAGTTACTTTTTAGAGAAATCTCTTGGTTTCTCAAATTCTCAACTCACCAGTAAAATTTGTGTGCTGAACTGTGATGGCCTAGCATTGTCTAAAATAAAGTAAACATGGTGGTATTATTATTTTATACAATTCTTTAATTCCAGCATTCAATGCAGAGTATATCTCTTATGTAATGCAGATTAAAGCAAAATAAATTTTCTCCTTTCTCTTTTTCCAACAGTTTAAGACACTATAGCAGTGATGGCGAACCTATGGCACGCACAAGTGGCACGCACAAGTGGCACGCGGAGCCATTTGTCAGGGCACTCAAGGCGCTGTGCTGGCAGGCTTAGTTCACCTTTATAAAAGCTATTTTTCGCCTTCCCCAGGCTCCAGAGGCTTTATAGGGCCTCCCCTGCCCCCCCCCCCAGAGGCTTCAGGGACCGTCCGGAGGCTTCCCTGAAGCCTTCGGAACGCTTAAAACCACCCTCCGAGCAAACCGGAAGTGACTTCCGGGTTGCTCGGAGGGTCGTTTTAAGCGTTCCAAAGGCTTCAGGGACCATCCAGAGGCTTCCCTGACGCCTTCGGAGCGCTTAAAACGACACTCCGAGCAAACCGGAAGTGCTCGGAGGGTCGTTTTAAGCGTTCCAAAGGCTTCAGGGACCGTCCGGAGGCTTCCCTGATGCCTTCGGAGCGCTTAAAACGACCATCCAAGCAAACCGGAAGTGACTTCCGGGTTGCTCGGAGGGTGGTTTTAAGCACTCCGAAGGCTTCAGGGACCGTCCGGAGGCTTCCCAGACGCCTTCGGAGCGCTTAAAACGACCCTCCGAGCAACCCGGAACTTCCGGTTTGCTCGGAGGGTGGTTTTAAGCATTCCGAAGGCTTCAGGGAAGCCTCCGGACGGTCCCTGAAGCCTCCGGAGGGCCTCCGGGGGGGCGGGGGAGGCTCTTTTCGCCCTCCCCAGGCTCCTATAAAGCCTCTGGAGCCTGGAGAGGGCGAAAAAAGCATGTAAAAATGGGGGGTCGCGCGTTGTGCGCGCATGTGCACTGGGGGTCGCGCATTGCATTATGGGTGCAGCACGCCCACACACAACCCCCCTGCGCTCCCCCCACTTGTGGCACGCGAGCCCAAAAAGTTTCACCATCGCTGCACTATAGATATGATAGCATAGCATTGATGAGTTCTCCCAATATTATACTGGTGGAATAGGTTTATAATCAAGTGTATAATAATGTTCAAAATTATGCAGAATTTTCTAATGTATTGTGGGTAATCAATAAATATAGTGTACACCTTGATGATTTAAATAAAAATGTTATACTTTAAGCATTTTTAATAAATCTTTTGGTCTTTTTGGAATTGGATTTAATCTTTTTTTAACTTTTGTGATATGTGTTTTTAATGTTGTACGCCGCCCTGAGTCCTTTGGAGAAGGGCGGCATATAAATCCAAATAAACCTAAACCTAAACCTAAGTAAACTATGCAGAATCAGTTGGTTTGCAGTAACTAAGATTGCTAATTAATATATATTAGCAGATTATTTGGTGAGTACAGCCCACTGACCAATTCTGGAGGTCAAGAAGAGATGGAATAATCCACTATCAGTTACGGCTCATGTGAATGTAACCTGTGCTTTCCTCCCCATATCGGAAGTAGTATTTTCCAGTTTGTGTTACTTCAAGCATTGTTGTCTGATCTCCCTGCTACACTTTAATTTCTCCTAGAGCAGTGGTCGGCAAACCGCGGCTCGCGAGCCACATGCGGCTCTTTGGACCCTCTCCTGCGGCTCCCTGATGACCCAATCACGTAATCTGCTCTCCGCCCCGAGAAGGCACGAGTTTCTCGCCTGCTTTTGCGATTCCACATCCTTCGCAGGCAACTCAGTGTCAGGAAGAGCTCCAGCTCTTTTCTTGTGCTTATCACTTGCGTGGGCACATGCACAAGCAAAATACCTTCCTGGGCCAGGATCAAGGTGGAGGGGACAACGACTCTCCTCCCACTGTCACCACTGTGCAATGAGGTGAGTAACTGGCTACGCAACGCAGGGAGCCACACTGCGCAGGAGACTCCTCAGCACGAGACTCAGGTCAGCGTGAGCCGTGGTCCCCTTTGTGTTGGCTCAGGAAGGAGGGGAATGGGGAGCAGCAGCAGCAGCTGGTTGGGTGCAGGGAGGGAAGAGCTCCAGCTCTCCTGCGCTGCACAGGGCTCTGGAACTCTTCCCTCTCTGCATCCAGAGATGCCTGCTGTGGCTCCTTCCTGAGCCAACACGAAGGGGATTGTGGCTGGCGCTGACCTGAGTCTGGCGCTGAGGAGTCTCCTGCACAGGGCAGCCAGCTACTCACGCTGT
The DNA here is from genome assembly GCF_964273705.1 of Natrix helvetica. Lineage (NCBI taxonomy): Eukaryota > Metazoa > Chordata > Lepidosauria > Squamata > Natricidae > Natrix > Natrix helvetica. The sequence continues at coordinate 173,771,323 of NC_138548.1, read as the reverse complement.
CCCCACCGCCATGATCGCGCCCAGGAGGGTATTTTGCTGTCCCCGCCGCCATGATCATGCCCAGGAGGGTATTTTGCTTGCACGCGCAAGAAAGAGATGAAAGAGAAAAGGGGAAAGAGAGAGAGAGAGAGAAAATGAAAGAGAGCTGGAAGGAGACACTGGGAGAGAGGGAAAAGAGAGGGAAACAAATTAGAGAGAGAAGGGGGAGATGGAGAGAGAAATGAAAGAGAGATGGAGGGAGAGAATGAGAGAGATGGAAAAGATAGGGAAACAAGTAAGGGGGAAAGAAAGGAGGAGAAAAGAAGGAAGGAAAGAAGAAGAGAAAGGGAGAGGAAAAATAGAAAAAAACAGAAATGAGAGGGAGGGGGAGAGAAGAGAGAGAAAGACCCTATTCCCACAGAAAACACTGGGCCGTGAAACCTTGGTAGGCATGTCTGGGGAGGGGTATGTCCTGTGACTGGGTGGGAGTGATGTTGAGTTGGCCACACCCACCCAGGTTTTGTGGCTCCCAGTGTTTTGTTTTCTGTGGGAAACCGGCCCAAGTGGCTCTTTGAGTGTTTAAGATTGCAGACCCCTGTCCTAGAGAAAGAAAGTAAAGTGCAGCAGTTTTGTTGTCCACAGTATCAGAATACTTGAGCCAGCCAGTGGTCACCACCCATACAGTTCCAGCCTCTGCTGTAGTTATATTATCTACAATGTTCTACCAGCATAGCAGTTTAGTATTTGCTTGATATGCAGAAAGTGACTAGTTCAAAACCCAGAAGAAACATGTATTTTAATTATTATGATTGTCCTGAGATACAGCCTCTGCTATTGCAGTAATGTAATTTACATTAAGATGCTATTAGACAGAAAGTTAGAGTGTATTAGGCAGAAAGTTGGTGTAGTGGTTAAGACAGCAGGCTAGAAACTGGGAGATAGTGGTTCTAGTCCCACCTTAGGCACAAAGGCAGCTGGGTGACCTTGGGCCAGTCATTTTCTCTCAACCATAGGAAGGAGACAATAGCAAACCACTTCTTACAAACCTTGTCAAGAAAACTGAAAGGAACTGTCCAGATAATCTCTAAGAATCAGATATAATTGAGTGGATGAAATAAAAAAAGGCTGTCTCCCCCGCAAGCTAGATTAGTTCCCTCTCTGGTAGCCTTCCAGAAGTTAGTAAAAACAGAGCTGTTCTGGAAAGCACTTGGGGATTAATGTGTATATTGCCAATTTGTGTTTCGTTGGCAGTTTTTGTCCCCTTTTATTTTATTCATATAGCTACACATATACAACGATCTCTTAATTCTTATTGCATTCTGTGTTTTTTACTGTGCTGTTAGCTACTGGGACAACTTGGAGATTATGGCAGAATAACAATCAAATCAATAATATATGTCTATTGCCCATATGAAAAGTAGACTCATTAGTTCCATTTTGTTCTAGCACCAAAATTAAATGGTAACAATATTCAACAAGCAATATACTTAGGAACGCTCTTCCCAAGGAATCTTAATATCAGCTACTTCATAAATTATTGTACAATATCTATCTTGAGACTTCATTGTCGATGCACACTGGGTAATTGAGAAAGCCGAAGCATGCTAAAAAAGCAAAGAATGTGCTCCAAGGATTACAGAAAGGCCTTTGATTATATCAATCATGTCACGCTGTGGAATGAGATTAGAAGAATGGGAATCCCAGAGCATCTCATTATCCTATATGCAGCTCAGGAAGGTACAGAATGGACAGAATACAGTGAAACAGTCTGGCTTCAGGTTGGCAAAGGAGTAGATAAGGATGCATATTCTCTCCTTAGTTATTCAATTTATGTGCTGAATATATATTAAAAGGAAGAAGTTTTAAAAGTGAGGGAAGAAATACCAATAGCTTGTGTTATAGTGATGACACTACTCTGATAGCCAAAAATGCAAAGGATCTAAAAGCTACAGTAATAAAAGGCAAGGAGTATATTTTTTTTAAATATAGCTAAATATAAAGAAGCCCAAAGACATGATAACAGATACAACTACCAGCTGTAGAATTAACAATGAATATAGTGAAATGGCGAAGAGTTTCAACCTCTTGGGATCAGCCAATTAATAGTAAGGGCACGAGCAGTCAGAAAGTACACCAGAGGTTAGCACTTTGTACAGCAGCTATTAAAGACTTGGAAAAGATATTCAGATGACATGATGTGTCTATACCTACAAAGATTAAAGTAGTGCAAGCAATGGTATTCCCTCTGAGGCTGTAGCAAGTGAAAACTACACTTTAAAAGAGTAGAACAGGGAACAGTATTTATGCTTTTGAACTTTAGTGTTGGAGAACGCTCCTGAAAGTCCTGTGGATAGCCAAGAAAACAAATGGATTATGAAATAATCAACCCAGAATTCTCACTTGAGACATAAATGACCAGGCTCAAATTATCCTGTTGCAGACACACAAAAACTTAACTCTCTGGGGAGGGCTTTAATGCTGGGAAAGATAGAAGGAAAGAGAAGATGAGGATTAACCAGTATGGATGGATCTACAGTGGCAATGGGTCCACCATTGGAAGTTCTGAAGGACCAGGTTAGGGGCAGGTTGTCATGATGAAAATCTATATATGTGATTACTAAGAATCCACATCAACTTGATGGCAAATCATCAACCAATCTATCAATTTATATGAAGGCATTCTTCTGCTATCTTAGTGTAAGATTTCAAACTCTCTAGCAACTGCAATGCAAATAGTCCTTAACAACCCTTTGTTCAATGACCATCTGAAATTATGGCAGCACTGAAGTTACAACCCCTGCAGCACTCCCATGAGTAATTCAATCAAATTGGCAAATCATCAACCAATCTATCAATTTATATTAAGGTATTCTTCTGCTATCTTGGTGTAAGATTTCAAACTCCCTAGCAACTGCAATGCAAATAGTCCTTAACAACCATTTGTTCAATGTATTCTTCTGCTATCTTGGTATAAGATTTCAAGCTTTCTAGCAACTGCAATGCAAATAGTCTTTAACAACCCTTTGTTCAATGACCATCTGAAATTATGGCAGCACTGACGTCACAACCACTGCAGCACCCCCCTGGGTAATACAATCAAAATTTGGGCACTTAGTTGCCCACCCACACTAATGATTGAAGCAGTTGAAATCCTTCCCCTGCCTATCTCCTCCAGTCTGCCCTTTTGACCATACTGCACAGTGGTACTCCTTAGTAATAGTGGTAGTACTGGAGCTATGGCTGAAGTATAGACCCGAGTCCTCCACAGCTAGCTGCCGCTGCTCTCAGGCCTCTACTTCAGCACCAGCACTGTCACTGCCATTGAGAACTGCCACCCCAAACCTTGTGTTGTGGTCAGCCGCCACAGTCCAGACATTTCTATCACTCTTCATTTCCATCACTCCATCAATGCTGCTATACCCAGTTGATCTCCACCATCTTCTGTGGTGAGGCACACCCAGCCTGGCCCTATATGAGGCATCTGTTCCCAAAGCCAGCTCTTCTAGAGATCCTTTGGAAGGCTTCATGAGGCATTGTGAAACCTCTCAAAAAGGCCATATGTATCATTCTCCAAATGCTATACACCTTTCTTCAAATCATGCACAGCCTCCTGTAAGAAGAATGCATGCCATTTGGAGAATAGAACGCATGGGCTCCAGAAGAAGGTGTGACATGGCCAAGGACTGCCTCACATAAGGTCATGGAAATTCCCCAAAGTTGTGGTTTAATCTAAAATACCTTAAGAAACATACCTTCATAAAAGATACTGAGCACTACAATAAATAAAATAAATCATAAAAATGTTCACTGAAGCATTTAAGAAGGAATATTTGCTCTAGGAAATCTTGACAGTGTAGATGGATGCATAACATGAAGCAGATCTCATTTTAGGTCAGGTTGCTGACAAAGTAAAAGAAGTTCACAATGTAAGTTTTAATAATAAGAAAAAAAATCTAATATCTTAAGGTTCATTTTAAACCTGCAAAATACTAAGACGGCATTCAAATGAAATGATGATCTAAAAATAAAATGCTATCATTTACATTTAGGAGTCATTTTGATACATGTATTAAGCTATTAAGACTGACTTTAAAGCTGTATGAATATCCCGTGTGACATTCAATTTAAGTCGAAGCTTTGGGGTCTTCTGGAGTGTGGAGGCAGACCTCACCTCTGACAGGAGAATTTTCCAGAGGGTGGGGGCCACAGCAGAAAAGGCTGTTCTCCTGGACCCTGACGGCCAAAATACTTTGGCTAACAGGATCCAAAATAGCCCTTTCCATTGGAACGAGTGGGGCAGATTAATTCCATTGAGATGGTTCTTCAGATGCCATAAAGGGGTTAAAAGTTAATGACCAACACCTAGAATTGGATCTAGATGCAACCTAGCAACCTTACTGAAACTGAGCAGTATTTCTCAAACACGCAATAAAGCCTTCATAGCAGTGGTGGGTTCCTACCAGTTCAGACCAGTTCAGCTGAACTGATAGTGGTTTGGTGGCCTGGGTCACTGGAACCGGCAGCAATCCAGGACTGTCACGCCCCTGAACCAGTTCTCCGGGTGGTGCCATAAGCACCGCCATCTTGTTTTTTGCTTCTGCACATGTGCAGAGCAATTTTTATTGCACTGTGCATGCGCGCACTGCATGCATCAAGCACCCACGCGTCAAAAGTGCCCACGAGCGAATCAGCAGTAGTAACTGCCAGAACCCACCCCTGCTTGGTAGGTAAGAATTGTACTTTATACAAGGAGGAAGCTACTTTAAGCTATTAATAAAATTCTCTTTTCTTTGAACTGAGGCAATTTACTTATTGTGCTTCTTTAGCCAACCTTTCCCAATGCCATTTTGCCTTGTACCTCCCAGCTTTAAAGCTGAGCAGCTATTAGTTTCTGGCAATGTTTCTCTCATAAGAAACTTTAAATTCCAACCTAAGCCTCACAGCATCTGTTTTTCCATTCCCCATCCCTGACTTCCTCTCCTTTTATTTTCAAAGTAACTGGCCCTCTAGATTTAAAAGGATGAAATGTTCAGCACTTTTCTTCCATTTCCCTCTGTCTGTATCATTTTAGACTCCTCTCTGAAGACTGAAATTTCAGAACTGTCCATCTCACTTCAGGGTGGTAGAGCCTCTTACAGTTTAAAAGCATGAAAGGCAGCAGGGAAATTGGCTTTCCTTCCTCAACTATGTTTGTAACTCATCGTCATCCAATCTCAGCCCTCTCCCATGAAATCTCCCTTTTCCCCAGCCTCAAAATTGCTGGCAGTTGTGACTAGTCAGATGCTTTGGGTTTGTAAGGGTGTTACATGTTATTTTCCTTAGCTTGTCATTAACAATACGTATCTTATGTATATCATATATATAAGGAATCGTGTAAGGAATGTAGCTTAAGATATCATTGCTGCACAAGCTCAAAATGAACATATGAACGAGCTAAGCCTCTGCACATAACTGATGGTGTAAGCAAGGAGAAGGCTACATGGCATATACTATATATAGTAAAATCATGTTTTTATCATATTTGGTCTGTGATGCTCCATCATATGAATTAGACTACAACTCATTGCCATTCAACTTGGGTCATCAATAACCAATTTAAGAATGTCCAAACCCAGATGTTAGTCTTAACTATAAGAGCAAGGTGGATGGATTAAATAGTAGATCTTAATTGATTCAGTGGGATTACCATAATCTATTGGAGCCTGTACTGATGCAGATGCATTCTGTCACTAGAGCAGGTTTTGAAGTCAAAAGAAATGATTCAATATCAACATGTAGCTGCTATAAAAGCTAATTCACATATGGTTAAAGATAAACAGACTGATCCCAGATTGGTCCATTAAAAAAAACAAGAGAGACAAAAACTAGGGCTCCCATCCAAGGGTCAACTGGACAACTGCATAAACTAGGAAGAAAAAGGGGAAAAAATACAAGAATTTGAAACTTTTGTTTCTCGTTAAATTGGGGTCGCCTTTGATTTATACAACAATTTCTAGAAGTATTTCATACATGCCTTGCAGCCTTCCAGGACATTTTAATGCATGTGTCTCCTCTTTGGACAGAAAAAAAATGAAAACTGCAGGTTTTTCTTGAAAAAGAAATCAGAAATATTTACCCCATGACTAAAGCTTTGATTATGTCTAGTTGGAGTTCCCTGCTGACTTTTAAATAGAAATATCTTAATCAAAAACTGATTTGTCAGCAGTGATATGCAAGCAAGTCAAAATTAAAATATCTTGCATATTCAAGCTATGAAACTTTTTGGATCATGGACAGATGTTTTAAACTGTTGAAATTCAATTTGTAACAATTCAAAAACATGCACATTCAAAATTACTGCACTAGTAATCCTCATTTAGTAACTGTCAAGTGACGAGATTTTTTTTTTTGCTGGTTTCCAGCATGTTTTACTGGGTTTTAGAATAAAAAGTCCATCCAGAATGGATTCAGACTTACAACTGGGTGATTCACTTAACAACCACTGCAAAAAAAGTCATAAAATCAGGTCCAGTCACATGAATGCCTCAACTTATGACCATCATTATTTATGACCAAAATCAGTCCCGAATTAGAGTCATAAGTCAAGGACCATCTATATACCACTACCAAGAACAAAACCTCTAGCCCAGTGTACTGTACACCATAGGACTGAGCTTTAGTACATCTCCATCTTCACTAAAAATCCTAAATTTCCACTACGGCCAAGTTTAGAGATAGCTGTGACAGCCAACAATGATTTCTCCTTGACTCTTCTGTTCTTTTGTCCCCATAAGCTCTCCTATTAGGATGGTACATTCATAAAGTCAACACCATTTTTATGATACTTAGACTGGGAAAAATCCTGTAATGTTTATATAACAAATTATCAAATCAGAATCAGACTATAATTCAGACTTTACTTGAAGCTGCAGTTTAATTAATCACAACATCTTCCTAAAAGGCAAATTGAAGAAGAGAGAAGGTTTTGGGGAGGCATAAGATAGATTCATGCTTGATCTGAGGAAAGTATAAATAAATCAGTATAAAAAGTGATGCTACCCTTAATATGGTGAAAATGGCAGTTCGTCTTACCTGAACTGCTATTTTCGGGGCTTGGACAGGAAGCTCCAGTGGATGGTATTGACACGCCCATTTGGCCACGAGACTGGGATGAAGCTGAAGACACACCTCTGTGCTCCACCCTTTCTTCTCCAGTTCATGGAAGTGAGCTCCCCCCAGACCTGAAAACAAGGCACAAAGGAGAACTCCCAGCACCCCAGCTATCCTACTACCTAGGGCAGGAACTGGAGCCTTCTGTCCAAGCCCCGAAAATAGCAGTTCAGGTAAAACCTACTGCCATTTTCTGGAGTGAGGGACAGGAGGTTCCAGTGGATGGGACCTACCAAAGCTAAGTCCCCTGGGCGCGTTCGCATTGGCTGATGCGGCGTTTGGACGCAGGGTGCTACAGCAAGTTATTGCAGAACATGAGTTGGCATGGAACTCATGCTCTGCAATAACCTGCTGTAGCACCCTGCATCCAAACGCCGCATCAGCCAATGCGAATGCGTCCAACCTGTTATATCGGATAAACGGCAATGGGGATGCCCATGTAGCCACTCTGCAAATGACATCTATCGGGGCCTGGGAGGCCCAAGCCGCTGAAGTGGCAACACTCCTCATCGAGTGTGCCCTGATGCCGGCCGGCAATAGCAACCTCTGGGATTTGTATGCTAGGGAGATGGCTAAGAGGATCCACTGGCTAATGGGGAAAGGCATTACCCTCTTACCCAGAGACGAAGGTTGGAAGGATAGGAAGAGTGCCTCTGGCCTCCGGAAAGAGGACGTCAGCTTCAATTAAATATGCAGGGCCCGTCATACGTCCAACCGGTGCCACTGCTGTTCCCGTTCCATAGCCGGATTTGGGCAGAAATCCAGGAGAACAAGTTCCTGGGAACAGTGGAAGATGGAATTTGCCATAGGAAGGAAGGCTGGGCCTAATCTCAACACGACCCTGTTGTTGTGGAACATGCACAAGTTCTCCCTGGAGGAAAGTGCTCCTAGCTCTGACACCCTTCTAGCTGACATGATAGCGACTAGGAATACCACCTTAAGGGTTAGGTGCTTTAACCCTCCATGAGAGCCCGTAGCACGGTGGGAAGATTCCATGTGGGGAATCTGTGCACCACTGGGGGGTGCAGGTTAGAGACCCCCCAAAGGAACCTCTTCATAATGGGTAGTTGGGTGAGAGGGACCGGGCCCTCGCTTGGGAGGATCATGGAAAGGGCAGCTAGTTGCCTGCCCAGAGTACCCCGGGTGAGTCCCTTGTCTAAGCAATCCTGGATGAATTCCAGGACTTGCGGGACTGCGGCCCTGGTGGGATCAACCCGTTTTGCCTGACACCAGGAAATGAAGGAACCCATATAGAGTCATAGATCCTCAAGGTGGAATTTCTGCATGAGGCCTCTATGCTTCTAATCACCCGCAGAGAAAATTGAGCTCCTTTTAGGCGCTCCCGCTCAATGTCCATACTGCTAGTTGCAGCCAGTGTGCATTAGCTTCCCTTGGTGCAGCTCTATTTCCCCCTCCGGAATCTGTCATGGAGGCTGGACTGACAGGATCTTGAGGTCTGCGAACCAGGGTCTCCTCGGCCAGTGAGGAGCCACCAGGATCAACTCTGCCTGCTCCCTGACTAGCTTCTGAACTACCCCGGGAAGGAGGAGGAGAGGAGGAAAAGCGTACAGTAGCCCCCTTGGCCACCTTGTGTGAAGGGCATCGACCCCTTCCATTCCCTGAACTGGGAACCGAGAGAAGAACCGTGGAAGCTGGGCATTGGCCGGAGTGGCGAAGAAGTCCACTACTGGTCATCCGAACCTCTGGCAGATGTTCTGGAACAGCTCCTGGGACAGGCTCCACTCTCCGTTGTCCACCGTCTCTCGACTGAGCCAGTCGGCCTGATGGTTGTCAATCCCCGTGATGTGCTCCGCTCGGATCGACCGCAGGTATCTCTCTGCCCAGCTGCCCAGCAACATCGCTTCAGTGTGCAGTGCCCAGGAATGGGCAGTGCCGATTGATATGGGCCTTGGCTGCCACGTTGTCGGTGAGGACCAGGATGTGATGACCCTCGATGCAGTCCGGAAATGTCGAAGCACCAGATGGATCATCCAGAGCTCCAGCCAATTGATATTGTGTTGGAGCTCCTGCCAGGACCACCAGCCCTGCGCCAACTGGGATCCCAGGGTCACCCCCCAGCCAAATAGGCTGGTATTCGTGGTGAGAACGAGGCGCTTCTGGTCTCTGAACACTCAGCCCTTGAGCAAGGCTGGGGATAGCCACCACTTGAGGGAAATCAGTACCTGAGGGGTGGCCTCGAACTTGGCCAGAGAGCTGCTGTGTTGGCCCTCTGGAATAGTAGGGGTCACCACTGCAGAGTCCTGGCGTGCAACCGTGCCCACGGTACTACATTGATGCAGGATATGAGTTTCCCCAACAAGCAGGATAGAAGGGCTATGAGAACATAATGGTTCCTACAGACCTGCTTAACCAAAGTGGCCCTGAGGTCAGGGAGAGAAAAACCTTCCCTGCATGGGAGTCTATAACCGCCGCTAAATGGAGAATTCTAGTTGACGGGGTGAGAGAACTCTTTTCAAAGTTGACGGAGAACCCTAGCCCCTGTAGGGTGTCCACGATCTGCAAGAGGTCTGCCCTCATCTGACTCGGGGATGCCCCATGGACAAGGATGTCATCCAGGTAGCAATGCAGCCTAATGGGGAAACCCCTTAGGTAGGCTGCCACCACCGCCAGTACCTTGGTGAATGACCTAGGTGCAGAGGATAACTCAAAGGGTAAGGCTCTGTATTGGTAATGGTGACCCAGATAGGAGACCCGGAGGAACCGCCTGTGTTGTGGGAGGATGGGAATATGGAGATAAGCCTCCGTGAGGTCTATATATGCCATGTAGTCTCCCTCCCGTATGCTTGCTAGAATGGATTTAAACGAGGCCATCTTGAACTTGCGGTAAACTAGATGTTGGTTCAAGAGCTTCAAGTCGAGAATAGCTCGCCAATCCCCCAAGGCTTTAGGCATGAGGAACAGGTTTGAATAGAACCCCCGGCCCTCCTGGTCCAAGGGAACCATTCTATCACGGCAATGTCAAGCAGATGCTTAATAGCCTGACGCATCCGCCTGCGCTTGTCTAGATTTTGCGCCGGGGAAAATGTGCAAAAGTAGTTCAGGGGAATGGAGAGGAATTCTAGCCAAAGCCCGTGAGACCGTACGGATTACCCAGGCATCAGACGAAATCCTCGCCCAGTCCTCAGAGAAGAGAGCCAGGCGACTGCCAATGGGTGGGGTCGGGTTCAACCTATTTGCCATGGCCCACCTCTCCCTCAAAAGGGCCGCTTACTCTGAGACTGGAAGCGGGATCTGTCCCTACTGAAGTTGCGGTCAGATGGCCTCTCTGCCATGGGGAAAGAGTACCTTCTCTGCTGAGACTCCTGTTCTGAGGGTCGGTACGAGGCTTGCGGTAAAATGGGGTTGACCTTTGCTCCGCCTTCTTCGCCGAGGTGGATAAGACATTTTTCTTATTTTTGTCCTCCATGAGGAGCAGTTCCAGGGCTGCCCCGAAGAGCGGGGCCCTCCTTGTAGTTGGCCGACGCTTGCTGTCCACCTGACACCCCCTGAGCCAGAGGAGGCGACGGGAGGTCACGGATGATGCCATAGCCCTGGAAGCAAACTTCATCGCATTTAGTGTAGCATCAGCCAAAAACTGCGCCACTGCCACTAACTTGTTTAAATCCTGATGCAATCGCACATCTTCTGGGGGAATGTGTTCCTGGATCTTCTACATCCACAGGATAGCCGTGCGATTGAAGAACGAGGCCGATGCTGCTGCCTTGATGGCCCAGGCCGCAGACTGGAATGTCTTCTCAGGGTCATCTCCGCCTTCCTGTCATCTGCCTTAAGGTTGTCTGCTAGGTTCTTGGCCAACAGAGATGCAGGAAACGCCAGAGCCACTACAGGTGGGTCCACGGTGGTAGCTGTAATGCTTGGGAGAAATCTGGCTCAATATTATAAAAACGTCTGTCATTACTGCCGGGGTTTGTGCGCCTCCCCTTTTGCCTCCTGGTGCCTGGGGCAATGCAGGGAGCCCCCCCGCGGCCGACGCAGGGGACCCCCAGCTAGCCGCCCCCTCGGCAGGGGCCCCTACAAGGCTCCCTGTGCCCCCCGATCAGGGGGGAGCCCACCAAGAGCGTGCGGGGCGAGCGGAACACGCCCGACGCTCTCCACAACCGGAACCGGCGGAACTCATGGTACTTTTAAAAGGTGATGACTGTAAGAGGTTTTCTTGGTAACAGTACAGAAGTACAATACAGAAGTGCCACTATTTCTTGTAGTTTGTATTTTAAATTCTCAGTCTAGGCTCCAAGTTCTCAGTTTTCTGGTGTTGTCCATCCTAATACCAAACAAATCCAACCCTGTTTACTTCCCAAGCCTAAGCCCTCTTTGCCACTGAAATACACATACACAACACACAAACAAAACCAAGTCCATCTTATGCCTATTTCAGTTCTTTCCCTCTTTCCCACATTCATCAGTCTTTGTTCTTCTTAATGGCTTAACAAAGATTGTGGGCCAAGACTAGATAACACATTGTTAACAGAAACTCTTTTTAACAGTATTGTTCATACTTTATATAAATTAAGGCTCACAAAGATGATTTTCCAGGGCCACATATTTAACTTGTGTCATATCTTCGCTGTGCTGAAAGGGTTGATTTAATTCATGGACAGTTTTCTCTATTTCTGGGAGTATTCCTAATGAATTTTCCTCACCACAAGATACATCATGCTGTTTAGCAGATCTCCTAGGGGTTCTCCTTTACTCTCTGAAAAAATCACAATCTTTTGATTCAATATGGTATACTGTTGCCCTAATTAGGATAGTCTTTTTTTAAGGAGAATACAATCTTTTTAGTGCATTGTTTTTACATTTCACTGAAGACTTTTGAAACACCTCTTGCACAGAAATTCTCCTTTGATCTTTTGCTTTCTGAATTCCAGTCTCACTGACTGACTGCTATTATTATCAAGACCCCAGGATACTTTTTCCTGTTTTTACAAAAGCCTGGAAGGTACCCTTCCCTCTGAAACTTAAGTTTTGCTTTTGTTATTACCTAAAACAGATTTCAACTAGTTCCTCTGGTAATGAAATTATTATTTTGACATTAATATTTTATTATGACATAGTTTTGTAATGTTTCCTAACTGCTTGGAAATGTATCATTTTTGTCCTCCTGTATTATGAACTGCTTTGATCGTATTGTGAAAGAGACCAAATAAACTTTTTTTTTTAAAAAAAAACTAAACTCAGGTTGACACAAATATGTCAACATTCCTTTCAAAAAGCAGAAGATGGTAGTAAAATTGAAGTCGTTTAAGATACTTTTATTCTCAAATGGAGTAAGTATTAAACCAAATAAATCCAGCACTCCTAAATGACAGAGATCAATGCACTCCTTACAATTACACTGTTAATAAAATGTGCATGCATGTCTAATATATACATACATACATACATACATACATACATACATACATACATACATACATACATGCTGGTTTTGTTGTATTCGGGTCTTTTCCCATGTAAGATTGAGATTGAGACACGGAAAAAGACCCGAATACAACAAAACCAGCATACCATATTTTTATTTTTAATGTTGCCTTTTTATATTTGTGTTGTATTTGTACTGATAAATAAATAAAGGGAGACTAGTATAGATCTATTTCGAGCTAATTAGCTCTCATCAGCTAGCCATACCCTTACTGGGATTTGAACCTGTGCTGTATTATATCTTAGGCAGGAGTCTTAGCCACTAAGCTATTATATATGTGTGTGTGTGTGTGTGTGTGTGTGTGTGTGTGTGTTGTATTTGTGCTGATAAATAATATAAGCAATATATATATATAAGCAATATTTATACTGTTAATTTTACATTGAAAAATAACAAAAAATGCCAATATTGGTCATTATCGTAAAGTGAATAATTCAACAACTTTATAAAAATATTTAAGAACAAGTATAATGGTACACTAGTCAATCAAAAATATAAAATACATATAATTGGATCTAACAAAACAGCACACCATAAAGCTAGCTGTTAAGAGATGAAAAACAGGAAGGCACATAATTAAAGAAAATGGAAAATGCTGCAAGCACCAAAAGTCATAGCAAGAGACTTAAAATGCCTGAGAGGATAAAAAGAATTCCATTTCCCCTGCTGGGAAAATGAAACAATATAAGGCACCAGAAAAACTTCTCTGAAGGAAGCATTTCACAGGTGAAATACCATTATAGTAAAGAGCCATCTTTCTTGATGTTCATTTGCTTCATCCTTCTTGACAAGGGGATGACCGCAGAGAGGCCTATGGTTGTCATGGCAGCCATGAGCTCCCAAGATGCTGCTGACCCCAACCCTAGAGAAAGCAAATTGAAATCCCTCAGAACCATAAGTCTGGGAAATTCCATCACCAGCCTGGTAATAGAGTCCAGTAGCTCAGTCAGGGAGGTTGTTACACAGCAGGGAGGCTGGTAGAGTAGCAACAATCCCAACTGATCCCCAGAGTCCAATTTAATGAATAGGGTTCCATATTTGCAACCTGTGGAGGAGGGCCCATGGAAAGCCTTAGAAGACCCCAGATGGGAATCATAACACTTCCACCATTAGTCTCAGCTAATACCATACCCAAAACCCAGCCACAGCTGGGCACATTTCCAAAAGGGCCACCATCATCTCTTCTAGATCCAGCTAGCTCCTGGTAACACATGCCAGATCATCTATAATCAAATTAGTTATAGTATTTTATTTATTATATTTATATCCTGCTTGTTCTCTAGTAACTAAAGGTTACTTTTATTATTTTATAAAAGGTTTAGTTGAAAGGGAGGACCAGTTGCAGGCTTGAGCCCAATTCTGATTAGACTCAGTTCAGCAACTTAATCACTACATTATACAGGCTAAGGATATATTAATACCTTATTTAACTTTTTTAAGCACCATTATTTGTAAGCGGGCACATAGAGCACATTATATGAAGCTGTGAAGCACATTATGAAACTACAGGAATCACATGGAATGTTAATCATAATTTTGTTATTAATATGTCTATTTTTCTTATTAAAACCTTCCACTTTCTCTCTAAGGAAAAAAAAGTTTGAGGAAACAACCTTAATGAACTTGCTGATCCATGAGATCCATGATTTTGTTGCAACCATGAAAACCTCTGTACAGGTCAGATTGCAATTAAGGAGCGGTCTTCAATATTTGTGTAACTACAGAAACTCTTTCCCCCGCTTTCCTTCCTCTGTACTCCCTAAATATATCTCAGAGGTCTTCCTTATGAATGTGTATTACACCACACCTTATTACAGTGAGGGAAAATAGCCAAAATGAGGCAGAGAAATTTTGCACAGGGAAAGGTCAATTGGTGCAAGTCCCTTCTGTTTCATTCCTGGCAACTTCCCTTCTTACATTTTAGTTTTATGCAACAAGGCTCACATTGTTTAGAAGGAATCCCAAGTCTCAAGAGAATTTTTCCAGGACTTAAAAAGAAACAAAAGGAGTGGGAAGCTCATTACGTAAAAATATATTTCATTGAATAACAAATAAGTAAAATCAGTTTTTAAAATCTCATGTTTGCAAATCTATGATGAATAAGTAAAGCAACCTGCTATCCTGATGAAATAATGAGATTTTAGTTAAACTAATTCAAGATTAACTTAACACTTTTAAAGTATACTACAAATTTGGCAACCATTAATGTATCTGGACCTTTTAAATACTGCCAGAAATCCCACTAGTATAATTAAAATTATTTGAACTGATAGAAAAGAACAACTTACAAGTATCACAAAAATGTACAAAAGGAACAGTGACATATAAGCTGATTTCCGAATATACTGTATACATGTGTGGGTGTGGGTGCAAGAAAAGCAATAAAGCTGTAGTTCCCATGGTGTTTTGTTAATATATAGATTTTTTACTAAGAAAAAGACATATAATCTCACTAACACTTTCTCAACACAAATTATGAATATGAAACACTGCAAATCTCAAGATGATTCTCTTTTTAACATTATGTTATCAATATATCTTGGAGAATCTTAAACCTTTTTTTTAATTTAAGCAATTTTATGCAGCAAGAAAGAGTCCAGCCAATCAATATTGCATGTATTCAATGAAAGATGATTGTAACACAATATACAATCACTTTTGAGAGGAAGGAGAAACATGAATAATATTTCAACGTTATTTAAACAGAACTCAGTAAAAGAAGACGGTTTTAGGGGACATAGAGCTTGTCAGAGTGGTGGTAATTAAGCTCCTTTGAACCAAGAGGAGAAAAGTGTTCAAAAACTGCTTATTATAGCATTTAGAGAATAACCATTATGACAGGCAAGATCATTTCAAGGGTCTTGGAACATCGATAGCACTGTTTAAAATGGCCTGAACAGCCAGTGACATTGTTACACTTCATCTACCCTATCTTGATCCCTAGCAACTGAGACAGAGATGTGGCTTACATATGCAAAGTAATGTGAATAGAACAAACTGCTCTTATCATGAGACTTCAGATTATATAAAACGAAAGCTGCCCGACAGACACATGCCTCTGTTAACTAAAAACTGCATCTCAGGAGAGAACTCTGTTGCATTAACTCCTCTGGAGAGGGTTGTTATTTAAATAAAAAAAGAAACTTTTCCCATTTGCACCTTGAAATAATACAATCCATTCTCGTATCACATTGTCCTGCAGAAATATAGATTAGGACTAGGTTAGGGATTAGATCTGGTTTACCAATACACACAGTATAAACTATTTAACCACCATATTATCAAAATGCTCACTAATTTATTATTTATTTATTTCTTTAGATTTCTAAACTGCCCCCTCTCCCAAAAAGGGACTCGGGGCGGTGTACAGTCAGATAAAATGCAGATAAAATACATGAATAACAATATAAATAATATAAAACAATTGAATTCTAAACATTTAGGTGGAGGAGATGAGACTGTACAAGAAATAAATATGCTATGGAAACCCTAAAAAACATCCCCAATTAAAATACCCAAACCCAGTTAAAATATATCCCCGGGAGGCAAAACTAAGAGAGTGCCAGGCCAGCTAATTGAAACAGGTGAGTCTTTAATTTTTGACGGAAGGAGCGGAGGTCGGTGGTGGTTCTGATGTCGGGGGGGAGGTCATTCCAGAGGGTTGGGCCCATCACAGAGAAGGACCTACTCCTAGGTGTCGCCCGCTGGCATTGCCTAGCGGACGGCACCAGGAGGAGTCCCTCCCTGTGTGAGCGGATTGGTCGTAGGGACGTGTGTGGTAGGATGCGATCCTGCAGATAACTAGGTCCTATGCCATGGAGCGCTTTAAAGATGGTAATCAATACCTTGAAACACACCCGAAAGGCCACAGGTAGCCAGTGCAGCTCGCGCAGGAGGGGTGTTACGTGGGAGTATCGTGTACTCCCCATGATGACCCGCGCGGCTGCGTTCTGGACTAGCTGCAGTCTCCGGATGCGTCCCAAGGGAAGCCCCATGTAGAGGGCATTGCAGTAGTCCAAGCGAGACGTCACCAGCGCATGAGTGACCGTGCGCAGGGCACTCCGGTCCAGTAGGGGGCGCAATTGGCGCACCAGGCGGACCTGGTGGAATGCCCCCCTTGCCACGGCTGCCACATGGTCCTCCATTGACAGCCGGGCATCAAGGAGGACGCCCAAATTGCACGCCCGTTCCACAGGGGACAGTTGTTCGCCCCCTATGGCCAGCAATGGTGTCAGCTGGCTGAACCGAGGTGCCGGTAGCCACAGCCACTCGGTCTTGGAGGGGTTGAGTTTGAGTCTGTTGTCCCCCATCCAGACCCCGACGGCTTCCAAACACCGGGACATCACTTCAACAGCCTCGTTGGGGTGGTTTGGGGTTGAAATGTACAGCTGAGTATCATCAGCGTACAGGTGGTACTCAACCCCAAAACCACGGATGATCTCACCCAGCGGCTTCACATATGCGTTGAACAGGAGAGGCGAGAGGACCGACCCCTGTGGCACCCCACAAGTGAGTGGCCTCAGGGTCGACCTCTGCCCCCCTGTCAACACACATTGCTTCCGGTCGGAGAGGTAGGAGCCGAACCACCGCAAAACGGTGCCTCCGACTCCCATCCCCTCTAACCGGCGCAATAGGATACCATGGTCGATGGTATCAAAAGCCGCCGAGAGGTCTAATAGGACCAGGATAGAGGAACAACCCCTATCTCTGGCCCTCCAGAGATCATCAACCAACGCGACCAAGGCTGTCTCTGTGCTGTGCCCGGGTCGGAAGCCGGACTGGCGTGGGTCTAGATAATCGGATTCGTCCAGGTGTCGTGGAAACTGCTGCGCCACCACATTCTCAACAACCTTCGCCAAAAAGGGGAGGTTGGAGACTGGACGGTAATTAGCTAGCTCCATTGGGTCGAGCGAAGGCCTCTTGAGCAAGGGTCTCACCACCGCCTCTTTCAAGGTGGTTGGTAAGTATCCCTCACCCAATGAGGCGTTCACCAGGCCCAGAAGCCAGCCTCGTGTCACCTCCCAGGCTGCCAGTACCAGCCAGGAGGGACACGGGTCCATTGAACATGTAGTGGGCCGCAGCCGTCCACGCAACCTGTCCAAATCCTCGGGGGCAACAGAGTCAAACTCCTCCCAGAATGGTCTCTCAAGACTCACTGTTGGCGGCTCGTCTGGTCCACTGACGGAGGTCCATCCGCTCCGGATCTGAGCAATTTTGTCCTGCAGATATTCCCCAAACTCCTCTGCTATTCCCTGTAAGGGTGCCCCCCGCGTCCCCTGCGATAAAAGGGAGCGGGTCACCCGAAACAGGGCGGCAGGGCGGTTATCCGCGGACGCAATAAGGGCGGCACAATGCCTACGCTTGGCCGCTCTTATTGCCACAAGGTAAGTCCGCAAATAGGCTCTTACCTGTGTTCGGTCAGATTCGGAGCGTGAGGACCTCCACCTGCTCTCTAGACGTCTCCTGTGGCGCTTCATCACCCTTAGCTCCTCAGTAAACCAAGGAGCCCGGGTGGGTCGATGCTGCAGGAGAGGTCGCAAAGGCGCAACCCGGTCCAAGGCCCCAGTCGTCGCCCTATTCCAGGCAGTCACTAGGTCCTCGGAGCGGGAGCGGGACAGGGCTACAGGTATTGGCCCAAACTCCGTCTGGAATCTATCCGATTCCATCAGGTGCCTGGGGCGGTACCAGCTTGTAGAGTCTGGTTCTGCCTCCTCGCGGTGGGGGATAGCGCCAGGGAAGTCCAGCCGGAGGGATGAGTGATCTGACCATGACAGGGGCGTGATGACTAAGTCCCCTATTCCCAGATCACTCGTCCACTGTTCAGATACAAAAATGAGGTCCAGTGTGTGGCCCCCTTCATGAGTGGGGCCCTGAACTAATTGGGTCAGGTCCATGGCCGTCATGGAAGCCATGAACTCCCGAGCCACCTCGGAAGCCGCTCCCGTCGACGGCAAGTTGAAGTCCCCCATGACCAAGAGTCTGGGGGTCTCAACTGCCGTCGCTGAGATTAGCTCGAGGAGCTCAGGCAGGGCTGCTGATGCATAGCGAGGAGCCAAGTATAAAATCAGCAAGCCCCACTGCCTCCCTGGGCCCCAGTTCACACCAAGGGACTCACACCCGGGTATCTGAGGGACAGTGAACTCCCTCGGCTCTAAACATTCCCGAATAACCACCACCACCCCACCACCCTTACCCAGGGCCCGGGGCTGATGGAATGCCCGGAAACCTGGTGGGCACATTTCCACGAGGGGTAAACCACCCTCGTGGCCCAACCAGGTCTCCGTTATCTCTGCAAGGTCTAGCTCCACCTCTGAGATCAACTCATTAATGAGGGGGGCCTTGTTGGTAACAGACCTTGCATTGCAAAGCATCAGCCACAGGCCCTGGCTCTGTAGTACCTGTCCACCTAGACTGCAGGGGTTGGTACAAGCGACCGGGCGTAACCAACAGCCACGGTCTCCCAACCGACCTTGGGATCTTATCCTGTCCTCGCATCCCCCCCTCCCCACGACCGTTGTAATAAGACAACCCTCTGTTCGAGTGACCTTTGTTTTCCCCCCCTCCACCTCACCCCCGTCCTTCCTGGACTCACCTGTTTGCCTGGCACTGGCTCTCCTCCCGGTCTGATTGGCCCTCCCCCCCACCCTGGAACCCCCTAAAAAAGATAAAAAACATTTTACTAAAAATCCCCTTAACTTCCGGCTCCTACACCTCTCGGGGTCCACGAACCTGTCCTCGAGGCGGGCCCTTGAAAGAGCCAAGGGCCAAACCTGCGAGAGAGGGGCCTCCCACAGGCGGAGCAAGTCTAACCTCGAAATAAAATTACTCAAGTACAAAGGACAGTATGTCATAATTTACTGGCTTCCCTTCCTTACTACAGTGAACTGAGTAGCTAATCCATAAATTGAACTCAACTTTGATCCATCTCACTTTGGGTGTTAACTCCCTTCTTTGTCCAAATAACAACTGAGACACGCTCCTTGCAAAATTCAGGCAGAATAAGGGTTGCTCTTTATAGCACACCTCTTACTTCATGAGGTTTTTCTATGCTTTTCCTGTCTGAATTCTGATTCTTCACTTGAATTTGAAATACTTCCTCCTGAGATGCAAAATCTGAAAAACACACTATTTTGACGAGCATTATAGAGCTCAGATTTATTTAGCAGTCCACCATTTATCTGCTAACCATGGTAGACAGAAGACTGTTTCATGCATGATAAGATCCTGACACTAGGGCATACAGCAGTACTGCTGGCTCTGCTCCTCAAGTTTTTCTCCTGGGTATGACACTATGTCTTAGGCTGAAACTGAAACCAGCAATCTGAGTAATTATGTAATAGATGATTAACACAACAGAAGGTGCAAGTTTCCCTTAGTCAGTGGGGAAGCTAATAGCGCTTCTCCAAAGCTAATGTATTTTGCAGTTGACCAAGATTTTTCCCAAAACACCTCTTATCTCTATCATCAGTCAAAATTCCAATATTCCACTAGATATGCTTAGTTCTCAATCTTTTATTGAACAAGAAATGTGCTGTATTGACTGTATTTGAGTTGTTACTAAAATAACTATTATTTACGACTACAATATATGCCAGATCTGTTTTTCCAACTCAGACCAGACTTCTGTCATACTCTGAAGTTTTCCTCTTTTTTTCCAAGAGGGAGGGGTGGGCAAGCACAACTTAACACCTTTCAACACTACTAATCAGTTCTACAAATGGATATTGAAGATATAACTAAAGCATTATATACATCTCTTTTAATTAAAGTTTAAATCAAGTCCCAATTTCTATAAATCTTCAATATGTTTGCCAGATGTTTCTTGCTCTTACTGTATTTCAAAAGGTCCTTCTATATTCAGAAAAAAAAACAGGCCTCATAGAAAATACTGCCTATCCAATATACAAATAGCTTCTGGGTCTATAAAAAAAATATCCAGAAATAGTGCTGCACCCCAAGTTTCCTATATTTGGGGAAATCTGATTAAGTGTTCTTCTTGCAGATAAATTCTTGCAGATAAAGCTTCTACACTGCTTTGTATGCTTAGGGGTGAAGAAGATCTATACCTTTCAGATTTTTGGTTATTTCCAAATGAATGAAATAAAGCTAAAATAAACTTCAGTCACAAACAAGCAATCACATACAGGAATATGTTGGTATTTGTTATTATGAACACCCCGTCCAAAATTAGAAGTACAAAAAACATTGAAGTCTTTTTAAGCTTCAGCTTAGAAACAAAGCCAGAGACACGACAGAATGTATAGTATATAAATATATAATTATACCTACAAATTGGAACTAATAAAAACAAATACAACTGATTACTAATCAACTATACAAAGTAGCATTATCTCCCTTCAGTATCAAATAAATGGCCAAAAATACTGTCCAGGCTTCCATTTTTAAAATCCATGTCTCAGTTTCATACAGGTATCTGTAAAACAATGGGCATTGCAGCTGAATTGATCCAAGAAAACAATCAACTCCATTCAACATGATTGCAAGCTCAATGACAGAGTGCACACTTTACAAAACAGGTGTCAAGATCAATCACTGTCATCTAAGAGACAATAACTTGGAAGTTATTTCCATGGTTGGAAGGATATGACTTCCAAAATAATAAAGAGATGGAGGTAGAATTGATTTAAGGGGGAAAGTATGTAAAAAAAAAAAAAGACAGTGACAGATTAAAAATATGGGGTAAATATAGGCAATCAAACAAAAAAAAGAACATTCTACCTATGAATGTCAATGTTTCAGAAAGTGGAATAAGAAATGTGGAGCAATGTATGAATTTCATACGAAGATTAAAATGAAGATTCTAACTTATCTCTCAAGTTAAACTTAGCTTCTAACAATTCCATGGGCATGTGGTTTTCGTCCATGATAGGCGTGTCACATTCTAAGTCAAGAACATGTACTAGTAGAATTCCTCCATGCTTTAACTAAATCCTATTCTACTTATCTTTTCAAGATTAGCCAAGGTCTGTTTCACCAAAAATTACTTTAGCTTGGATCAAGATAATGGTTTTTATCCCATGTTAATGTTAATTAGTAGCCCTACACAAAGCAGAACCACTGTATAGAATTTCCTGAACTTCAGTCATGCTAAGGCTTTAACTTCAGCCAGCACTTTCTCAAACATGCCACTGAAAATGTTTTCAACCTACATACACATATATGCAGAACGTTGTTACAGAACCTCAAAGTGACTGGTTCAGTAGAAGTCATAATGCAGTGCATGCAATGAATATTGGGCACCATTTAACAGGGCAGCCTCAACATGGCATTTCAGTCAAGGCTTTGATAAAACCTTATGTTCACAAAGCATCACATACTTTAGCAATTAATTTGCTGAATGGCAGGGTATTTGTGCTATGTAATCAGTAAATGTTTTATCAAAAAACCACTGCATTATTCCCCTCTTACTATACATATCTTACTAACAATACTGATAGTTTATGTCCCATTTTCTAAGCTAACTACAAAAGCGCTCTATATGCAGTTGTTGAGTAATACTGGATTTTTTGAATGACAGCCTGGAGTATACTGGGAAGGAAATGGGAATAAGTGAGGGAGAATTCCCAGGATTGATGAAAGAGGTCTAAACTGAAACCTTAATAGGCAAAGACACTGGATAGGCTGCTGGAAGACAAGCCAGTTTTTCTGGCTTCTAAGCCAGTGACCCTCAACATTTTGGGCACCAGCAATGAGTTTTGTGGAGAGAGGTCTGTCTATGGACTGGATGGAGAGGGCATGGTCACATGCTGCCTGCATCCCACTGATTGAGCTTTTGCGTAATGTATTTATTGAGCACCTACTATGCTTGCTTATGATGGTGATTGTTGATGAGCTTATTTTAATTCTCTGTATTATTTTTTCTTGTATTTTGTAAAATACAAGAAAATATAAAGTAAAAAAAAACATATTTACACACCATTCAAAAGAGACAATGAAAAAAACCTAAGAAGGAAACAAAAGGACCAGAAAACATTTTTTTCCAGCAGACAACTCCCAGATAAACAAATAACATCTCTCCAGCTAGTTCAAGAGGAAAGATTGCCGTGCAACATGTTTGAATGAATGTTTCTACGCTAACAGTATCCCAGCAGTATTGTGTATCCAGATCCAATAGCAATATGTATACATATTCAATGAAATAAAATTACTGTAGACTGGTCACTTGAAGATAAAGCTGGAAGAGTTTTAACTCCCTCCTTTAATCCAGCAGAATGGCATTGGTTGCATGTTGAGATGCACTGGCAGATATATGACTTAACAGAACATAACAGAATAACATAGTTGGAAGGGACCTTGTAGGTAATCTAGTCCAACCCTCCCTCCCCCCACAAGTAGGAGACCCTACACCAGTGATGGTGAACCTTTTCAGCACCGAGTGCCAAAAAGGGAGTGTGTGTGTGCTCATCAGGGCCACAACCCAGAAGAGGAGCTGCGCACACTAGAAAATGAACTTTCAGTTTCTGGTGCGTGCATGCACGCCAGCCAGGTAGTCTTCCGGTTACTGGTGTGTATGCAGAGCAACGATGAGATGGCCAGTGTGCATTCTCACAAAGGAAAACAGAAGACCAGCTCTTCCTGTTTCTGGCACTGCCACACACAGAAAGTCCAGTTGATCGTCATGCGCGCATGTGTGCCAGAATCCTGGAAGAGGAACGGGTGATGCCATGCGTGCCAGGTGACATGGCTCTGCATGCCACTTTGGGCATATGTGCCATAGGTTTGCCATCATGGCCCATACCATTTCTGACAGGTGGCAGTCCAGTCTCTTCTTGAAAACTTCCAGTGATGAAGCTCCCACAACTTTTGAAGGCAAGCCGTTCTATTGGTTGCTTCCACTGTCAGAAAACATCTCCTTATTCCTATGTTGAATCTCTCCTTGATCAGTTTCCATCCATTATTATCCATTATTATTATTATTGTTATTATTGCATTATTAGACTATATTAAAATGTGAGATTTTTCCCGGTGAGTTTATATTTTTGAAGGTTTTTTTCCTTATGATGTTTGAACTGTTCAGTCTTTGAGAAGAAGTGGCATGCAAATATTGCAAATAAATTCTCTGTTTCTGTTTTCCTATTGTATCTGCTTCTTGATTTAAGTACCAGGGTTTCTTAGTGAGGGGTCTCCAGCATAAACCATTTTTATCAAATAACTTTTCCCAAAGCAGCTTTACTGTAGTTATAAACCAGTACTTGAAATATATATATATATATATATATATATATATATATATATATATATATATATATATATATATATATATATATATATATATATATATATATATATATATATATATATATATATATATATATATATATATATATATATATATATATATAATTTGTGTTATATATATATAAATTTCCTGTTACAATGACGACTTGAATTGCCTCAATATACTGTTTTGCATAAACTTAAAACAGATAGAGTACAGAGTATTAGTACTGAGTGCAATAGCTTGCATTTGCATTTTTGTTTGGCCAGTTTCTGCAACAATCTTTCCATCCATCTTTCGGTAGTCAGCAAAAACAGTGTCATCTGTCCCACAGCTGCTCTCAAGCAAGCATTCTGTTGGAAAAGTAACACACATCTGTACTAAGCATCTCTTTGGAGATGTCTCAAGGCATTTAGTGGTATAGTATGTGCCCCTAAATCTGATACAGAAAAATAATGTGTTCACAGTGATTTGTCTCTGAATTATTAGTTAGAAGAAAATTGATACACTGTTTATATATAAATTATAACTTCTTGTGAATTGTTATAGTAAAAAAAAAAGAAAGACAACGGACTTTTTGGTGATTTATGAAAGATCGTTTTGTTTTTTTCCTCTCCTGAACTCTTTATTGTAATATGTGAAGGTAATTCTAGGGGACAGTGTAATCTTATCAAAGAATGATAAATTTTCTGAAAGTTTCCTTTAACACAATTTATATTCCCCAATTAGTCTTTTTTAAAGCCTCCAGTTTCATAAATATTACCATCAGTTTTAAGGGAGAGAAAAAGGCTTAAAATATTTTTAAAATGTCTGAAGAAGTATCCTATAACTGCAGTGCCGAAAAGTTGCAATTGGTGAGATGAGAATGCCAGTTTTAGGAAGAATCAAAATTTGCAAATAAATATAAACTAAAGAAGACAAATGCAGTTATGTCAATGGAAGGCTAACTGAAAGGATAATTCTCATTGAATGTAGCTATTGCATTTCCTAAGAGATAGTGGTATATAATGCAAGTAATCAACAATTGTATTTGCAATTAGCACATTTCTCATTTAATTTGCACTCTTGGGTCTGTGATCTTGAACATGGGAAGACTGTTAATGGGTTTTATTCTCTTGGGTTGCAATGGCAAATTTCCTTCAGAGGTATACTTTCTGATGCTCTGAACATCTAATTTTCTGCAGCTGAACTTCTTTCCTTATCTTGTTTCAGGACAGATAACTCACTGTTCATTCTGATTTTTTTAAAAGATTATTTCTTCAAAGAGTCTTGGGTCCCAATTATTTGGATTTATACAAGAGGGGAAAAAATCTTTAAAAATTATGAATTTGTCTGTAGTCCTTGACTCCATAGTGGGAAGATAGATGCAAGAATGGGAAATCTGTTTAGGAGACCTGCAATTAATAGTAAAAAAATATTCTACTTCAGTACATCAGCATATAGATATAAGAAGTTGGCCTCAGTATACAGGGCAACAGCACCACTTACATGGGTACACTTGTATGTACGAATAGTACATATAACCATGTATGTATGAATAGTACATACAAATAGGAAGGTGGGGAGAGTTCAATAGAGTTCTGCATTCAGTAACAATAAAGTTACTCAAGTGTATTTGTTTAAAGTATTATAAGCTGATATTAAGTCCACAAACTCGGCAAATTTAACTACTATGGAATATAATGTTGTTTATAGCAAAACCAAATCACTCAAACCAAGAGACATTTATTAAAACATTTCCCATTCATTGAGATACAGTTATAAACTCCCCAAATGGAAAAATAAAAACAATTCAGATGAAACATTGAAAGAAATGGTCTTTAGGTTTTAAAAAAAAAAGTAGACAAAGATGGGATCTGATAAATCCCAGATGGCAGCTCATTGTGAGAACACTTTAAAAAAAAACCTCTTTCTTCTATTAATCAAGTTCTTGCATAAGTGAGAAGGGCCTTTGTTCCTGAACTTGAAGTGCAGATTTGTAATATGTTATGAATAAGAAACAAAGTATTATAACATTTCAACAGCAGTGAGTCTGTGAAATTTTATCAGCCAGCATTAAAATTAGAGTTTTGATTCAATTAAACAATTGCTTACATTAGCTTAAATTAAAATAGAATGACATATAGGGACACACTTTTGTACAAACACACCAGTGGTGGCATTCAATTATTTTTACTACCAGTTCTGTGGGCATGGATTGCTGGGCATGGCAGGGGAAGGTTACTGCCAAATCCCCATTCTCTCCCGATCAGCTGGGACTGGGGAGGCAGAGAATAGATGGGGGCAGGGCCAGTCAGAGGTGGTATTTACTGGCTTTCCGAACTACTCAAAATTTCTGCTACCGGTTCTCCAGAACTGGTCAGAACCTGCTGAATACCACCTCTGAAACACACTTAAGACTAATTGCATTTAAATCAACATTTTCATACAGGAGCAATGGTGTTCTAGACACTGATATCAAAGGTTATAGGTGGAAGAAAGGTAACAAAAAGACCTGGCATTTGATAAGTATAACAGTTGTTTGACATAGGGCTGAATCTCTAATTCTTTCTCTTTTTAATATAATTTTAGTAAACAGAGGTAAACAGATAACTAATATAAATCACAAAAACAAGAGAGAAAAAGTTCAGAAAAATATAGATAGAAAATTGAAAAAGAAAGAAAAAATTGTAAAAAAAATCTAAGAAAAGAAAAAAATGGATTAAATAACTTTCCCTTCCCCACAACAGCTATAATATAAACAACTTGTTACTTTCTCTTAAAATACAGCAGCAGCAGCAGCAACAACAACTTCTTCATCACCTATCTCACATCTATAAAAAGCTCTTTAATAACTTTGTCAGTCCTGGTCAGCAAAAATCCATTAAGTTTTAAAGGAAACAACGTATCTATTTTAACAATGACCAAATAAACCCATTTTATAATCTTTCCTTTTAGCAATCCTAATCTTTAATCTCTTCAAATAATGTCTTGGAGTTGATTTCTTCTCACAAAATCCTTCACAATTTTAACAGATTTCTTTTGTAAGAATGTAAGAAATGTATCCAAGCCACTCATTTGATTTCCCACTTGTACAACCTTTTCAATTATTTGTATACCCACTTTAATATCTCTATAAAACTATCTATCTATAATGGCAAATACTTTTAAGAGTAACTTCTGGATCCATTGCTCACAAATATTCTCAAAAACGCCCAGTGTTAAAGTATTTTTTTCTCCATTCAGTGTAAGTCAGATTTAAATGTTAACTGTAATCTTTGGTCCTCTAACTCCTCTAATGTCCAATGTTCAGACATCCACCCTTTCATGTTTTCTTTCCAGAATTCAAGCAGCACATTTTCTCATGGAAAGGAGTTTCATGATCAGTTTAAAATCTTATTTCGAATCCATCTGGACCACTAGTTCTATTATAACTTTCCACAATCAACATTGTAATCACCCTTTTGCCACTTATTCCCCCCAAAATATTTATTTAACGTCCTTAAACATACTTTTAAAACTTATTGTTAAGGATTAAAGGGAACCCAAGCAATGGATCCTATATCACTTGTCAATTGGAAAGATTTTAATAGTTGAAAGGCAATCAATAGACAATTTCCCAAAGTAATTAAGAAATTAGGCTTGGCAGTACTTTGCATCCTTAGCATTACATTGTAGGGGAAAGTTTGGTGGAATCCATTGGCTCCCAGCTGCTTAAATGATGAGCTGGCTGCAGAAACTTGAGTTCCTGCAGTTTACTCATGAGGAACAGCTGAAGTGTATGTGGGGAAAACACTTGGGAGATGGGTGAAGAGATATTACCTAGGGCAGTGTTGGCGAACCTTTTTGGCAGCAAGTGCCGAAACAGGAGCGTGTGTGTGCATGTGCCAGAAACAGAAAGAGCAGCTGGCCAGTGTGCATGCACGTGCTGGGAAGATGATATTCTGTTTTTGGCGCACACATGTGCACTGGCCAGCTGGTCTTTGTGTGTTCATGTGAACCAGAAACCAGAGGACGAGGTGGCCAGTGCGCATTCGCTTGCCGAAAACTGGAACATCATGTTCCCGGCACGCGCATACGTGCCGGGCCGCTGCTCTTACAGTTTCCAGCGCTCCTGCATGCATGAAGACCAGCTGGCCAATGCGCCAGAACCCAGAAGAGCAATAGGTGATGGCTCGCATGCCAGGAGAGATGGCTCTGCGTGCCACTTTTGGCATGTGTGCCATAGGTTTGCCATCACAGAACTAGGGAATAGCAGATAAGAGACAGTGTAGCCTGCCTCTGGATTGTGGGTGGGGCAAGAGACTCAGAAGGGAACCTTCTCCAGCTGCAAAGGAGATGACAAAATAATTGTACTTTAAGAATTGCAAGACTGATGCCAACCTTACCAGGTAGACCAGACAGGAAAAATGACCGCATAAACTAATTGTACTTTATTGTAAATCTATATTAACAGAATATTAATCAGGTAAATTGTGGACCTCATTGAGTTCCAGAGGCAACTCAACAGTTTTCCTAATGCTCTGGTAAATGGTCTGACTGAGATCTTAGTTGCCACTTGGAATGAGAGGACATCAACAGCCTTGGATTGGCTGTGTGGGCCCTATACGTTCTGGTTCCTGGGGAACGTCCTGCTTTTCAGAGGAACTCTATGTAATGAAGGGTGAATATGATCAGGCATAGATATGAGCTTTCCTTAAGTATTACCTTGTGCTGAAAAAAACAAGAAAACCTAATTATTCTTCCACCCTTATTGCATCCTCATAGAGCTAGCTAGAAGCCCTATTTAAAGTGACACAAAAGTGAGTAAGGAGGATCTCAGGAAATGCTCACAGGACCTCTGAAGATTAATTTAGATATCAAATAAATTCACTTAGGTTTCCTCCAATATGGGGGTATTTGAGATGTGGTCTTGTGTCCAGTTATCTGAAAGAGTTTGAATTTGTTAATCCTGATGAATCAGAGTCCCTTTATTTAGTGGACAGACTTCTGATTTGACCATCTTCGTATTCTATAAGATTAATTCCCGTCCTGGTTGATAAAACTCTCAGGAGGTGTAGCGGTTAGGCCCATATTATATTATTGCTTTTTTGTGGGATGAAGTGAAGCTTTAAAACAGGCAATTATTTGCCATCTCCTCAAGAGGCCATCCTAGACCCAACAGAATTTTCATCCAAACTCCAGCTTCTCAGTTTAGGGAAGGCTGTTGAGTTTTCAACTTCATTGGGCCATATAATTCTTTGTTAAGCATTTTCAGATGTATTCAGATCTGGTTATAGCACTGAGGCAGCATTGATTGTACCCGTGGATAACTCTACCAGGCTCAAGATGTGGTAATTCATCTGTCTTGTCTTTCTTCCACTCTCAGTGACTCTCAGTGCCATCATTCATGATAGCTTTCTGGACCAGCTGAAGAGAGAAGAAAGGGGAGGCATACTGTTGCAATAGAGTTCCTTTCTCTAGGATTGATTCCAATCAGTGGTAAAGAAATCAATTGGAGATATAAATATCCTTAGAGGGAGTCATCTGTTGATATGTCATCAGATGATGATGATATCCAGCTATACATCCAGGCTGACCAAGTGATGCTGTCAAGGTTCCACTGGATTATTAGGGAGGCATCAGCCTGAGGTGTTTCTGGATGTTTACCTCAGTGCTCTGGACTTAACAAAAAGGGTTTCAGCCCCTTTTGCTTAGATAACAATTCTTAACAAGAGGCACCTCAGTGTTACTGAGGTAGATAACGCCCTTGAAGCAAATTTGATGGAATCTAAGGTAGCATCTGCAGAAAACTGGATGGCCGAGATGATCTTGGTGAGATCTTGATCAAGATGCTCATCCTGGACTGAAATGCGATCCTGTAATTGGCGTAGCCACATAACAGCCATGCGATTAAAGTAAGAAGCTGCTGCAGCCGACTTAATGGCCCAGGCCGAAGCGTTGAAATTCTTACGGAGTGTAAGTTCCGCACGCTTGTCCTCGGGCTTTAGTTTGTTGGCCACATCGCCTGAGACTATGGTGGATGCATTAGCAAGAAGGGTGATGGGGGCGTCTACTGTTGGTAATTGTAGGGCCTGGGAGAAGGCCTGCTCCATATTGTAGAAGCGCCTATCATTATTACCAGAGTTAGGCAAGGAAGAAGGTTGAGACCACTCGTTCTAGGAAAAGAGGGGGGTTGGGACTTCCTCCTTATCCGTATTGGGATTTATAAACATGGCTAGTTTGAGATCCCTGTGTTGGGACATTGAAGGGACCCCCATACCAATCAGAATAGTCTTTTTAGCCTTATGCAGAAGAGGTTGAAGGCCGGAGGAGGGAAGAGGCCTGGAAATGCCAGAGGATCAGGAGGAACAGAGTCTTCATCTTCCAGGTCTGGATGAGCCACCTCCCCTAGAATAGAGTCTTCACTAACCACCAAAGGGGATCCTGTCCCCTAGAGGAGAATGGAGTTCTGGGGTGTCTGGAGACAGAGTGAGGCCTTGCCACCCCTTGGGAGGAGCGTTCCCATTGGGAAAGGTCTGAGGCAATGCCCTTAGTTATAGCGATGGAAATGAGCCTCCTGATGCTGTCAGGCAGAAGCTCAGGATCCTTTAGATCCTCTTCAGAAGGACCCCAGGATGAGGGCCCCCAGGGGGCAAGCTGTGCAGCCAGGAGATAATCCCAAGATCCCCCTTCTCCTGGATTCCCTCCCCCCTCCCTACACGATCTTGGTGAGACGGGAGGTGAAGAAGAAGCCACCTATCTGCAAGATCTTGCAGGCGAGATGGAAGGGGAAGAAGGACTGAAACCTCTGGGGGGCGAGCCGGAATGGTGAGAGCTGAGCCCTATTGGGGATCGAGATCTACAAGGGGATTCAGGCCTAACAACTTGTGCTAGCCTCTCAGCCCTGGCCATCTGTTTTTCAAAGGCCTTCTGTCTCCTTGACTCATCTCTAGCAGCCGCTCTGGAAGGGCGCTTGTCAGCTGCAGGTCTGGAGGCCGCTGCCCTGGTTCTGAGTGTGCTTTGGCCTTCCTCTGCCATGTCTCCCTGGGCCTGCACTGATTCAGGGGCTGTGGAGGCCATGCCTCACTCATGTGGACTGTGCCTGGATTTAACTGCGGCAAGCCTGCCAGCCTCGATTTATGGCCGCGCTGCAGGTAGCTGATCAGAGGAGAAAGTGTCTATCAGCCTTGATTAATGGCCGCGACGTAGACAGTAGGCCAGAAGAGAAGGCATCTGTGGGCCTCGATCAATGGTCCCGATGCAGGTCGCTGTCTTTCAAAATGGCCACTGCACATGAGGTCGCACTAAAATGGCTGCCGCGCCTCATGTATTGAGAGGGAAGGTGCCCGGTATAAATGGCTCTGAGGTTGTAGCCTCGCAGCGAGCTGAGTCATCTTGGAACTCCTGCAGCAGCTAGATCATTCAATTCGTGCCCCACACTCCTTTACAAGCCGTGGCACGCCTCATGAGGCAATTTAACAACTGAGGCGCACCTCTCAAACATCGTAATTAAAGCTGTGGTGAATTTTTAAAGTCACAGTGAGGCTCTGGTGGCAGCAAGACCTTGAAGCAGCAGCGAGTTGTTAAAGCCGCAGCAAGGCTCGCAACCTTCAATTTGAAACGATCTGATAATCAAAATGCCACCCGCAGAGCCTGCAATCTGTTCGACTGCACTAGGAGCCTGCCACCCCTGCACACCCAAGGATTGGGCAAGCCCCCCTTTAGGCCCAGGGTAGGAGACCGGGGCTCTCCTTTCCCCTGATGAGGCTGAGGAACAGTCTCTATGGCCTTTTTTTTATAGAAATTTTAGAATATCCAATTAACCAAATTAGGAAAATATAAACTTCAATAAAGTACCTCACTGGAGCCACAGCTAGTGCTTGGACCAAAGACTGAGGGAAACTGGAAGCCTATAGGGAAGGAAGGATACTTAAGAAAATTCTCTCAGTCTCTGGACTAATCAAGCTGTGACTTCACCCAGCTGTAGCCCCTCCTGCCGAATCTACAGGAATAGTTAGTTGATCTTTTAAATGTCATCATTTCATTTTATTTTTTTGGAATACTTATTTTTGCAAACTGCTGTTTCTTGGTTTAAATTTCTGTCATTGTCTAGAATCACTGCTGTGTGATGGACAGCTATATACTGTGTTTTCCTGAAAATAAGACAGGGTCTTACTTTCTTTTGACCCCCAAAATAAGTGCTTGGCCTTATTTTCAGGGAGGTTTTATTATTTTTGAGGTGCAGGAGGTGGCGAGCGTGGTCACCTCATGGCTGCTGCTGTGTTGCAATATTTTCAGGGAGGGCTTATTTTCATGGGAGAGTTTATTTTAGTGCATGTGCTCAAAAGCCCAATTGGGCTTATTATCCGGGGAGGTCTTATTTTCAGGGAAACAGTGTAGGTTTTTTAAAAGAGCAGACAGATAAATAATATTGCACAGATAAGTACACAGATAAATAATATTGCACAGATAATTACACAGACATATTTGTTGGTTTTGCAATATTTACAGCCCACATAATCTTGATGGATTTTGAAAAAGGCATAATGAAGTAAAATACAAGATAAACTTAATGTGTATATTGATAGAGCAAACTTCATGCAAGGACCATCTTAACCATAGTTTCAACGGGGAAAGTGAAAGCATCCTAGACCAAGCTAAGTCACCAAATGCTAGGGAATTCCTGGAATCTTGGCATTCAAACAAAGTCATCAACAAACACACTGAGATAATACAATTTATACATTGTCACATAATTAAGGAGGACAATGATAAATGAAACAGTAAATTGAAACAGTGAGACAAATTTAAATAAGATCATCTTAATGATGTGACTTCAACTATGTGCAAAACTGGGCTAACATAATCTACATGGATCACTGTGAAGGTGACTCAGTAAATTCAGTTATTTCAAAATGCAGTGGCTTCTCAAGGAGGTCTTAAAAATATTCTGCTGATAAATGTGCCTCTGATTGGATTAGATTAAATGACAGTTGCTTTTAATAGTTGTTATTATTGTTATTATAAACAGCTCAGGTCCTTTGGGCAAGTGAGCAATATAAATAAATCTATAAATAAATAATCTACAACTAGAAACCCAAACTGAGGAATATT
Source organism: Natrix helvetica (assembly GCF_964273705.1). Classification (NCBI taxonomy): domain Eukaryota; kingdom Metazoa; phylum Chordata; class Lepidosauria; order Squamata; family Natricidae; genus Natrix; species Natrix helvetica. The sequence goes on along the minus strand of NC_138548.1, from coordinate 173,738,438 downwards.
ATTATCTTCCTATTTATTCTTCCCTCACTTCTTTCCCTTTGCACCCATTGTGTGTAGAAATCCCTTTTCAAAATATACAATTCATACAGTTTTTATTTTCCCACATAAAACTAAGGCACAGTTTTTCTGTACAACATAGAAGAATGTTCAACATGAAGAAGTTTCAGAAGAAGGATTGCATAAATTTATCATATTCATCTAAATCAGGGAAGTCAAACTTGTGCCATCACAGCATCGTCATGTGACATATCACAACTTTTTTTCCCCTTCACTAAACTGGGAGTGCATGTGGCCAATGCGTGACATATCCAGCCCGCGGGCTGTGAATTTGACACACCTGATCTAAATCATTAGAAAGCAAGTTAGTAAACAAAGTGAAACAATAATAATTTTAGAAGTCAATAATAACAAGAGGAACTTATTGTTGCAGAGGAACCATAATTGAGAGACCATATAAGGCAGTGTTTTTCAACCTTGACAGCTTGAAGATGTGTGGACTTCAACACCCAGAATTCCTCAGCCAGTATTGCTGGTTGGGGAATTCTGTGAATTGAAGTCCACAAATCTTTCTAGCTGCCAAGGTTGAGAAAAGCTGATATTAATAGTCATGTTAAAAAACGGATACCATCTTTGATCAAGTTCTCATTTTTTAATCTATAGGAGGCGGCTTTCTTACTATGTTTCCCCAAAAATAAGACAGGGTGTTATTTTATTTTGACCCTCGAAATAAGCACTTGGCCTTATTTTCAGGGAAGTCTTATTATTTTTGAGGTGCAGGAGGCAGTGAGCATGGTCACCTTATGGCTGCTGCTGTGTTACAATATTTTCAGGGAGGGCTTATTTTCTAGGAGAGCTTATTTTAGCACATGTGCTCAAAAGCCCAATTGTGCTTATTATCTGGGGAGGTCTTATTTTCAGGAAAACAGGATAGGAGAAAAGGAAACTATCAACTCATTTAGAGAAGCACCAGTTTTCTTTGAAGTCCATAAACTTTGATAAACTGTGATAAATTTCAGCAGTTAATAGTTCATAATATTCAGTGACAATGCTCCACCTAGATCTGTACACATCATCAGTTTGGCATAAATTGAATAGCACACATAGCAGAATCAAAAGGATGCTATCTACACATCATTTTAATTGTTTACAATATAATTCAATTGACACAAATTTGAATATTTCGTTCAAAAAAAAAATATTTACAGCAGATCTTCAAGGTCTTCATTATCTAATGTAACTTCCAGAGACATATTTAACTAGACAACTAGTGATCCATTGTATCATTGTTTCGGAGGTATTTCCTTACTAGATTCCTCAATGATTTTAATAATGGCAGAGCTTCCAATGTACCTGAAAAGTTCTTAAAAAGTCAGGGAGATATTCAGAGATGTATCTGCCTTGAAACTATACAGCACAGTCAAACCTCAGGAGATGACCACACAAAATATTTTATGTTATTTATATTATGCCAGAAAGTGTTTTATAATAATTTTAAGTCATAAAACATTTTATAAAATGTGCCAAATTTCAATCCCACAGAAATCATGGGTTCCGGATTCTGGACTCATTTTGTAAGTTAGCCTGCTAGAAATATCTTCACTGAAAAGTTCTGCCCTATGATGCATTGATTCACCAACATAAAGATTATAGACACAAGAGTTTTAGTGGTATCTAAATAAGCCCCTCACTACCTGAAATGTTTCAGTAGATAACATTATAGGTACCTAGTGGTGAAATACTAAAATAAACATGAACCTTTCCTTCGTTTTCTTGCATTCATCATTAACTTTTTAAAAGCATCTTAAACACCAAATTTAAAGTGCAATGTTTTCAGCATCTCCATCTTCTCAGCATATCAAGGGTTGCCCAAGTTTTGAAAATGATTGACAAGTCCTTAACACCTGCCTTTTTGCAGGCTTCTACACAAGATGAAAAAGTGGCACTATTTTAAGGGTAGCATTATCTTTAATTGATAGATTCCATTAATCTAATATCAGCACTTCTTTTTCAAGGCTCACTTGGAAACCGGGAAGAAAGTTTGGCAGTTTCAGTGAATAGCACAGATGTGCTGTGATGAACACTTCCAAATAATTTTCAAACCATGCACATTCCTGCAGTACAGTACATTGTGAGTTAGTTAAAGAGTCCACTGAAGTTGAACAGCCATTAAATTTTTAAAAAATCATAATATGAGAACAATCTTATCAGTGGTCATGCCCACCATCCCTGCTATAATAGCCTTAGCCACAGAAAAATAACTATTAAAAACAAGAAAGCCTTTTAGATTCTTGAATCTCCTAAGGATGGAATATCAAAAATAAGTCCTTCATCTTCATCATGGATCTACTTATTTCCCCTGATTTAAAAGTTTTGTAATTCAAATCTGACCTCAAACATACCATCTATACATACTAAAACAAAATAAAAATACATAGCTAAAAGTAATTCATTGAAATAATCCATCTTTATTTCTAACTTCAAAAGACAAATGCCTCCCAACTATTCAAATAGAACATTAGTAGTAGAAAGCATCAGATAGGCAACTGATAGTCATATAGATCTTCCAAGACAAGCATCTAGTGATCTTCGTATCTACTCACTTTACAAAATAAAATTGATTAATCAATTTACATTAAGTACGTTGAACAAATTGTAGTAAATTTTCCAGTGTAATGTAACATTTGAGTTGTACTGAGGCTGAAGGCCAAATTTCATTTCTCCTTTAAATCTAATCCTCATTTCTTAATCCTGGATAAACATTCCATACAACTCATTTCCAAGTATTTTCCGCCTCTTTTTATTCAAGTGGCAAAATCAAACAAGAATCTCAGCTTAATCACCTTTTCTCATTATAGCTAAACTGGGGACTATTATCAACAGCTTTTAGACAGACTAGTATAGACTGTATTAATGGACAGAATTGATTTAGTTACAGTATCTTGCTCATATTCAAAGGAAAATGTATAATTAACACTAGTTCCCTATCTTGTTCTCTTGCAGATGCAAAAGGATAAGCCAAGTGACTGAAGAGGGATGTTCCCAGATGTATATCATTCATGCATGTGCTGTTTTATTAGGTTAAAATTAATAGTAACTCTGATAATGCATCCAATCTACTGAATCTCTTTTTCTCAATTATTTCATTGCTTCTCATCCTATTGGCTAAAATCACATGTGAGTTTTTTCAAGGACTTAATTATTTTATCCATGGTAAAACTATAGACTTCCAAAACCTCTCGAAGACAAAATTGGTTGGTTATGTTTTATCTATTGATGTATATCAGTGTTTCTCAACCTTGCTGTCTGGGAATTCTGGGAGTTGAATTCTACACATCTTAAAGTTGCCAAGATTGAGAAGCACTGATGTATATGATTTATATACCTGTTCATCTCATGATAATGATTGGGTGTGGCATACAAGGATCAAAATCAACACAATCAACAGTCCAAATAGCAACTGTCTGAGGTCACAAAAATCATTCCAATTACAGAAAAGAATAAATACTAACTAATCATGCTTGGAGTTCTTGCTCAGCTTCCCAGCCCTAACTCCCAGAGGAGCAGACAAATCTTTAAGGACCTTTAAACAGCTAACAGTATCGTGGTCATTTTGATCTCCATATGCATATTTTAATCTGTAAATAATATTATTCAGCAGCTGCACCCTAATCAGCATTATTATGGATATTTGCAAAACTAAATCTAAGACATCTAAAAAAAACCTCTAAATCCAATTAAATATCTATCACATTTTCAAAAATATCTATAGTTTTCTGAAGTTCTAGAACTAATTTATATAATACTGCATTTGTAACATACCTAAGATTAGGCTAAGTATATAATGGGGTCCCCAACCCCCGGTCCATGGACCAGCACCCAGCCACAGCATGCCAGAAATCAGGCCACACAAACAAGCAAAACTCTATCCATGGGATGCAGGCAGTAGGCAAAACCACACCCCCTCCAGTATGTGGAAAAACCTATTTCCATGGAACTGGTCCCTGGTGCCCAAAAGGTTGGGGGCCACTGGTATATAGAGTGTTTTAATTAATTTAAAAATATCATTAAACAGCACAGCAGTGATATATAAGAAACAATTCCTTTTCCTATATTTTTATATTTTTATATTTTTATATTTATATTTATATATATGTGTGTGTGTGTGTGTGTGTGTGTGTGTGTATGTATATGTATATGTATATGATGTATATGTATATGTATATGTATATGTATATGTATATGTATATGTGTCACGATGTTAAAAGGTTTGCTAGGCCTGAACTGAATGAATTGACACTCAAGAGTTAAACTAAGAAAGCTTTATTGCGCAGGTCATAAAACAAAATGTTATCTGAAAGTGATTTATTGCGCACGCGTTACACATTCCAAAATTCTTCTTCTCTTCTTTGTTCGGCAGCCAACTTTGGCAGACGTAGCTTTCATTATCAAAATGTAACCATTAGTTATTTTCTGTTTCATTTACTTTTATTATTTTCGTATTAAAGTTTGTTTATTAATTAGAATATTTAAAGACTTATTTTTCTCAATATCTCAAAAGATATGCGGAAGGGAATCAGCCACGGTCCATTGATCTCAGATATCAGGCGTTTTTTTCCCCTGACAATATGTATATGTATATGTATATGTATATGTATATGTATATGTATGTATGTATTTGTGTTACAACCCCTGGTATGCCCAAATATGGGAGGAAGCTCACTACTCCCTCTTTCTGTCTTTCGGCTCATTACAGAAAACCATCCAGGCAGAAAACCATATTTTTATTTTTAATGTTGCCTTTTTATATTTGTGTTATATTTGTGCTGATAAATAAATAAAGGGAGACTAATATAGATCCATTTCAAGATATTTAGCTCTCATCAGCTAGCCATACCCGGGTTCAAATCCCAGTAAGGGTATGGCTAGCTGATGAGAGCTAAATAGCTTGAAATGGATCTATTCTAGTCTCCCTTTATTTATTTATCAGCACAAATCTAACACACACACACACACACACACACACACACATTTATATCTGGTAAAGAAATGATGAAAGATAGGTATTAAGAGGTAACATTGACACTAAAGTCAACTAATCAGAGAAGAGTTAGTATTCTTTCTAAATGGGGGGAGGGGACACCAAACACCCCTCCTTCCCAATGCTTTTTTCCACAGTGGTGCAAAAAATAAAAGCATTTGGGCAAGCAATATTCTGTACAATTATTACATTCTGTTCTAACCGTTTAAGAGCATTATGGTTGCCTTCAGAGAATGAGAATAGTTATTTCTTTTTCAAATTCCAAACTGAAGTAGCACTTACATACAGAGATGCAATACTCCCTGAGTTGTTATTCATATGATTTCTAGGATTTGTGCTCTTTAATTAGAGACTTTATTTAGAGACTGAAGATACTAAGAAAAAGTTTCAATCTATAAGCAAAACTTTCTCTGAAATTATTAGTAAATTTAAGATACCTTCTGAATACTCTAGATTTTTTTTAGAGTTTCTATCTCGTATTAGGTTGCAAAGACAGAGCAAAAATGTTGCTTTGTGTCCTGCTATTCCTAACAGCTAGGAATCCCAAAACTCCTGTAATGCCATACTGTCTACTGATTGTCCTCAACTTACAACCATTCATTTAATGACATTCAAATTTACGATGGCACTGAAAAAAGTGACATGACTGTCGGAGAATCCCGATGGTCATGTGATCAAACTTTGGGTGCTTGACAACCAGCCTGTATTTACGATGGCTGCAGCATCCTGGGGCTCAGGATTGTCATTTGCAACCTTCTTAGGGAACTTCTGACAAGCAAAGTTAATGGGGGAAACTAGATTTGCTTAATGAACATATGATTGACTTAACAACTTCCAATGATTCAGTTAACAATCACGGCAAAAAGAAATCATAAAATGGGGGAGGACTCACTTAACTATCTTGCATAGCCATGGAAAAGTTGGGCTCAATCAATTGTAAGTCAAGGACTACCTGTATGAGGTTCTACTCACAGTCCCACTGGTGATTTTGATTCAGAGAGTAATGATCATGAATGAATAAGGCCTTCCTAGAAACAGCAACCCAGTTATGACTTCCTCCTAAGAAATGATCAGAGAACCTCTATGGGGTAATAGTTAAAGTGCTAGACTTGATACCAGGGGATTGTGAGTTCTAATTCTCCATTAGGCACATTGGGTGCAATCCCAAAACAATTGGAGCACCACTTGAACACCTTAGGCATTGACAAATTTGCCCTCAGTCAGTTGCAAAAGGCAGCTTACTTGGAACAGTTTCTATCCTGCGATGATATCTGTAACACTGTCAAACATCCAGATTTGCTTATCCCAGGTCCTTGACAAGGACTCCATAGGTAGACAAAAATGCCAAACTCAGTCTGAACATCTGGCTGACTGTGACAACAACAACAACAACAACAACAACAATACATCCTCCTAGTGGGAAAAATGGAGGCAAAATCCTTTTAGACTATCTTTGCTTTTCATGTTTTTATTTTAAATTAGTTGATAACCTGGCATTGCCTGGGTATTTATTTATAGGGGGAAAATGTCCGGACCAAATGTAATTTCTAATGTTGGATTTTCCCCCTTACCAGAGGGAGCCTCCTTGTGGAGTACTGTGAAGTTATTACCATGGTAACTCCACTGCGCTGTACAGTGAAGCCATTTTACGACAGTACAGTAGAAGCCATTTTAAGGCACAACAGGCTGTATGTTAACATAACACACACCCTGAAGGGTGTTAGGGGTGTATTTGTTTCCAGAGGGTAAGTCATCTGTGTACCAAGTTTGATTGAAATTGCTTTAGGTATTCCAGAGTTATGCTGGAACATACAGACACACAGCCATTTTTATATAGATAGATGAATGAATGAATAAATTTGTCCTAATTTTTGTATTTACTGAATATAAGCAGTGATAGTTTATTTATGTAGTTTAATTTAGCTCCTGTTTTGCTATTTTCTGGTAAACTGTTTTGAAATTCTCTTAGGTGAAAACAAAGTTGAAAATTAAGCTAATTAAACAAGTTAATTAACATTAGGCTATCTGAATTGATAAACACCCGTTAGTGGCAATTTTCCTAATATATTCTTGTTTGAATAATAGATAAAGGTTATCCATATATGAACCTTCATATTTTGCACTCATATATTGTCATATATAGCAATGCATTCTAACACTGTAACATAACAGAGAGCAGAAACAACTGTTAATAATTAAGAACAATTATTGTTTGGCATGCAATGACATGAGTATTAGTACCATTCTGGCTGAATAAGAAGCTTCTACAAATTCCTTCCTTACATTTGCAAACAGATATGCTATTACAGCATTCAAATATTAATGTTCAAATGTGTACCTTCCATTATGAGGTTCTTTGTGAGCAAAACTGAAAGGAAAAAAAAACAAAAACCAAGAGGCATTTTTGCTTTAAATTATGCACATATGAAACCGATTAAGGGGCACTGTTATGGGTTTAGTCTCCCTAGCTACATTTGCAGCATTACTTATGCAGTCCTTTATTCTCCTTAATAACACACACACACACACACACACACCAATCTGGTGAGTAGCTAGATTTCAGTTCATGGAACTGAATGAAATTTCAATAGGCCATGAATGAAAAACAGACATTAGACAAACATTCTCCTTGTGGTATATTCTGCAAGGACAGAAATTGTGTTACTGAAGAAGTAGTGAGCATATTGAGAGCTGCCAATCTTAAGATATCCAGGCTATGTTTATTCAACACTGCTTCTACTTAGCTGCTAGTAGAGAAGTTAAAAAAAAAGGACTGCTTCTTTTCTTCTCATCGGTAAACAAGGAAAAGAAAAACAAGGATTCCAGCATTAAGAGCAAAGGAAAAGGGAAAGAAAGGAATAAAGAGGTCCAGAATGATGAAGAATTCATGGTTAGCATAGAAGATATCTCAGGGGACATCTAGAGTCTGACTTCTTTAACTTTTAGGGTCACAAATGTTTTTTGACAAAACATTGTGGTTAGAACCGTGTGCTACAGATTAGAACTGTATTTCTAATCACAGCTGAGTCACAAGGCAAGAGAGTAGGCTAAACAAGAAATAGGCAAACTATAATCCCAAAGATATAAAGAACACCACTACAGCTTCAGTGCAACATCTTCAAAAGATGTTCTCGTAATACCAAGAACAGTCTTCCTCCTGCATCAGACTATACATCTTTGAAGTGGCATCTGTTTTCCTTCAGTGGGGAGAGACTGTCTCAGAAAGTCTCTGTTGAGTTTTGTTTGTGATAATCACTCACAAAGATGCTCTGCTTTGGATTAAGAATGCTCTCTTTTCAGGCTTCAGATAAACACCTACTGAGTGCATTAGCCTTCATGAATATCAATATGTACATGCAGGTGGGTGAGAAATGTATTCAATATTTTTTTTTAAATTATCAATACTCCTATAAACTTGTATAGTAAGCAAAATAGAAGAGACTTGGCATTAAAAAAATATATGGGAGAAAGTCAAACTGATAGTTTTGCTTACCAAATAATTCTTCAAAACACAACCACATATTCTGAAAATTATCCGGTAAAGAATGTGTACTGATTGAAATAGTGAAACTTTGCTTGCCTTCATCCTATTAATAATTTCAATACCTGTTTGTAGTAATATTATGAAATAAAACAATGATCCATCCATTCATCAACAATTTTACGAGTTAATTCTGTTTGTAACCTAGAAACATAAAAACACACTTCAGCCTGCTAACAAAACTAACTACCACAATTGAAATAGAATAAATATGACTGAACAGATTGCCACAAAAATAAAATAAAAATAAAAAACGTTTGAACATTCCAGTTCATGTATGCTTTTCTCTGCCCTGCGCTACCTTACTTGGACCTAAACCCTGCACAGACAGCTGGGATTTGGGAGGCAGAGAATGGATGGGAGCCAGGCCAGTCAGAGGTAGTATTTACTGATTCTCCGAACTACTCAAAATTTCTGCTACCATTTATCCAGAACCTGCTGAATACCACCTCTGGTTTAGTCACAAACCATAGATTGTGAATCATAATAACTGGGTCATAAAGGTAAAGATAAGGTTTCCCCAATTCAGTCGTGTCTGACTCTAGGGGGCAGTGCTCATCCCCAATCTTAGCCGAGTGAGAAAGTGTTGTCCAAAGATACTTCTGTGGTCATGTGGCCAGCATGACTATACATCAAATGGTCATATAGAACCACTATATGGCCACTATATGTTAACTTCCCACTAAAGTGGTATGTATTTTATCTACTTGCATTTACATGCTTTCGAACCGGTAGGTTGGCAGGAGCTGAGACAAGTAACGGGAGCTCACTCCATTTATTTATTTGCCACCCATCTCACTTAGAAAAGTGGCTCTGGATGGCTTATAAGTATATGGTTCCAATTTTTCTAGTAATCAAGATGTCTTATGTTGCATGGATTTTCCATTTCATGTCTCTGAGAATCCCCTGTGCAAAAGAACCACAGATGAGATGATATTTGATCTATGGCATCTACAGGCAATCTAATTACAATTTCAGATTGTAAATTATAGTGTCCATATTAAACTAGGTAGACTAAAATATGGTCCAGAATCAACCAGCTTCCAGTATTCTTGAAGAAATCTGGTTACTAGATGTGAGAAATTTGTTTGCAGACATTTCATCATCTAGATAACATAATCAGTGCTAATGAGTGTAGCACTTATTTCCTTTTTATATATAGTAGCTTGCCCTGCCAATATTAGTGTTTTTCTCTTGGTAGTTCCTTGATTATGATTCTGTTTTCTGCTGGTCTGTCTGGTGTAAATCCCTACTTAACTGAAGACTGCTGGAAAGAATGTGTTTTGGTCATTTTATTTCCTTGGTGCTCAGACTAGTTATATATCCAGGGGAGGGGTGAATCATTCTTTAAATTATCCATCATATACAGAAATTATAATTTACCCAAGGACCATTGTTGTGAAAATAATAAGAGCTGGAAATTCGTTCATGTACATAGGCTTTGCAAGTATTGAATACCAATTAAGTAACAGCATCAATGGATTTGGTGAAATGTACACTCCAAACACAAGACTTTAGAAGGGCACCTATAAAGTTGTAACTTTAACAAAAGGCCATCAAATTAAAGGACCGTTTTTTAAATAAAGCATGACTACAAGCTTCATCACTTACTCTATTTCCTACTTAGGCCTAAATATGTATATAGAATCACCATAGCTTTAGGAAAAAAAGACAAGTGTGGCTTTCTAATGACTTAGTTTTTAACGGATTGTTTGATCAGTATAATTTAATCTCAAAGGAGTATTTCTTTAAACATGATTGTACCTTTTGTGTCTAACAGAATTGGGAATTGGTTCAATAATGAGCAGAGTAACAAGGTTAATTTTTACTAGGCCACCACTAGTATCAATCAACCTACTTTCACTAAAAATAATTAACATAGAAAGCAATTTATTTCTTAAGAATGAAAAGAGCAAGATTGAATGAGAAACCCTCAGTATTAGATTGGGTAATGGATAGGCACACACAGGCTTAACGGTAACAACAGCTCTTTATTAAGTACAAGTGAGAACAATCCAGCGAAGGTTGAGTCTGACAGCAGCCCTTTTATAGGGAGCTGTCAGACCCTTCGACCAATAGGACTAAACCTCTGTTCCCGCCAGAACAGAGGAACTTGGTGAAAACCATTGTAGTATCTAACACTCACTATAGAGGCTAAATTGAGTAAATGAGTCTACAATGGTCACAGAATCAAAGGAGCTACTGGTAATTTGCATCAACATACCACGTGTTTGCCAGTTGCAATTTTTGATACAGCACCCTACAGATTCATATTTGTAATGATCAGCTACTGTTTTGGTTTTACCACTGCAAGAAGAAAGAAGGATCAAAACCATCAGGTTACCATTTTTTTAAAAAAAATTAGTTATTAGGAAAGATATTTTCTTATTGAACTTTAACTGAATGCTCCTTCAACAGCTACTAACTGCAACATAATTCATCAACTTGAGTCACAACCAGAAAGTCATATTAGTTTCTGGAATTTGTCCAGTATAAAACATAACCTTCAATCTCACCATCACCTTGAAAGAATACTAGTGCCTGGATACTTGCCTGCCCTTATTCAAAGTAAGCAGTATAAAACAGTAACAGTAGCAGAGTTGGAAGGGACCTTGGAAGTCATCTAATCCAACCCCCTGCTCATGCAGGAGACCTGTACTAAGGATTAAAACCACCAAACTTCCAACCTTTCTGATCAACAAGCTCAGTATCTTAGCCACTGAGCCACCTAGTCAGGCTCAACATTATGGTTCTTTCAATTCTGCCTTCAAAGCTTTCATATCAACCTTTTATCTGAAAGTTTATTGGGTGGGGGGGGGATGACAAGTATATAGTAAAACATGGCAAATGTTTGAGCAAATGCATACTAAGTACCATCATGTATCAATACAAGTAAAAGTAGTACTACCTATTAATTTAGTAAATATATTAATTAGCAGCATTGCAAGCACTTAATTGTATGGCGCCTGGTAATTCTATAGCCAAAAGAAGTTGGCCTCCATGGTAAAATATCAAGAAGTAAGCCACAGTAACATCAACAATTGTTGTAAGTTTTACAAAGAAGTAGTTACCTTCTCCTCTCTGAAAAAACTTGGCACATTCCATGGGCTTTTGCTTTCAAAATGGATAAGATAGCATTCACAGATTTACAGGCACCTCTGCAACTGAGTTAATAATTATAACAAAAATGACAACTACTATTACCATAAAAAGAAAATAAAGCCAGATGCTTATATAACACAGCAACACATATATCATTCTCCAGTGTTGGCCTTTAGACAGAGGAAAATACTTAACGCCAAAGCTTTCAAGAACAAAACTGAACTCCTCTACCCTGACCGACATCCCCCATATCAAAATTCAAATTTAAATGGACTTATATTATGTATAGTTTACTAGAACAGAAATAATTAGTATTAAAGAATGCATGTTGGCTACTAATTGAAAAAAAATCGTACAAAGCTCTACAGAACTACTTTTTTTTTTACCTCTCCCCCATTTGTTCTGAATGCAGTTTTGGAAAATAAAGTTCAAGTTGTTACTGCAGCCCATTTTAAATTAGAATCTGATGCTGCTGCCCCACCTCCACATATGTTATGTTTTAAGGAATTAAGTCACATGTACGCTTTTGTCCATAAAACCGGATGACTTTACAAAAGTAACTTGTGTTCATTAATCTTTGCAATGATGTCAAGTTTGTTCTCAGAAAGTGAAATGCTTTAGCTGAACCAGCATTCTATCATCTTTTGTGGAACCATTTATCTTTCTTTTGATTCTCAAATAAACTTTGTATCTTGAACTTTAAATTCTGGTTCAGATTTTTTAAAATATATATATATTTGTATTAACATTATAATTCTTACAACTTTCAGTTCCAGGAACTGAAGTTTCCAAGTAAGTTTAAAAGATATAGTAGGTTATATCCTTAAATTCATTAGATTACTGAAAACATTGCACATACATACATAAATACATTCACATTTAGAAATGTGTACAGCATACAAAAAGTCTTGGGACTTTTGAAAAATGCTAACAAAAGTGATTAAAATAGTTATGCTTCACTGGACACTTAGGAATTAAGTTTAACTGGGCTTGTTGTGATATCCTACTATATGCTTTATTGCTGTAAACTGCCAAAAGTTTTGGGATAGGATGGCATAGTACAAATTTATGTAATAATAAATATGGGTCATTCTCACCACTCATCAAAAGAGAAAAATGAATCCCAGCAGTCCACTATCAAGGAGTTGGAGATCAAATTGTAGGCATTAGTAGGTTACATAATCTCTTTATGTTTCCTCGAAAGAAGTTAGACTGCAGCCTAAAAATCAACACCAGTTGTTTTTTGTTTGTTTAAACGAAACACCTGTATAGTCCAAATAGTACCTTAAAAAAAGAGTTTTCAGTCTTGAAACCTCTCCCTTCTTCAAATCTTTTCACATGGATACAGAATAACGTCTTACTAATTAATGCTTTTCGCTCTATCAGCTGTACTTCTGCTGGTATCAAAACATCCCCCTGGGCGGAAAAACCTGCCTGATCGACACTTGCTGACACTCGTTTTGGATTGTAGCCTGCAAATACAGGAATCCACTGATTACTACCTCAGATAACTACCGCCCGCCACCTTACCTAACCTAAACGTGCAAAGCAAAGCAAAGCGGAAGAAAACCGCTGCCGCGGGCTCTATCACCGAAAAAACAGATTCAGCTCCCCAATAAATGCCAGATGAAGAAGCGCCGCGCCGAAGCTTAGCGCTTAGCTTAGCCCCAACTTCGTCGGGGATCGGACAAAAAAACGACTTTACACAAGACCTTCAGGTCGCAGGCAAGTTTACTCCAGAGTAAAATTTCTCTTCGCACAAGCGAGGAGTGGGGCTTGCTCTTGAAGGCAGACCCACCCAACTGCAGTCTAAAACGGCTCCTGGTGGACGAACAAGGGCCAGCGCTGGACTGGCCCAGCAGTCCAGTACCGTAAGGGAACTCGTAGGGTCACACAAAAGACACAAAAGAACCGGAGAGACGGGTAAAATCCGAGCAAAAAGCCACCTAAGGAATCTGAGGCGCGTATCTCGCTTTCTCTGCCCGAGCGCCCTTCCTTTTTTTCTTTTCTTCTCGGAAAGCAAAAGTGCGGCGCCAACTTTCCGCCTGCTTTTTTTTTAAGGGGGGGAGGGGGGTGGGGTGCTACCACGCTAACAAGCAGCACGAGAGGCGACGCAAAAGGGAGCGCGGGACTCCGCCGAGACCACATTCCCGGGGGGGGGGGGTTTAAAAAAAAACAAACTTCAGCACGTCGCTGACGGAAAGTTTCGAGCCTTCCTCAACGGGGGCTGAGCCTACGCGGAACCACCTGAAAGCCCCGCGGTGTGTGGAGGTGGGAGGGAGACTGTTCCCTCCTCCTCCCTCCTCCTCTTCTTCCGCAGCATCCTTAGGAAAGCCACCCGGCGTTCAACAGGCTTTCCCTCGGGCCACGAGCGCACGCGCGCTCTTTGCCGCCACAAAATCATTCCTTAGTCTCTTGTCAAGCTCTTCCACCTCCCCCTCCCGCCCCGCTCCTTCCTGCTTCCCTTCCTCGAAGAAGACAAAAGTTTTTTTTTAAAAAAAAGAACAAACCCAGCCAGGGTTCCCTCGACGCCCGCTTTCTCCTCCTCCTCCTCCTTCCTCCTCCCCCTCCGCTCCTGCTTCTCCTCCTTCTCCTCCTCCCGCTGTCAGTCGCCGAAAGGAATCCCGAAGCCAACGCCAAGTCATCAAGTTCTCCCTTCGTCCAACTCCAGCCAGGGAATTTTCCCAGACTCCGCGTGTGCGTTGGGCCGAAGGAACGGGCGCGAGGGCGTCGGAGAGCGACTCTGCGGCGAAAGAGCCAGCCGAGGACGGCTCCGGAGGGGCCAAAGCTTGCAGCCCCGACAGCCGACTGCCTTCAGACGACCCCAGGCGACTCGCAACAGCGGACACACACGCGCGCCCGCGCGCGGGGCGTGAGAGAAAAGCGCCGCTCGCTGCAGCCTCCTTGGCTTCAGTCTTCTGGGCTCAGCCACTGAAGGAAAGTTTCCTGACGTCACGGCCCTGGGCTGGCTGGCTTCCCCGCCTCGCTCCCCCACTCCCTCCCCTTTCATCTGCTGGAAACTGCAGGGTGGTGTGGCTCCCTCAGCCTAAGGCCAGCCGTGGGGCTGGGACGACGGGCTGCTTCTCCCACCCCTACCCCGAGTATATGTAACGGCTCTTTCCTTCCCCTTCTATTACCAAGAGACAGAACTTTTATGTTCCTAGATTCTCTTTTCGATCCTTTCGGGTGGAGGGAAAGTTTTTTAGTGATTAGAGTCCGTTGGATAAACTGTAACCAAACAGAACCCGCCTTGGTTTTGGTTTGTATTGTTCTTTGTTTTATTATTTGCGAACGGCCCAGACTCGGGTGGAGTTGACTGAATTAAACAAACAAATAATACATTTTTGTTAAGGCTTCATTGATTTCAGAGTCAAAGCAGAGATACAATAGCGCTCAGCGCTGGTATCGCTTTTCCCAAATCCGGCTTGAAGATGGATAAATTTATTACCCTTGGCTGAACTGAAAGAAGGCTTGAGGGAAAGATAGAAGCTTAGGTTGGGTGTTTGTTGATCTTGTCTTTTCTGCAGTGAACTCTGGGTGAAAAGAAAGAAAGCAACTGGATCTTTTATCTAACCCCCAACCTATCCTTTTATCTAATCCCCAAACCTATTCTTCAAGTTGTTTTGGAGAATTCTTTATTGGCCAAGTGTGATTGGACACACAAGGAATTTGTCTTTGGTGCATGTACTCTCAGTGTACATAAAAAGACAAGATACATTCGTCAAAAAACATAAGGTACAATACTTAATGATAGTCATAGGGTACAAATAAGCAATCAGGAAACAATATCAATCAATCAAAAACAATCAATTATGAAAACTTACCATTTCTTTTTACAAAGTATGTTTCTGTTTAACTTTTAATTTCCAATATGAAGGTATTATGATGACCATGATCATGATTTATCACTTATGGCTTTTATGTACACTGAGAACTTATGCACAGAAGACAAATTCCTTGTGTGTCCAATCAGACTTGGCCAATACAGAATTCTATTCTATAGTTCTGCAGAAAATCCAAGCAAGTCACAGCTTGCTTTGCCATTCTGCATGGGTCACCCTACTTTTAAAACTGTACGGATACCCTCAAGTTGAGCTTGTCTCCTGGTGACCACATTTTGAGATGCTGCAAATTAGAACAAGGGAAACTATTGCCTACTACAGTAAGCCTTATTTATCCTTGGGCTAGATCAGACTTGCCCATTAAAACCAGGAATCTGTGCTATGCTGGCTAGGCTGTATAGCAACAGAGATGGGTAGAAAACTAGCCAAGGGTACCATAATTCTGCCAGTGTTGTTAAGTTTAAAATGTGTCAATCATCTATCAGTTTATTGTGTTCAAATCAAGATCCTTTGTAGTGTTTTCCTTACCTCTCTTTTACAGAAAATAAGGAGAAGTATGATTTGGCTGACACTGAGTCAGTAATGATGAATTCATTAAACTCTTTCTTTGCCTTTTATTCCATAAATCAAATACCAAGAAAGAAGGCAGTCTGTGGAACAATTTGGAAGGCAATGTAACCTGCAATGTTTTCAAAGTTAATAGCTAATGCCTTTCTGAAATCCTATATAGATAACATAGAGTGCGGCCAAACAAATTACTATATTTACCCAAAAGACTATGGATTTCCCCCAAATAATTGATCTATGGAAGTGGAAGAGTCATTTTAATAGCCTGAGAATGTAGTAGTGGAAACAAAATGTATGGAAGTACCGGAAACAGAAACTGCTTTCAGAAATTAAGGATTACCTTCCTGTGTACTTCTGTGGGAATACGATGTTCAGCAAAACATATATAATAATCAAGTGATCTATCATCATCAAATACAAAGACCTGCAAATAGAAGTGGAATGAATTTGGCAGAAGAAAGCAAAGATCGTACCAATAGTATTGGTGCCTTGGGTGCAATCCCAAAATATCTGGAGTACTATTTGAACACTATTGGCATTGACAAAATCCTCATCAGTCAATTGTAAAAGGCAGCTTTACATGGAACAGCTTACAGAATAGAATAGAATAGAATAGAATAGAATAGAATAGAATAGAATAGAATAGAATAGAATAGAATAACAGAGTTGGAAGGGACCTTGGAGGGCTTCTAGTCCAACCCCCTGCTCAGGCAGGAAACTCTATATCACTTCAGACAGATGGTTATCCAATCTCTTTTTAAAAACTTCCACTGTTGGAGCATTCACAACTTCTAGAGGCAAGTTGTTCCATTGATTAATTGTTCTAACTGTCAAACAACATCTGCCCATCCTAGGTCCTTAAGGGAGGGATGAATAGTTGGATAAAAATGTGGCTCAAGGTAAGATATGCTCAAAAGTAATCAGAATAAATAGTGTAACCTCAAGATTACAGTAATAATAGTTTACAGTTGGATACTATATTTTTCTATTTACTAGGTAGGAATTTATCATAAACATTTTAGTAAATTCAGTCCAAATTACCTGAATTGGTAGCTATGTAAACAATAAATTTTGTTTTCTTTAGAACTGAAAACTTTGAACAACGTATTTATTTATATGCCTGTACTAGCTTATTCAAGGCAGCACATTGGCTCAAGTGGTTAAGACGCTGGGCTTGTTGGCTGGAAAGCCAGCAGCCCAGGTTTGAAACCTGAGCTCCACACAACGGGATGAGTTCCCATCTTCACCCCAGCTCTGTCAACCTAGCATACAAATGCAAATATAAAAATAGGTACCACTTCAGTGGGAAGGTAACAGCACTCCATGACGTCATGCTGACCACATGACTGGGGAAATGTCTTTGGACAGCACCAGCTCAATGGCCTTGAGACGGAGATGAGCACTGTTCTCTATAGTGGGCAATGATTATAGAAAGAAAGCTGTTTATGGTAGCCCAAACTCGGAGTTTGTAGCACCTTCTCTGACTAACAAATATTATTAAAAAGCGTAAGGCTTTGTTGAATGTAGGTCACTTGATTAAATACCTGGAATGATTAATTGATGTAGAATTTGAAGAGAGGATGAGTCAAGGGAGAAAGTAGTTATGCAGGTTATATGTGAGTCAGATTACTTCATCGGTTAGCAATTATAATATATTGAAAATCCATTGTGTTTGTGATCTTCTGAAATAGCCAAAGTCTTTTGATGTATATGAATTCAGCAGTCTTACCCATTCTCTAAAGCTGGCATATATTCTTTGTACTGAAATGGCAATTTACAGATATTATCAAACCTGAAGTGAATTCTTGTAGGCAACCCAAAATAACCAAATAATTATGCTAACACAGGAATTGGGTCCTGCAACAAACTCAGATGACTACTCTTCTCCCAGTACCATCACTTTCCCAACAACTTCACACACAAGATTACAGATGCCTTCATATACTTTTCCAATATGCCGTCATCTGCCAGCAATGCCACTCTTGACTCTATATAAGACAAACAGCATTAAAAAAATAATGGACATAAGATTCAAAATAAGGACAAAGTACTGTCCGAACATTTTAATCTCCAAAGACACTTTATAATAAATCTCGGAGTGACTGTTTTGGCAAAACAGGACTTTAACTCCATCATCAAGCAAGAGGTTACTGAACTCTCAAACATTGAAAGGTTTCAGGCTATGTCAGAAAATCTTAACAAATAGGTTCTGGCATATTACAGTTACAATTTGGATCAGATGCAAGTAGTATCCGACCCAAAGGCCCTCAATGAACTTCTATGGACAAATATACTTGAAACTGGTTTCTCCAATTCTTCTCAAACACCATAACTATTCATACCTTATCTGAAAATAAATAAATAAGATGTTGCAGGCTTTGATGAAACCAATTCATTATTTTAAATACCAGCTGAATGAGAGGTCTAGCTGTTCCAAAAAATAGAACCATCAAAGAATGAGATATCTTCTAAATTTTGACTTTTGACTTGAATAGGAAACAAGCAAACTTGCCAAGAAAAATGCAAGACCAGTCCAGACAGTCACCAGGAGTCAACCCTGATCAAAGGCTATATCTATACCTATATCTATATCTCCATATATCTATATATCATCATCTATCTCATCTGTATATTTGATCTGAAAGTATATCCAACCTATTATAAGACATGTAACTCGTCAGTGGTCACATATTTTCAGGTTTCCAGATTATTGTCATGATGGTTGGGTTCAATTAAAGTCCATTAAGCTCTGAGGACACAGTATTTTATTGAAGAGAAATAAGAATTAAATAATAGCCATCTGTTAAAAGAAGATCTTAAAAAGTAGGGCTATTGCATTTATACTTCAGAAAGGATCACAAAAGATTGAACAGCAAGATATTAATTATACTTGTCCTCTTTCTTCTGTAAAAGTGAATTTGGGATGATTAATAATAGCATATGATTCAGCTCTCTAGAGAGGGATACACCAAAGGAACACCTAATTTTCTCTTCCCCACCACCTGCCTTAATTATATTAGGATAACAAAAGTTATGTTGTTAAAGGTTTTAGGGAAAACTGAGGTCTTCTTCCTAGTTAGTAGACAAAATCTTAAAGCTACTTATAAGTTAGTTAAAAGAATAATTAATAAATTGATTCCCCCTCAAGAAAAATGGAATGAGTCATCAGGATATTGCCTGTGAGCTTTTGGCAGCAACTAGGTGAAATACCTCTGTAATGAGTAAGGAAGATGACATAGATGGGAATATTCAAGAACTGTTACCCAGACAAGAAATTAAATATGTGTGTGTGGTGGGGGGGTTAATTCCACAGAATGAGTTAAGTGGCTCTGTAGATTCAGACTCCTCCCTAATTCACTACAGCATAAGAAGGTACAGCGCAATCAAATTTGCATGGTTCTGTTATTATTAACTGTCTCAATAAAAACAATTTTAATTTTCTATGAAGTTAATTTCTGTTTGGTCTATCTAATGGAGCTGCCACCTAGAATTAGTATGCAAAACATACCCAGACATGATGAAGAGGAGAAACTGATGTGGGTGAACAATCCAGGTGTTTAGCCTTGATAAAGTATGTGTACATGGAGAAATATGTGGACAAATATGTGACAGTCAGATACCTCAGGTACTCATTCCAGAGGCAGGATGCAAAATATTGGACTTAAGTTACAGACAATGGATTTTTTAAAAAAAGAATCATAACAGTAAGGTAAAGGTTTCCCTCACATATATGTGCTAGTCATTCCTGACTCTAGGGTTGCTGCTCATCTCCATTTCAAAGCCAAAGAGTCAGTGTTGTCCCAGACATCTCCCTGGTCATGTGGCCATCAGGACTAAATGCCAAAGACACACCGTGTTACCTTCCCTCCAAAGGTTTTTCTACTTGCATTTTTACATGCTTTCGAACTGCTAGGTTGGCAGAAGTTGGGACAAGTAATGAGAGCTCATTCTGTTACGCCATGCAAGTGATTCGAACTGCCAAACTGCCAACCTTTCTGATCAACAAGCTCAGTGTTTTAGCCACTGAGCCACCGCGTCCCTCCATCATAACAATACTGCAGCCAATTACCCAGAGAGGTAATGATTTCCCTTTCTTTGGAAGTACTCAAATGAAAGGCTTTTAAAAATTTGGATCCCACTGGCATGTTTTAATTTGGATTTCTACACTGAGCAGTAGTTGGACTCTCTGGCTTAAACTTTAGGAGTCTGTGATCAAGCTAGGAGAAGATGATTGTTATTTTGATTTTTTTCCCCATCATGACAGACGGAAACCTCCCATCCTAGCCTGTCACTATAAGGACTAGACAGCAATTTACAGGTCTACTTCTGACCTGTAAATCATTTACACCTTCTTATGCCAAAGCTGTCTTTTTCCTCCATCCTTTCCTCAAAGAACTCAAGGAAACATAATCCTGTCTTTAGTGTATATTTGAATGGACCTTATAATACCGGTATATGTCAGTTAAAAAAGAAGAGCTGGTCCAAGATCACTCTGTAAAATAGCTTAACTTAATAGGAATACAAAACTAGAACTTGAACTAGAAAACCTCCAAGCTCTGCCAGCCCCACTCAATTTATGTGGCAACCTCAATCTGTCATAGGGGCAGTCTTGTAAATAACACTGCTGATGTTGGAGCGATTATTTCTGGAGGAACAATGCTTTTGTGTTTGTTTTAAACAATCCTTGTCACAAAGTGTGTATCTTTTGTCTAGCTACGCTTTCAGGATTGCTAAGAACCTTTTGCTTACAAAATCATAGGTTTAGTAGGGCAGAGACAGTGTCGCCACGCAGAAAGGACAAGAAACTAATTTTTGTCACATCTCGTTTATTCCTCGTGGCATCCTCTGATGGCAAAGCACTGTTCATAAGCTGGGGAATAATAATTCACTTCTCTTTCCTCCCTTCACCTTTCACAGGCGAGAGCTACAGTAATAGCCACTCTTCTTTTTATTAATTCGGAAAGCAAATCCAGAGAACAGACTTTTAGGGGAAAGAGCAGCACATTCATCTGAAACCAAATGATTTTTTTTTAAAAAGTTGACAGATACTTCTTTAAATTAGTAGTTATTTTATAAATTCTGTCCATCCTCTATGCGATTCAGGGCTTTCACATTTTATTTTCACATCCTAGGAGGTTAGTCAAAGAGATTTTTCTCAGACTAGTGATTGATGATCCTAGTAAACAGGAGATGTGCAAACACAGTATCCCATTCATTACCTCACCCTTATTATATTTATAGTTCACAGAACTTGCATAGAGATGCAAATTCATAAAAGATTATGATAGTATATGGATAATATATAATACACTTCTACCAACTTAAGTTATTATATGTGCTGTCCCTTGGTTTAGTTATTCATTTGCCCTAAAGGCAAAGGAGCACAAGTTCATATGGTCTAAGCATAAGCACAAAGAAAGAAACAACACAAATGTAGGTTTTTGGTTTATGTCAGTATGGTATAGTGGCTAAAATGTTGAAACAAGACCTAAAAAATCCAGGTTCTTCCCCACCCCACATCTTCCACCTGAGCTATTAAACTATGCATAGTGACTTTAGTCAGTCTTTCCCTTTCTCAACTCACTTGCTTATTTTGGAGTAAAATTGAACGAGAAAGTATAATGAGAATCAGGGTGAAAAGAATAAGGTTTTACATTTAGGCAACAAAAACGGAATGCACAGGTACAGTATAGATGATACCTTGCTCAGTAGTAGTAACTGTGAAAGGGATCTTGGAGTCCTAGTGGACAACCATTTAAATATGAGCCAGCAGTGTGCAGCAGCTGCCAAAAAAGCCAACACAGTCCTAGGCTGCATCAACAGAGGGATAGAATCAAGATCACGTGAAGTGTTAATACCACTTTATAATGCCTTGGTAAGGCCACACTTGGAATACTGCATTCAGTTCTGGTCACCACGATGTAAAAAAGATGTGAAGATTCTAGAAAGAGTGCAGAGAAGAGCAACAAAGATGATTAGGGGACTGGAGACTAAAACATATGAAGAACGGTTGCAGGAACTAGGTATGTCTAGCTTAAGAGAAAGAAGGACTAGGGGAGACATGATAGCAGTGTTCCAATATCTCAGGGGTTGCCACAAAGAAGAGGGAGTCAAGCTATTCTCCAAGGCACCTGAGGGTAGAACAAGAAGCAATGGGTGGAAACTAATCAAGGAGAGAAGCAACTTAGAACTGAGGAGAAACTTCCTGACAGTTAGAACAATTAATCAGTGGAACAGCTTGCCTCCAGAAGTTGTGAATGCCCCAACACCGGAAGTCTTTAAGAAGATGTTTGATAGCCATCTGTCTGAAACGGCATAGGGTTTCCTGCCTGGGCAGGGGGTTGGACTAGAAGACCTCCAAGGTCTTCTATTCCAACTCTACTATTGTATTATTGATGCAACCTAGAGAATTATCAGATAAGCCCACAGCTGCACAATGGGAGGAGAAAAGCTCAGAAGGGACATTTCCTAACTTCTTTGGCAAGCTCCCATTGGAACACAGGTACATTGGCTCAGCTGCCATCATTTGTACTGCCAGGGGTTGAAACAAATTCTGCCCCAGCTGTTGCATTGGTTATATGTTCCTGCAAATTGGTCATCTATGCATCCACTTAGTGCTGGTGTTGCAACAATGCTGATGCCAAATGCTCGGCAGATAGCAGGGGTCCTTGAGGACTAGACCTTTATTGTTTATCTCTCCCCCACCCGATTTTTAAATATGCTTAGAGTTGTATTAAAAAATATATTTCTCCAAAACCTTTGTGGTACTAAAAGTTTCCTCATATCTGAAAAGCAGTTAACAAGCTATTTCTGAAAGTAATTAGAAAATAAGTATTCAAACACAGTGTCCTTTCAAAGACACTGACTGCAATTTGAGCAAGATGGCTATTCCTTCATCTCCCAGAGCTATCATCCCACTGGAGATAATTGTCTTGCCGTCTTCTCACAAGGAGTAGCTGCCTGGAGCACTTATGGCCAATTTCAAGTTCTCTTCTTTTCTGGGGCAGTTCGAAGAGCCAGTTTACCAGCTAGCTCTTCATTCTTTTCCATAGACATCAGTAGAGTAGTAATTTTCAATCATGACAGAAAAATAAGCTTATGTATTTTTGCTCTTTATTTCCATGCTGATCCTATCCATCATTCAAAACATACACTGTTCTGTATCTATACATTTAATTGATTCCATGATTTTTGTTTCCTTCTGATTTATTTTCAGCCTACAACTATTTATTCAAGTGATATATTTAAGTAAATTTTGTAAACCTTGCTCTTTTAATATAATGTCATCTGTGTAATTTAAGTTGTTTATTATACTATTAATATTTAAACTTTCTGGACACTTTTGTAAGCATTCTTTGAAATCAGCTTTAAAATATATATTAAATAGCAAGGTTATAATACATAGCATTGTCACACTTCATGGAATATTTGAAAAGGTTTTGTTTTACTTCATTTTTGCCTTCAGTATAAATTTATAACAATGCATATTATTGTTTTTATTATCCAGATTTATAGTTCTCAAAATAGTTAGAAGCTTACTATAGTTAATATAATGAACTGCTTTTTGTTATATGTCAACAAAATATGCATAAACATCCATATTTACAACTCTGCAGTTTTCTACTAGATATTTTTGTACAAAATATATACAATTTAGTTCCTAATCAGAACATCTTTCTGATAAATCCTATGCAATATTTTAAGAAATATGTATAGTATTCACTAAATTTTTGCAATATTAAACTAGCCAGTTGGAATAATTCAAATAGATTATACCAACCAATTACTACGCAGGTTTTGTTCATTTGTTCAAGTATTTTTGGAAGAGGTGCTATCAAGTCACACCATCTGCAATTTCTGATGTTTTAACTGCTTATGTAACCTTTTCATATCTACGGTCATGTATTAAAGTTTATATTATTATGATATCATACTCTAATATCATTAAAATTCATTTCATATATAGTTCCTAGTCATGTAGTTCTTTTTAAATATTGTTTTTCTTCCTTATTTATTAGTGTAGAAAGTTAATACCCACCCCTCTACGAGAAGATGAATTATTTTGAGAAATATTAAAAGGGCAGAATATATCCCCCTAAAAGGGAGGAAGAAACTCATCGCCCCCACCTTTGTCAATGGGACCATTAAGGCCTGAGCCAGTCTATTCTACATAACAAAGATCTACAGGCAGAGCCATAATAGCAATCACAAAGCCTTTCATTGCATCACAGCCCAGCAAGGCTCAACCAAACTTGGACTCAAAGAACAGCCTACAGAATTGCCACTGCATGGCCCCATGGGAGTCTGACAGCCAATCAGAGTGCATTTCTTGCACAGGGCGGGGCCCAACAGAGGGCATAAAACCCAGAGACTCTCAGCAACTCAGCCCTTTCTTCTTCTTCAACATCTTTGAGTTATGGGATCCCCCTTTTGCCCAGGACTTCACACCATGTGGTCCTGTTCATCATTAAACTATCTTTTCAAGAAGCCTCCTATTTCCGGTGTCTTTTTCCTCTCTTGGAACTGAACCCAACATTAGTATATTGGCATTTCAGGATCTACCTGCACCAGTAGTGGGTTCCTACTGGTTCGTACTAGTTCGGCCACAGCAGTAGTGGTATTGCGGCCTGGGCCACTGGAACTGGCAGCAACATAGGCCTGCCAGGCCCCTGAACTGGTTTCCCAGTCCCTTCAGCCATCGCTGGCATATTTCTGTGCATGAGCAGAACAGTTTTTAGTCAACTGTGCATGCGCAGCAATGCATGACGCAAAACTCCCTCTCAGCAAAACGGTAGTAAACTGGTTAGGAACCCACCTCTGACCTGTACCATTTGTTTCTTATGCTTTTTGCATATTTAGCTTTCAGTATTTGAATTTAAATATACCTATCATTTATCCATTTTATTTGGCAGATCACTTTTGTCCTGATTTTCTAATATATATTTTCCTTATTTATTATTGTTTATTTTATGCATTTCATGAATTTGTTATATTGTTTATCATTTGTTTCTTTTTCTTTAACGTTTTCAACCTGAGCTTTTCATTGACAATTTTTAACAATAATTCCATAACCATCTTCTAAATTCATATCATCTCTGTTAACAATATTTCTCTACTTGTTTTATAATAATGTTTATATCTTATTCTACAATAACTTTTGTAGTTTCTTCCTATTTGTTCTTATATTTTGGAGGTGTTTTTTCCTGATATTTTCAATTTATCTTCATTTTGCTACCAGTGGATTATCAGTTCCTGGACATGTTTTTATATCCCAGGTATTGTTTTAAATACTAAATTTCCTTAATCTACTGGATTTCCAACTATATCTTTTTGAGAATCTGTACATGTATAGGCTCCTAGAAGATAATTTATAAAAATAGGTTTATACATGTTCATAGAACTAGTGATTATAGTTAAGATGGTTAAAGTCATTTCAGTATTCTGATAACAAAAAAGATTGTTTATGAGCTTGGATATATATCTTTTAAAAAATCTGGATGTGGAACAATGAAAAAATAATTAATTCATCTTTACACCAACTGAGGAATAGAATAGAACTTTATTGTCACTTTAAATGTACACTAATCAGCATATATTAAAATGAAATTTTGCTTCATTCAGGTCTCAAAAGATAACCATTATGTATATACCCACATACACGCACATATATGATACAGACAAACATCATAGTCTAATTCAAATGTGTACATACACATGGCAAAAAACAAAAAAACAAAAAGAATCCTGCAAGTTTACAAGATGGATGGCATAAAGAACAAAGCTGTTACAGAATCTAGTAGTCCTACTATAGATACTTCAAAATCTCATCCCAGTGGGGAGCAACAGAAACAGACCGTGAAGTGGGTGTGTGGGGTCTCTTACAATACTTTGAGCTCTAACCACATAGCACTCATAAGCAGTATCCTGAATAACAGGAAGCAAGCTTCCTATAATCTTTTCGGCTGTCCTTACTACTCTCTGTATGGACTTTCTATCTGAAGCACTGCTGCCACTAAACCAAAAGTGATGCAGTTTGTTAAAACCCTCAGTAAAAATGTTTTACATTTTTACACATCAGAGTGGATGCGCACTTTCTTTTTCTAGTCATAGCTATTTTATTGAGATGCTCACAAGTGCTTTTTTCCTATTCTGTGTGTTCAGGAGCCAAACAAACGCTGTGGAATTGTACAGTTGCAATATTCTCGCACACTTACAGCAGTCTCTACAATTTTTATTGTGTCATACAGGATTTTGTCAAAACTTCATAAAACTTATGAAATGCTGGCAATTGGGATGGGTGGGAGAGTCACATGTTGGTGTCTGAAGTCTGAAAGAATTGCAAATCACCAACTTAACATCTGAAGAAAGTTAGTATATAACTTTTGAAGCATACGTAAATAATCATAAAGGCTCTGCATGCAGTATGAGAATAAGATCATGTTTCTACTTAGGGTGTATCTCTGAAATCACTTTTCTGGAAATAGAGCATAGATCAGGAAATTGCTGCCTTTGAGAAATTGAATTTATCCTTTTCCTGATTAGCAGGAAGGAAATATTCCTGCCTGTGATATTGGTTGGTGTAGACAAAAAGGAAATTCTGCACATTCCAGAGACAGTCTAACTAGCTAGAAATGAATGCAGATAAAAATACTTGGAAATAATTCTGATTGGCTCCCTTTCATCAGAGAGAGTTTTAGGGAAAAAAATGTGTATACATCTGGTTGGGTGGTGCAAGGCTTCAGCTTTGATTTAGAAGAGGCACTTCAGAATATATGACAGAATGAACACAGCATCTATTTGAGACTTGTTAAAGCAATTGTGTGGTTTTCCAGAATCCAAATTATCCAGTCTGAAATTTTGCAGTCATAGAATTGAGTCATTATAACACTGTTAATCTGAATGGTATGAAGAGAAATATGATATGCTTAGTAATTTTAAAAAAAATTATCCTGTTGAGAAAGAATAAAGTGTATTTACTGAAAGAAATGTATTTTTTTTTAAAAAAACAGTTTTATTTTTTATGTCTCACAATGTTCAGCCACATGACAAAAAAAGATGTATCTTTGGATGTGGAGATACATTTGCGACTTTCCTTAAAAGTGCATCAACAGTATTTCCAATCAGAAGTGAAAGAGAGTTTTTAAAAAGTAAAATAAAACATTTTCAGTTTTACCTTTCCTTAATTCAAACATTCAACCAATCTCTAGCTTGAATTAAGGTACAATGAAAAATGATTTATTTTACTTTTATTTAAATACAGTTGATAATTGTTTGGGTACCATAGCAATATACAGTAAAATCTTGTACTTGTTGCAAGTTTCATTGCTAATATTCTGAAATTCTCTTGCTAGAAAACAACTAGAGTGGAGGCAAAGATATATCAAAACTATGGAATAATGTCTAAAGACCTAAAACCTGTTTATTCAATTGTGTATTGGAATGTAACCACTTGGTTTAGCATGGTATGCTGCCTAGTTACAGATGAACACAGAACCAAGAGATCTAGAAAACAAAATGCTGAATATGTAAGAAAGGCAATTCAGTATATTTGAAATAGTAATAGAGTTAAATTGCTTTTATATTATCAGGATTCCAAATGCATTTTTCCTCCTCCCAATCCTTGTTTCCCACATTAAATTTCACAGCCAGGTTTTTTTGCCAGTTGAAATATTAGGTTTCTTGAGTGAGCAAATGTAACAATCTTACAGGGCAAAAACTTTGTGATTGCACTCTTATGCACCTTCAGATAAGTTCATGAAAACCAGAGGGATTTATTTCTGAGCAAACATAGATCGCATATAGATTGCACAGTTAGAAGTTAAAGGGTCACACTATACGAATATTTTATCTCAGCATTACCATTCTGGGACACAGAATACATCTCCAACTCATCCTCCAGCTGTTTTTCCCATCTTAATATTCTGACCTCCTCTTTTATGATGATTTTTTTCCAGGGATAGTTGGCTATACAGCTGTACAAGAAAAATAGACTTCAGCCTTGAGCATTATAGTTTGTGGGAGTGATTTCAGCTTCTGCCTGTGTTGATGCATTTAGGAGCAGAGGATGCCTGGTGGGCTCCTTATGGGTACTGCATCTTCTCCTGGATTGTAACAGTAAACATATGTTCCCCAGGAAAATACATAGCTGATTTAAGTAGGATTAAGAGGATGCTGCTTCCTTCTTGAATTCCAATATGTATTTTGCTGGTACTATACATTTACTAAAGGAGTGCAGCAAGTCTGCATTTTTTTTTAAAGAGGTATATATATACTGCAATGCTCCTTTTCCACTTCAGATCCTAAAAATGATACACTGCCATCCTGTTTCCCTGAAAATAAGACTTCCCTGGATAATAAGCCCAATCGGGCTTTTGAGTGCATACACTAAAATAAGCCCTCCCCCACAAATATTGCAACACAGCAGCAGCCATGAAGTGACCATGCTCGCCGTCTGCTACACTTCAAAAATAATAAGACCTCCCCGAAAATAAGGCCAAGTGCTTATTTGGGGAGGTCAAAAGAAAATAAGACCCTGCCTTATTTTCGGGGAAACACGGTACTAAGTACAGATGGACGTTCTAATTTCTAATAGAAATTTTGCTAGAAAGCCAGCCAAAGAGACAGTATTTGTGAGCCAGAAATTCATAGGAGTGTGTGTGTGTGTGTGTGTGTGTGTGTGTGTGTGTGTGCATGCGTGCATGTGTGTGTGTATATATATTTATATTTTATATTACATTAAATATTTAAATTGCATGCCATTTTCTTTTAAATACTTTCTAACTCATTTGAAGCATGACCTTTGAACATTCCTAAATACAGTGACATTTTCTCAAAAAAATAAATAAATAAATGATAAAACATATTGCTATTAGTCTGACTTTTGGTACACTCTGTATGTGTAAAAATGAGAGGCCACAAAATTATTTTTAAAAGTAATTTTAAACAATGTTCTTGTTTTGCTCAAATCTACCCAATGACAGATGTTTAATGGAATATTGTAGGCAAAACTAATACAGAACGTATACCATTTTGCTTGATGCAATAAAAATTATGCAAGTTTTTCTAGAGTTTTCAGGTATTCTTTTTTAAAGTGCAAGCGCAAGTGAAGAAATTCTAATGGGTGAATTTTGGAAATAAGTTGTCCTATTAATTCATATAACCTGGAATCATTAAAAAAAAACTCATAAACGTGTGGGAGAAAATGAACAGAACCTTCTAGGCAAATGCAGCATTGGCTAATAAAACAAGTAAAATCAGTTTTACTTATGAAATTGAACATTCCTAGAAATGAAAGCTAACTCATAACAAAAGGGCTGCATCAACGAGAAAAAGAAATCACCAATCATTGTGAAACAGCATCAAAAGAAAATAGGAATGTATCCTTATAGATTACAGAAACTGCTGGCCACATTTTTAAACTCATAAATAGATTCACTAATCTAGCAAATAATCAACGTTATTTAACAATATGAGTTTATTTATCCCACTTGATATGTCTCTTGTTCCCAGAATTCTTAGCAATGGCTATCTTGACTGGAGAATTGTGGGAACTGAAGTTCACACATCTCCTAGACAGGAGGAAGCCAGTTTTATAGAAAAGCTGATAGTGTTAATAATGTTGGATAGTTGGATAGGAGAAGTTTCTATTCAGTTCTGTTCTTATTTATATTATATCTTTGTCTGAAGAACTAAAGGCAACATCTATGGTTCTCTCCCTGCCTCATTAATATGCACACTCAGGAACTTTAATTACTCCTAGTTAGGTACCCTGGTGCAAAAATTCTTCCTTTTACCTGTTATCACAGGGTTTTTAAATTTTCCTTTCTAAATCACGAATATGCCCACTTAATGCCATTAATCACAATATACAGCATGTTCCACAATCAGTTTTACTACTTGATCAATTAAATGTTAGTTGAACACTTGTTTGAGTAAATGTGTCATCACCGATCATCAGTTTTATTAGCTGGAACTCTCACATTATCTTGTTTCACCTCAGACCCAACAATTTCCAGTGAGACAGATGATACCATTGAGTTATCTAGAATGAGAGGGTGAAACACCATGGTGAAGGCTTGTCTGCTAAAAACAAAGCAAGGCCATAGCATACACTTGAAAGAAAACCAGGAAGTCTGTATTTGTGGAGTCTGTCTGGCAAGAACAAAGAGTGTTTATTCACAAAGAATATGCAGTTCTTACACTTACAGTATCAAAGAGTTAGACATCCTGCATATCTCAGCTAGAAGTTAGAAATAGGGATGGTCTGCAGCAAATAGAATGTATATTAGATAGCTCCTGGAGCATTCATTAGCCCAGGTTTAGGAATAGGGAGGGCTAGAGACCAATAGAATAAAATGTTTATTAGATTTTATTTCTTATTAGCTGATAACCCAGTGTGGCCTGGGTATGTTCCCAATCCTGTATTAGAAGGAGTCCCCTTGTGGAGTACTGTGAAGCCGTTATCATGACAACTCCACTGTGCTGTACAGTAAAAGCCATTTTAAGGCACAACAGGCTGTATCTTAACAGAACCTGAATCCAAAATGCACACTATCTCTGTCAAAAGTACTGTGACTTGACACTAAATATATAATTCAGTCCTTTTCATTTCAGTGGCCCAGGCGTTCCGGAGTTATGCTGGAACACACACACATGGACACATGTTCACACACACATGCACCCTGAGGGTTATTAGGGGTGTCTTACCCCCACAGTATTTGTTTCCAGAGAGTAAGTCATCTGTGTACCAAGTTTGGTTGAAATTGCTCGAGATGTTCCAGAGTTATGCTGGAACATACACAAACAAAGCCGTTTGTATATATATAGACATATCCCATCTTATCCCTCCTTCTGCTTTAGTGGAATTGTATGAGACTCTTTTAATCCTTTGTTCTCGGTCCTGGCAGCTTGCTGAAGTGCTTCAATAAAAGGAAACAAGACTGCTCCTCATGCCTGATGTTCTTCATTGACTTTGGCACCAGGCTCAGATCTGAATTGGGGACAACAATGGGTGGAAGAATGGATATTATTGCTTTAGACCAGGGGTGGGGAACTACAGCCGTTTTATGACTTGTGGACTTCAGCTCCCCGAATTCCTAAACCATAGTAGCTCTGGAATTCTGGGAGTTGAAGTCCACCAGTCATAAAGGGGCCACAGTTCCTCAGCTGTGCTTTAGACTATGGTAAGGGAGAAGAATAATGAATGTTTCACAGTTCCTATTAGAACTGGGCATGCTTTGAAGATGATTTGGAAGAAATGTTTCAAACCAAGTATAGGCCAAAGTATGAGTACAGCATGTCTTTGATGTTCACTACAGTAGCTCCATCCCCCTGCACACAAACACACACAAACACACACTCTTTTAAAAGACTTTAGATTGTCCTTTATGATATGACACTGAAATCTGCTGCATCTCCCAGAGTCTGTTTTAATGAATATCAAAGTGGTTTTTGCTTTATATACGGTCCAGACCAAATCTTCTGAATTAGTTTCAAGAAATGCCCAACAATAGCAGTAACACATCAAGGGGAAAGACAATGGTCGAGACCTCCTCCTCTTTTTATTCTTCCACTTCCAGTCAGTTTTTAACTCAGGGTAACTTTCAAAATGTGGCTTTCCCTCTTACAATTTCCTCTATAAGTATAGATCAGTAAGTGTCAAGAGGAATATTTATGCATAACACATAGCAAAGTGTAGGTAATGTACTATTACAAGTTCTCTGGATTGGAGCCAGGATAAAGTATTGAATTTTCACTCATATATAATTTAAGCATCTTCCTGATGTCAAGGACAAGGATTTCCACACCATAGCTCTGGCTTTCAACAGGAAAATAGGCAGCAAAAATAAGGATGCTGTCTTCAGACCATCTAACCAAAGTTTAAAGCCATTTTGGAGGATTCATGTTTTTGACATTCATTGAAAAACCTTCCTCAGATGGAATAACAAATGAATTTCCAGGGAAACCAGCAGTTATTTGCAAAAGAAAGAATTCAATTTCTTAGGTGCATATCATAGATTGTATTCAGCAGGTTCTGACCAGTTATGGAGAACCGGTAGCGGAAATTTTGAGTTGTTCGGAGAACCAGTAATTACCGGTAATTGCCTCCCGAGTCCCAGTTGATCGGAAAGGAATGGGGATTTTGCAGTATTCTTCCCCTGCCACGCCCATTAAGCCATGCCACGTCCACCAAGCCACGCCCACAGAACCAGTAGTAATTTTTTTATTTTTTATTTATTTTTTGAATAAAAACAAACAAAATCACCCTCCATTACAAATTGTAAAAAGTGTGTCAGTTGGTTACAAAGAGCTTTCGTGCATCCATTCCACAGTCATCACCTCTGATTCATATCAAATTATATATTTTACATCACATATAGTAAAATATTTTGAATTCCACCACTGGTGCACATGTACAAAAGAGGTAAAGAGTTATTTTAACCACTTAATCTCCATGTCTTTTCCACTTGCGTACATGCTACAATATGTAGCTTATAAATCAGCTGCGGATACCTAAAGTTTAAGTGGAGTATACTGCACATAGACATCTGTTTATAGATAGTCCTTGATTTATAGCCATTCTTTCAATCATGGTTCCAAGTTTCAATAGCATGTTTGTTTGTTTATTACATTTATATGCTACCCACCTCTCTGTCAAGTGACTCTGGGTAGCTTTCTCTATTTTTGCTTCATAAAAGCAAAAGTACAAGAAGATTAAAACATTAAAAATGGACAAAAATTAGGAAAGTTGGAAATCAATATACAAACAGGACGTCAAGACTGACTTGAACTTTCACCTGTATTCTGCTTTGCTTGTAGCTTGACAAAGAATGGGATCCTAGATTTTCTTAGCTGCACAGCAAAAAGTTTTGGTTTCTCTTTCCTACCATCTAGCAGTAGTCCAGATTTCTGCAGGAAACACAGTGGTCCGCAAACTTTCAGACTCTGTGGACTGGCAGTGGTGGTGGTGGCGATGGGGGAGAGGGGATGTCTTGCACAAGTGGAGCATCATATACTCACCTGTTGCTTGCACAGCCCGGTTCCCAACAGACTGCTGCCCAGTACCAGCCCACTGACCAGGGGTTGGGGACTCTTGCTTTAAAAAAAAACCAAGGAGGAAGTTACAGATGAAGCTTGGGAAAGGAAGACAACGTTGGTGTCCAGAATGTTAGGTTAGCATTTGGAGTAGAGTTACCATGGAGTCAGGAAGCTTTGAATTGAAATAAATATCTAGGTGGAAAAAAGTAATGAATGGAAATTGAAGCATAGCAGTAAATGTTTTAGATGGTATTACTATGGCTGAATTGGGATTTGCATTTACTTTAATTTGCTTTTCTGTATTAAATATTTTATGTTTATTGGTTTATTGTCAAGTTTTAAAATCCATTTTTCCCGGTTTGGACGTATTAGTTTTATTTACAATTACCATGTTATTTGATTTATACTTTTGATTTCTGCACTCTCTCTTTTAAGAGGCAGACACAGCTGTTTATTTGTAGCCTATCAGCCCAATCTGGTGATCTGCTTGGAGCATTGTATTTTTTTAGCTTTTTTTTTAAAACCAAGCAGTATAAATATTTAATGTAATATCTCAATTTTGAACATTAAAAAAAAAAGAAAATACAATTGACTGGAAATTGATCCCATTACATAAGGAGAACAAAAAGATACTTAAAAAAAAAACCCACAGGGCTCAATTATCATCCTAACACTGAAGGCCCAGGAGAACAATCCAAGATTTTAACAATTTGTGAAAAATTAGTAAATTTAAATTCCAATTCTTTTTTCCTTTTCATTTTCTGATAGAGTTTGATTTCATTTATTTCCTGTGAAATTGATTTATTTTCCACAGTGGAGGGGAGGGTTGAAACTTCCACCTGCATCCATCTTTGGTACATAAACACACTTCAAATGAATTTCATTTTGTGCTAATTAAACTCTGTAATAATCCGAAAGTCAACACTATAATCCTTTCATACAGCATGACAACAAGGTAGATGCCAGGTGAGTGCACCTTCATTCTGCTACAAATGCCACCATAATTTAAATTTGACTTATAATTTACTAAATTCTAATAAAGGTACTGTGATGCAGTGGCTCAGTGACTAGGACGCTGACCTTGTTGATCAGAAATGAAAAATGAAACCCATATCCAGTTATTCTTTACTGTTCTCTTTCTCTGTCTTTCTGCACCACCACTGTTGTAATGCATCTATAAGCATATTCATCAAACATGCTGTGTATACTAGCAAGTCTCACGTTGCATGCTGAATCTGAAAAAAGGACAAGGTGAAGGAATACACAATTGCTCTAAGTGTATATATTTTAAGAAGTATTCATGGATGGATAATAAAGGGTATTGTATTATTATATTGCCATTGTTTCCCAGATATTGTCACTGTTGGATAAATTTTCCACAAGCTGCTACATATAACTGACCCAGTAGGAATGGGTGATTGAGTCTTTTTGCAAATATAAAGTACTTCCATTCAGTTCATTTAAGAAGTAAAGCAAGGCCTGTGCTACTAAATGTTTATTCCTTTCCCTCTGGCAAAGGAGAAACACCCACCCAACACAATAAAATAAATATTGAAGTGGAACCTACTGAATGTCATCTAATCATCAGAAAAGAGCAGCAAAGATGATTAGGGGACTGAAGGCCCCCTAATATGTTTTAGATTGTAGGAAGTTAAAACCCACCCCTCTCCTAGAAAAATGAAATATCCTAGGAAATATTGAAAAGGCAGAATATTATATTTTCCTGGATCAGAAATGGAGAAACATGTTTTTAGGTAGGAAACAGACTCACTCTTAATAGCCCCCACCTTTGTCAATGGCCCATTAAAATGCCTGAGCCAGTCTAGTCTACATAGCAAAGATGGGATTCTACAGATACTCACCACAAGGCATCTGGGAACTCCATCAAGCCTGGGACTCAAAAAGGCACACAACCTACAAAGTTAGCTAAGATCCCCCGCTCCTGGGAGTCTGACAACCAATCAAAATGCATTTCTTACATAGGAAGAGGAAACAGAGAGGTGGGGCCGAACAAGAGTATAAAAGACCCAGGAACTCTCAGCAAGCCCTTCTTCTTTCTCTTTTTTTCTTCATCCAACATCTGGAAGCTTGTGATCCCCCTTTTTTGTTCAAGAACTCAAGCCAAGTGATCCTGTCCACTATTAAACCATCTTTCCAAGCAGCCTCCATGTTTCCAGGGTTTTTTTCCCCAATTGCAGCTGAACCCAGAAGGGCATTTCTTCCAACAATTTGAAGAGCGGGAGAAGGAGTTGGATATGTCTAGTTTAATGAAAAGAAGGACTAGGAGGTGACATGATAGCAGTGTTCCAATATCTCAGGAGTTGCCACAAAGAAGAGGGAGTCAACCTATTCTCCAAAGCACCTGAGGGTAGGACAAGAAGCAATGGGTGGAAACTAATGAAGGAGAGAAGCAACTTGGAACCAAGGAGAAATTTCCTGACAGAACAATTAATCAATGGAACAACTTGACTCCAGAAGTTGTGGGTGTTCCAACAAAGAAGAGATTGGACAACCACTTGTCTGAAATTGTATTTTGGCCTGAGCCATCTTGGAGTACAAGATCTCCAGACTCCCTTTCAACTCTGTTATTCTGTTATCATCTTCATTGTCTGTAAGAGACTTGGAGGCAGACAACGTCTGAGGATAATCGGATGACATACACTGTCCATGATTTGGGGATTCAGGCAGTTGATTCTCTGCCAGAGAAATCTGTGTGTGACACAGGATTTCTGACACACTGTTACTTTCCCTCCCTTCTGCAGGTGTCAGATTAGAGAACTCTTCTTTATTTAATTGTTACAAGTAGCAATGCAGTTGCAGTGTAGGATAAGAGGATTTACAATAAAATGTTGCAATTTGCCAAGCTGGCTAAGTAATTATTTTCTGTATATGTGGAGGACTTTACAGCAATGTACAAAGCCTGCTAATTTGCAGTCATTTTGCAACAGCATCGGATATCTACCTTCTGATATCTTACAGAAGGAAAAGGCAGCCTTTAGCTTCTCCTTTGTTACTAAAGGTGAGACTAGGAAAAGAGTGAGGTTTTAAATCACCGGACAAGACCAAAGATCTTCAAAAGTGCGGATTTTACCTGCACAGTACTAAACACAAGTCATCTGAATGCTATGGTGGGATGGAATAGGTTGAGGTACGTTTACTCTTTGGTGTTCATTCAAACAAACAAACAAACACTCCCAAATAATATTCAGAAATTCTATAACAACTGTCCACCCTTCTGTACTATCTCAGAATTACGGATTTCAATTCCCAGAAATGTCATGAATGACCTTTCCTGACACCTAGAGAGCATCTGGGTTGGGGAAAATACAATTAATCAATGCTTCCCTTCTCCGGTTAAAGGAAAGCTGTTTTAAATGTCAAAACTGGTTTCTGGGGAAGAAAAAAAAAGAACACCTGTACAAGTGTTAAGAGATTAATGTTAAACTTTTAAACACTCAGACAACAATGGAATCCCTTGAAAAATATTGCTGAGGGATGGCTATTTATTCCCAAGAGAAATGTTCAGACTAACCTGTTGTGATTAAACAGCCCCAGTGTACACTCCAGCCCAAAGATTTACACAGCTGCTTTTAGAAGGGGAAAAGAAAAACTAGAAGTAGGAACGTTTTGCTGTGCTGCAAAATATTTATATATATATATTTTTAATAATATAAATTTCAGAATAGAAGTGACAACAATTCAAAGTCAACAGGTTAGATTCCTGTTGAGGAAATTCATCTGGACATACATGGAGCCCGACAAAGCCTTGCTGTTCTTATAAAAACCTATCCTTCCATTATGAATAAAAATTGCATCAGGGAAGGGATTTCAGTGGAAAGTTACTAGGTGGGTGAGGATTTGAAAAACCTTGATTGTCATGATTTTGAATTTGTGTGTGTGTGTGTGTGTGTCAGTGGTGGGTTTCAATTTTTTTTCGAACCTACTCTGTGGGTGTGGCCTCCTTTGTGGGAGTGGCTTGCCGGCCATGTGACTGGGTGGGAGTGGCTTGCCGGCCAAGTTCAGAGAACACCAAAGGACCCCACAGTCCTCTCCCTCCTTATCTTTTTCCTTTTTGTCCTTCGACTTCTCCTCCTCCTCCTTTCCCCACAACCCCACTCCCTTCTAGCACTGATGATGTTACCTAGTTTGGTAATGAAATGTCTGTAAGAAAACCACCAAGCTCAGAAAGCAGCAAGGATCCCACTATCCCCCACCTCCTCTTTCTCCCTTTCTTTCTCCTTTTTGTCCTTTCTCCTCCTTCCCCCCACAACCCCACTCCCTTCTAGCACTGATGATGTTGCCTAGTTTGGTAATGAAATGTCTGTAAGAAAACCACCAAGCTCAGAAAGCAGCAAGGATCCCACTATCCCCCACCTCCTCTTTCTCCCTTTCAGTGAGCACGGGCCCGCACCTCCACCACCAACAATCCGGAAAAGGTCTTTACTCCCTCTCTCTTGCAGCAAGCCCCAATGCAAAAAACGCCAAGGCCTTGCGAGTGAGTGACAGGGGTGGGGCAGGAACTTACTTCCGGGTTCATTGACCAACTGGATCGCGCGATCCGGTGCAAACTCGCAGAAACCCGCCACTGGTATGTGTGTTAATTCTTTTCTCACACAAGACAATGCTATTTAGTTCTTGATTTTCCCTGCAATACTAATAGCACATTTAAATCAGTTCATAAGTTACATTTTTCAGATTCTCTCAGGATATATTGCAACAGGAGTATGTAAACTTCAAAGGGCTAGAGCAGTGATGGCTAACCTCTTCATAGCTGTGTGCCGAAAGTGTGTGTGCACCTGTAACGCAATGCATGCACGATCCCTTGCATTCCCTGCACCCTGTGCATGCACGTGCCCACCATCACGGAGCTCGAGGCTGCATTTAAGATGTTTCTGGAGGACCCAAGATCTCCCTGAGCAGGACACTGATATAAATGTACTGTGTTATACACATAGAAATTGGAAGTTGGTATGATTTTCCATTTTCCTAATTGGGGATAGGGAGACGACATTGGGTTTTTTGTTTGTTTGTTTGTTTTGCAATCAGAGTAAACATGTCTTAAGGCTTAAACTGCACTTTCCATCTTTTCCCTACTTTAAAATAGCATGAAACAATACCTCTGATTTTAATCTATTCTGATAAGGGAAATATTTTGGGAGTGGCAAAAGTGTAATTAGGCAGCTGCACGCAACCCAACTGTTTCAGTTTGCACTTGATTGCCTTCCAGAAATTTCAGCAAAACAATTACACAGCTTGCAGTCTTCTAACCAAGTGATTTTAAAGACCAGCTATTCTTTGTGATGAGATATACTGTGTGCAAGTGTGGCATTCGTTAGACTGGATTGGAAAAATAAAGGTCTGACTTTTTGCTAATTAGCAATAATAATAGCGCTTAGACTTATATACCACTTCACAGTGCTTTTACAGCCCTCTCTAAGCAGTTTACAGACTCAGCATATTGCCCCCACACAATTTGGGTCATTATTTTCCCCACCTCAGAAGGATGGAAGGCTGGGTCAATCTTGAGCAGGTAAGATTTGAACTGCCAAATTGCAGGCAGCCAGCAGGTAGCAGAAGAATCTTGCAGTACTGTACTCTAACCACTGCACCACTGTGGCTCAATTACCAGGAAAAGTCACTTGAAAATAAACTATGACAAGTTAGATTGCTGACAAACAAGTATATCCCACTGCCTAATATATGAACAAGAGAACTGAAGGTTCTACAGGGAAATTTCACAGGGTTAAATTTGGTGTTGGGATCTTAGTAACAATACCAGGCAGCCAAGTCTGTGTTGTTGGATATGTGAAAACATCACCATTACTATGAAAACAACAATGAAATTCCCCTTCCCCCCAATTAAGGTTATAGCAAATTTGAGCAATGATGAAGCTCAACATGCAATACTGCCTAAATACAGTTATGGAGTTGTGGATTGATTGAATTTTAGGCCAGTGAGAATTTCTGTTTGATGCTTATCCATTTTTTAAAAGAAACAAATCAGTATTCCCAAATCATATGCAGAAATCCTAGTGCCACCATTCCTAACAAAAATAATTGTCTATCTCTATCTATGTTCTGACCCAGATCCCAACACAACAAACCCTCTGTAGTTAAAGCAACAATTCATTTATTTGGAGCATTAGCAGCCCCGGCAAAAAGTCTCTCTCTCGTTCACAGCAGGCTAACAAATCTGTCTGGCAGGGAGATGAATAGTTGTCTGCCACATCTATTCATCTCTGCTCCCTGCCTTTTATCCCAAGAGCTAGGGTAGGGCTTTGCTAGCAGGAGCGCTCTTCTGTCCCAAGGATCGGCCCATAGATTTCCACTGCTCTCCTCTCCTCTGCCTTCTGCGCACCCGTGCATTGCGCACTGGACCCAGCTG
This sequence comes from Natrix helvetica, assembly GCF_964273705.1. NCBI lineage: Eukaryota > Metazoa > Chordata > Lepidosauria > Squamata > Natricidae > Natrix > Natrix helvetica. The sequence goes on along the minus strand of NC_138548.1, from coordinate 173,698,926 downwards.
TTCCTCCTCATCAGCCACCTCCAGACCTGGGGGCTGTTGACTCTCCATCTGAGGGCTGATGGTCAGCCCAGGCTCCATCTCTGTCTCTATCTCTGATAGCTCCATTCCCTCTTCCCCCTCGGAGCTCTTAGATTGCCTTGATGCTGGCCCCAACTCCCTCACCTCCTCCTCACTTGATTTGGGTGCTGGAGGGGCTGGCGGCCGACAGGACACAACAATCTATTTCTATCATCTATCTATCTATCTATCTATCTATCTATCTATCTATCTATCTATCTATCTATCTATCTTTCCATCCATCCATCCATCCATCCATCCATCCATCCATTTGTGTCTCTATCATCTCTATATCTATCTGCCCTAGCTCTCGCTCTAACTCCCTATTTCTAGCTCATTTTTAGCTCAGCATCTGTATTCTGGAGTCAGGATTGCATTCCAAAAATCATTCTTAAGAATTTCAGATTGATCATTGTCTCGGTATATGATGACATCAAAAATGTTTTCAAATTGTATCAGATCAAAACTGAATTTAAACTCAGAATAAACTCTTTTCACCCCATGCCGTGTCTAATAATCATGGAAAGAAAAAGAGGAGAGAGACATACAGTATATATTCTTTAGCAAACTCATTCTTCCAAGAAATAATGACATCTGATCCTGGTTTTTGTACAGATAAATTGCTGCAGAGCAATAAAACTTTCTGATCATTCCATTATAGAAAAAAAAAAAAAAACTACAGAAGGAATTTTGACAAGACCAGCTTGAGTGACTCATAAACAGATCCTGATATAAAAGCTCACAGATCGTGCAGTGATTTGAAAAGAGAGACTTCAGCCAATTAGTCTAGCTCAGTGTTTCTCTACCTGGGTAAATTTAAGAAGTTTGGACTTGAACTCTCTCCCAGCTGGGGAATTCTGGGAGTTGAAGTCCACACATTTTAACATTGCCAAAGTTGTGAAACATTGGTCCAGCTGAAGGATTGCTTTGTTGCCTCAAACAAACACAAGACTGATTTTTTCTGAGATCCTCAAATTCCCCATCTGAGAGCAGGCTGAGGATTTTTCCTTCCATAATCAAATGTTCACTTCTAGTTTGCAGATGATGATAATAACATACTCTATATTCACACTATCCTTTATACAAGGTGACAGAACATAAATAAAGCAAATAAAAAATTTGATTGGTTGCTCTCATATGGGGTCCTTAAACATTTCAGCCCATTGGATACATATATTGGGCACCCTTTACAATAGCTGCAGGTTATGATGGACTTGCACAAAATAAGGACTGTCACAGAAACATGGGCAAAATGGTAATTAATAAACAAACATTCAGAAGATATTCCCTACAAGTCTTGATTACAATTGTCCCCTTTTTCTGGACAGGTAAGCATCCTTCCACATATTGGGCCACAGCCATACACCAAGTTTACAGATTGAAAAGATGTTATTGCAAACTCAATTCTAAAAGAGGCTCGGATTAGACTTTGCTGCTGTCCTTGTTCATATTTCCTGATCACCGTGTAAGAAAATGTCTTAATTATTGGAAAACATCCTTTCACCAACAGCTTTTCATTTTCCAGATCATCATGTATACACGGCATTGCACGCAACATTGGAAAGGCATTATCTATACAGCAAATGGTGTAACCAGATAGAGACCTACTGGTGAGAGCATCCCCCCTGCAGAATCTGCCTTAAAAGGACGCCTACCAGTGAAGAAGTAAAGGACCATTGTCCCTGCTACCTTGTGTTGGCCATTGCTGCCTTGAAAAAACAATTGGAGAGAAGCACAGGCAGAATCAACAGGATGGAGACATCCTGCAAGATGGGCAGCAAATAAGTTTAATAATAATAAAAATAAACAAAATAAAAATAATGCAAGACATTGCAGAAATGTAGAGAAACTTCTCTTCCAATCTTTGGTGCCTCTGCTATCTTCTAGTCCCAGGACTCACATTCAGGTGTGATAATCTGTTTCTTGTTCACTTGGGTGTCTGTGCTATGCACACCTGATCCACGTGCATACCCATTAGACATGACAATTGGATTGTAACCATTTTTGTACTGGTGCCATTTGTAACCTTGCTGTAAGCGCTCGTGTGAGACCAGTTGTATGGAATGTAGTTGTCTTGCTGGAATAAAAGTGATCACATGAGCTTGCCCAAAAGAGTGGTCCTATTCAAAAGGATTTTGAAACTACCAGACGTACTCTAAGCTAAATCCACTGAACAATACTCACCATACTGTTATAGCACACCACAGACCTTTTCAAAGCCACCCAGTTATACTAATTTCATAGACTTCTTCCTCTCATTAGAACAGCTGTTTAAGAGGACACCTAAAGCAAGGGTGCCCAAACTTGGCAACTTTAAGACAACTTTAAGAAAGAGCTATGCTGGAGAATTCTGGGAGTTGAAGTCCACAAGTCTTAAAGTTGCCAATTTTGGGCACCCCTGACCTAAAGCAAAAGGGGGAAAAGCATTGAGTGTTAGAGGTTGCAGTGGGAAAGAAAAAGGGGCAAGCATAAACCTATTTGAGGTTTTCCATTTGTTAGCAGTTTGAACTGGAGAACTGGACATTGCCATCAGCTGTTTCGCTTCTTCTTCCCATAGAGACATATCTTCTGCTCTTAGTTATTCATAAAAATATCTAAGCCTTATTTATTCCAGGAAAAAAAAAACCATGCAAAATAAATTCTGGGAAATGTCAGTATTTTAGAAAGGTCACAAGTAATCCCTTAAATTTAACACCATTACTTGAAGAGAATTCCATAAATATTGGTAATGAATACCAAACGACTTGCCTTCATTTTGAGCCTGCATATTTATGTCTGGCACAGAGTGCAGCTAGTCCTCAACTTACAACTGTTTCTTTAATAATGATTCAATATTATGATTTTTTGGGGGGTGGGGGGGAAACCACTTACAGTCTAAACTTGAAGTTTATGACATTGCAAAGCATTGTCCCATGTCAGTAGTCATCTGATTGCAATTGATATGCTTGGAAACTTGCCTGTATTTATTGGTTACAGCATCCTGTGGTTATGTGGTCAGGATTTATGATGGTTTTTGCGAGTTTCTGCAAAAACCAGCAGAAAATGCCATCAGGGAAGCTGGATTCCCTTAATAACTGTGTGATTGGGTGAACAATTGTAATGACTCATGACTACAGAAAAATCAGGTCTAGTTATATAGTAATTTGATATATGGCCATGACTTATGACAGAAATTCTGCTCCCAATTGTCATAAATTGAGAACTACTTGTACACCGTATGTGGGTACATGCACTTACCAAGGTGCAAAGACTAAGTGAGATGCTGCCCATCTGAAAGGCCTGTTCAAAACTCTATTTGCAGAAACATTTCCAAAATCTTTATAGTGTTTTATTCTTTTATTATAATAAAACAAAGTTATTAATAATTATTTCATTAAAATTAGATTAGAAAATACTTATATTAATAATGATTTGATTGTTATAATAAAACAAAGAGCAACAAAGAGGACTAGGGGACTGGCAGCTAAAACATATAAAGAACGATTGCTGGAATTGGGTGTGTCTGGTTTAAAGAAAAGAAGGGCTAGCGGATGACATGATAGCAGTGTTCCAATGTCTCCAGGGTCACCACAAAGAAGAGGGAATCAAGCTATTCTCCAAAGCACCTGCAGGCAGGACAAGAAGCAATGGGTGGAAACTAATCAAGGAGAGACTCAACCTAGAGCTAAGGAGAAATTTCCAGGCAGAACAATTAATCAGTGGAACAACTTGCTTCCAGAAGTTGAGGGTGCTCCAACACTGGAAGTTTTTAAGATGAGATTGGACAACCATTTGCCTAAAATGGTATAGGGTTTGCTGCTTGAGCAAGGGGTTGGACTAGAAGACCTCTAAGATCCAGTCCCTTTCAACTCTGTTATTCTGTTAATAATATTCTTATTATTTTAGTATAATTCTAAAATTATTTAAAATGTTGATCTAAATAAAAAGGGTGAGATCATCCGTGGTTTTGGGATGGGATACCATCTGTACGCTGATGACACGCAGCTGTACATTTCCACACCGAACCACCCCAACGAGGCCGTTGACGTGATGTCCCGGTGTTTGGAAGCCGTACGGGTCCGGATGGGAGACAACAGACTTAAACTCAACCCCTCCAAGACGGAGTGGCTGTGGCTACCGGCCCCCCGGTTCAACCCGCTGATTCCATCGCTGGCCATTGGGGGCGAGCAACTGGCCCCCGTGGAGCGGGCGCGCAATTTGGGCATCCTCCTAGATGCCCGGCTGTCTATGGATGATCATGTGGCAGCCGTGGCAAGGGGGGCGTTCCACCAGGTTCGCCTGGTGCGCCAATTGCGCCCCCTATTGGACCGGGATGCCCTTCGCACAGTCACTCATGCACTGGTGACGTCCCGTCTGGATTACTGTAATGCTCTCTACATGGGGCTCCCTTTGAGATGCACCCGGAGACTGCAGTTGGTCCAGAACGCGGCCGCGCGGGCAGTTATGGGGACTACGAGGTACTCCCATGTGACACCTCTCCTGCGCGAGCTGAACTGGCTCCCTGTAGTCTTCCGGGTGCGTTTCAAGGTGTTGATTACTATCTTTAAAGCGCTCCATGGCACAGGACCTAGTTATTTGCAGGATCGTATCCTGCCCCATACATCCCTGCGACCAATTCGCTCTCACAGAGAGGGACTCCTCTGGGTGCCGTCCTCTAAGCAATGCCAGAGGGCGGCGCCGAGGGGTAGGGCCTTCTCTGTGATGGGCCCAGCCCTCTGGAATGACCTCCCCCCCGACATTAGGACAACTACCAATCTCCGCTCCTTCCGCATGAAACTCAAGACCCACCTGCTCCAACTAGCCGGCCTGGCTTAAATTAAATTATAAATTGTAACTACATTCTCTAATCCCCCTGGACAATTTTAAATTTTAAATTAATTCTGACTTTTGGGGTATTTTAATTGTTTTAATCTTACTGTGTTGTTTTAACTCATGATTATTTATTTATGTATTGTAAAATGTTTTGTATATACCTCCTCCTCGTCATTTGTTTGTATATTGAATTGTACGCCGCCCCGAGTCCCTTGTGGAGAGGGAGCGGCCTATAAATTGAATAAATAAATAAATAAATAAATAAATAAATAAATAAATAAATAAATAAATAAATAAATAAATAAAAATGTCTATTTCTTCTGTTGTATTATTTTACAAGTTGAGGAAGCAGATTGGCTTAGTTCTTATTTTAAAAAACGGGGGAAGTGAAGGTGACACCTTCCTTCAAATGATTTCATGGGTTTGTAGGTCTCCTGGGACAGTTTAATAGAACCATCCTAGTGCCAACTGTGCTGCTTTGATCATGACTCAGCTAATCCACTTAAGAGGTTTAAGGAACGGTGTCAGCAAATACAAATGGTCACAGATCCTTTAAAACCTTGAATTTGATTGAGTTCAAATGGTTGCTAAACGACAATGTTGCTAAAACGGTTGCTAAACACTGGCTAATATTGTGCTTACCGTTAGCAGGGAATGCTGCATTTCAGCCTGGTAACCTAGTCTACTCTTTCTTTAGCTTGCTTTCTGTAGCCATGAATGGGTAACAAGCGATGATGCCCATAGCAGTGGGAAAACATGGACATGGAACATAGGAGAAGCAGTAATAAGGAGCATGATTCAATGTATTAAATCAAGAGGAAAAATAGATGTATTGAATGATGATGATACTAAGGAAAAAGGGATATATAAGGTATATATAATATATGCAGTATATTTCAAAGTATGCTGCCAGTTGCTCAGTGTACATAGGAAACTAGGCAATAGTGTGTGTATGCCTTCAAGTCAATTTTGATTCCTGGGTGACTACTAGGACAAATCCCTGCACTTTTCTTGACAAGATTTCAGAAGTGATTTGCCCTTGTCTTCTTTATAAGGCTGAGAGGGGAGGACTGGCCTGGGGTCATCCAGCTGTGTTTGTACTTAAATCAGGATTAGAGCTCATGGTCTACTGGTTTCTATCCTGGTGCCTTAACCACTGCATTAGAGTGGCTCTCAGGTGATAACAGCTGGTGAAAGTTGCATGTTATACTCAAATGCTGTAATGGAAGAACCAGAGATAGTTTGTGAAAAAATAATTACATATATATGTTATATTAAATATATTACTCACTGTAACAGCATTCCCAAAAAAGCATTAAGAGTTGTTAACCTACTTTTGCGAAGATTCTTCTCCCGTAATATTGTACTGCAAACTAGGGCATACAAAACCTTTGCCAGACCAATTCTTGAATACAGCTCGTCTGCCTGGAATCCACACTGTACATTGGACATTAATACAATTGAGCAGGTCCAGAGGTATTTCACGAGAAGAGTACTCCACTCCTCTGCTCACAACAGAATCCCTTATGCCACCAGGATTGAATATTTTGGGCTTGGACAACCTGGAACTATGCCAACTATGATCTGACCTAAGCATAGTACATAACATTGTTTGCTACAATGTCCTACCTGTCAATGACTATTGCAGCTTCAACCTCAATAATACATGGGCAAACAATAGATACAAACTCAAGATAAACCACTCCAAACTCGATTGCAGAAAATACGACTTTAGCAACAGAGTGGTGAAAGCCTGGAATGCTCTACCTGACTCAGTTGTTACATCCTCAAACCCTCACAGCTTCAACTTTAAACTGTCTACCGAGAACCTCACCCCATTCCTAAGTGGTCCGTAAAGGGAGCATGCATAAGAGCACCAGTGTGCCTACTGTCCCCATTTAATTGTACTGATTTTCTTTCTTCATGTCCATGTTTATACTTATACCTGTTATCTTGCACATGTTTGACAAACCAAGTAAATTAATAATTAATTAATAATTAATAATTAATTAATTTCTGAGGGCTATATGCTTGGATGCTGAATTAGCTGTAACCCTGTTCCCATGCAAATCAAGGTGAATAGAAATATGTATTTAGCACACATTAACACCACAGCTTATCTTTTTTGACTGAAAGACTCCAAAGAACATTCAATCTTCACTCAACCAAGTATGATTTGAAGATCTATGGCACGGAGAGTGAGTCACTGTACTGTTTTTCATTACATTGGCAGAACAGTCATGGCATCCTGTATGACATAGTACAAAAACCCTTAATCTCTACCCACCCCAACACGAAACAGCACCAGTTCAATTGGAGCAACACAAAAACCACGCTACCACCCTCTATGCTCGTAAGTTCATCAAAGCCTGGCACTCCACAAGCAATTCCATCTATAGACACATTAATCTACAAACAGCCTATGAACCCCTCAGAATCCAAATCAACTGCACAGCGAATCAGAGAGAGCACTGACCATCAACCAACCCACACAACTCCCCACCAGCAGTTCACCTCCCAATGATCCTGACTTGATTTAACCTCCTATCACAAGACCCATCACAAGACTCTCACTGGTGACTCACACCTCACCCATCACTTGACATACCCAAACCTGAAGCCTTTATAAACAGAAGAACACTGACATCCCCTAAACTCTACTGAAGATGTTACCTAGCCTGGTAGTGAAATGTTCAGGAACTAACCCACAAGCTTGGAGAATGAAACTTCACCCTCATCCTACACCTGAGCTACAGATTTGTCACAATAGTGCAGAGACTCCAAAAATGGAGACAAAAGACAGATACTGGAACTACTGCCATATCGACAATGCAAATGACAAAAGTTGTGGGTTTTGGAGACTGGCATCCTTAAATCTCTGTTGACTCTTCAACAGATAACTCACCTAACCATTTTCCCAATACAATTTTAATAAAAGGTCAAAACATGTTACAATGCTCTCCAACCACTTATACATGAAGGGAGCCAACAAATTCATGATAATAAGGACACTTTTAATTATATATATGCCCCCAATTCTATTAGACAGCAATGACCTCATTGCTACAATTTGCATGTGTTCCTTTAGGGGGGTAAAAGAGAGGTAAAATAGAAACTGTAACACAAGTTAATTAAATGACTCGCCTATTAGAAACGGCCGAAGTAAAGATCTCAAGAGTACTTTCAAGGACTGTTTTCAATACCTCTTTCTCTGAGCCTGGAATACAAATTCCATGAATCATCTTTGGAAGCATCTTCCAGGAGCTGAGCCTTGCCATTAATCTGATTGGCCCTCTTAGGACAAAAGGAGCAAATTGAAGGTTGTCTGGGAATGGACCAGTTGAAGGTTTGGATCTTAACTTCCTGCAGCATCTCCCAAAGGAGAAACATCTTTAGAAGGGAAAGTAAATAGTAAAAGCCAACTAACCATCTTACCTATCCCATTCTTTCCTGCCCCAGTATAAGTCTGGCAAGGAATAGGGGTTATTTTTCCTCTCTTGCCTTCATTAGAATGTGCATACATGAATATATGTATGAACATATACATTTTAGTGCATACATGAATGTATGTATGAATACATACCCACACAGACACAGAGACATTACACTGACTAGGTGGCTCTGTGGTTAAAACACTGAGCTTGTTGATCAGAAAGGTTGGCAGTTCAGTGGTTTGAATTCCTACTACAGGTCACCTGTGTGAGCAGGGGGTTGAAATAGATGACCTTCAAGGTTCCTTCCAACTCTGTTACTGTTAGTGTTACATACAAATACTGATAGCAATAGATAGATGAAACGATCACTATAGATGAATATTTTTTATTGCTGTCAAATGTGGGAAGTCTGAAGGAGAGAGCTCAATAAAATAGAGTGCTTTATTATTATTTGTTGATTTAGGATTTAGGAAAGCTATTAATCACCTGCCAATAAAAAGTGCCCCAAGCAGAAGTCTTCTTGATTTTATTGTATATTTGAATCAGCTTATAAAACAGAAAATCTAGAATAAATATGTAATCATTTATTTATGTGTGTTTATACATAAAGCTGTATTTCTCTTCTATATAAGGCCTGTTTTATATTAAAGCTAACTACCTAGGCTCAGCCATTCTGCTCAACCTATTTTATATTACTTCACATTTGCATTTTGCATATAATTATGCTTATATTTATGCTTTCAGTATGGCTTTATTTTTTAAAAAAAAAATTCTTGAAGGATTATTAAAAAACCCATGAAATTATTTGGCGTTCTATAGACAGACTGCTTTGGAAAATTATCCAAGAGGAAAAGTTTAATTTCAATGTCAGAAATACCTTTCTTCCTATAAAACAAGGTTTACTTGCTCAGAAATGTACAGAAGATTTCACATGGGCTCTGGTAAGCTTAGTTATTCTTTATTTCTTCTGCTTTGCTTAAGTCATACATATAAGAGGATTAAGTTATATTGAAAAACCCAAGAAGGATGGGGAATGCAGCGAAGGAAAAAAATGAGACAAATGGCTGCCATTTTGGTAAAGAATTCAAATCATTAATAATCCACCTAAAAATACAATAACTGATTTGAACACCAATTGGGAATGAGTAGCTTCTCTCAATACCTCCTTCTAGAGCAGACTTTCCACCATGATGCATGCCACTGCATATATGCATTATTTATCCCACTACTATCTTTGCTATAATAGCATTATTAGTACTGACTAGATAAATCTCACCTCAAGTGGTAGTTTGGCTATAAATGTAGGAGATGACCAGGCTGATCCTGAAGGAGGGGTCAAACATGTCATAGGTTCATGAGACCCCGTGCCCTCACAAGAGATCTGAGTCCAGCCCATCTTGAATGCCTCTCTTATCTCCCGCTCATTTCCCTTAACGGTCACTTGGACAGATTCTTGTAGAGATGTTAAGCTTGCAATAAATCTTGATGCAGTTTGAACTACACCGATCTCCTGATTTCCCCGGCACATGACAATAAATTCATGTATAAATAAGAACGATCAATAATCTTTCCAACCCTTAAATAAAATCAGATATATTGTTTCTCCTATTGTCTCTTATTGTGCAGCAAGCCTGCCCCCCCCCAAAAGGGGGGGGGAAACAGATTTTTCCCATCCACTTTGGGCTATTGCGGTGTTATTGGTATGGGACCTTTGAAGATGAAAATACAGCAGCTGAGAAACATAGTTGCTCAACCCTTTGCCATTGCAAATATATTGAGATCTATTTTTCCTTCAGCAGTTGGCAACCTTGGGATGTTATTGAGCACATTGGAATGCATGTGTCATGTGCAGACTTGTGCAGTGTCAAATAATAATGGCCACATTATTCTTTGTACATTGTCAGTAATAGGTAGGTTGGGCATAGCAGTTATAAAAGATGCATTTACCTAAAGGCTATGTAGTCAGAATGTTCTCCAACATTTGTCCTATCGCTTCATTTTACTTTTGTCTATTTTTTGGAGCAGGTAGACACATTCATAAAGTTAGCTGTGAATTAAAAAAAAACACCCACTCATTTTATTTTCTAACCAAGATTATGAAGCCTATGATTCTAAGATATCCATGGATACTTTTGTAGCTATGCATATAAGTTTTCTACACATCCGTTTTCTATCAGCTACTAAGATGCTGAGCATGTCAATCAGAATGGTAGGCAGTTTGGCACCACGTGACTGAGTGAGCTCCCATTACTTGTCCCAGCTTCTGCCAACCTAGCAGTTCAAAAGCATGTAAAAATGGTGGGAAGATAACAGCGCCGGCCACATGACCACAAAGACGTCTTCGGACAGCGCTGGCTCTTCGGCTTTGAAATGGATATGTACGAAGGGAACCTTTACCTTTAATTGCACTGGAGCTCAAACAGTGTTTTTAGTATCATCATTTTTATTTCATGTCATGCATCAGAGGTTTGTTGATTGGAATTGCTCTTATTATTGGGAGTGAAGAAGGACCACAGTGACATACAGATAATGAAGATGCAGAAAGGGTAGAATAGTGCTAGAAACATGGATTTCACATCTTTGGGGGAAAGAAAAAATGATAATAATTTAAAAAATAACAGAAGTCATCCTGCAAATTTAACAGAGTATAAAAATGTGACCTAAACCAGTAACAATTATAAAAATAATGTATTATCGAATTATTGGACATTTCTCTGTAGTTTTCTTTGTAGTAGTATATAAATAGTTGGATCTGATAACTGCTCTCCCCTGTCTCCACCCCACAAGTAAGTACCCAATCTAATTCTGATTTGATTCTGAGATAGCCCAATACAGTCTAAATTCTTCTATGTAGCTGTGTAGTTTAGGGTTTATATTACTTCCCCCCCCCCAATATTTTTCACCTCCTAAATACTAGAAACAATTCTGGCCACTAAGCAGGATGCCACACAGAAAAAGAAATCACATGGGGACCTGGGGCTTCAGATTACATGCTTTGGTTCCATGTAATTTAAATCCACCAATATTATTTGAATATTCTTTGAGGTAAAATAATTTTCAAAGGACTTTCTTGCTATCACATTATTAAGTGGAAACCAGAAATTTTGATGTCTATGCTATTCTTTTTCTCCCAGGGCAAAGTCATGCTTGGCTTCATATGTTAAGGAAGGATTATAAAATGGTCTTTATGTTTACTGACTTTTAACTGAAAAGGTTTTGTTTTGTTAATATGGCACTTTTAAATATTGCTTCTTAATTTTTTTCAGATTAGGCTTCATTTAACTGGTTAGCTTAAAAATCTTTAACTGTGATTATGAATATAATATATAAATACCAGTGGTGGGATTCATTTTTTTTTTACTACCGGTTCTGTGGGCATGGCGTGACTTGGTGGGCATGGCTTGGTGGGCGTAGCAGGGAAAGGATACTGTAAAATCCTCATTCCCTCCCCACCCCACTAACCTGCTTTCCAGTTCCATTCTCCTGTGCAGGGCAACAGAAGAAGTCCCAGCCGATCAGCTGCGATGCTAATCAAGGAGAAAATCAACCTAGAACTAAGGAGAAATTTCATGACAATTAGAACAATCAATCAGTGGAACAACTTGCCTCCCAAAATTGCAAGTGCTCCAACAATGGAGGTTTTTAAGAAGAGACTGGACAACCATTTGTCTGAAATGATATAGGGCTTGAAGACCTCCAAGCTCCCTTCCAACTCCATTATTGTGTTATTCTGTTATTTTTACACAGCATCTATCTTGTGGGATGTTTTTACTCATAGTCACCACTAGAAGGTGGCCAACAACCAATTTTATCTTGTTTGGTACTCATTATACATAATTAGCCATATATCTTTCTTTAGAGTTTTAATGAGGAGCATGTGGCACCTTTTTTATATGCCCAGAGGCAAGTCGCTAGCCCCTGAGAGTCAATAGAAGGAAAATGGGGTTTGGGGTGAGTAGAGAGTTATTTTGGGGAGGTGGGAGTGGTGGATTGTTGGACAGTGCAAATTACTAAGTCAAGGATGGGAAATGGAGATTGTTTTCAATTTCAGATAAGCAAGGTTAAAATGCAGAATCCAGGTCTAATCTGGAACATGAGGCTAGAATTACATTGGGGATTTGGGGATTTTATTTTCTCTCTTTTTTATTGTGTGCTGAGTGTGCGGAATCTTATTCTACTTGTCACCCTGAATAAGGTTGCCTCAATTTGAGTGAATCCTGAAGTTGACAGGTAGCCTTTTAGCACCAGCCGTAGCTTGGTTGGGTTATTGACTCCAAAAGTTTTTTTTTGTTTCCCTTCAATAGTTTAGCCTGACCTTTTCCCCTTCAATCCTCCTCTAGTCCCTCAGAGGCCTGTGAGAAATTGAGATGCTGTTTTATAACAGAAGGGGGGGAGGGGCATACATTTCCAGTTGTCCTCATCCCCACACATCATGACATCAAAACCAAAGTACCTAAATGAAGACACTGGTTTGAGCTTGTGCACTTTATTGAAGGGTTGTCAATAAACAAATGTTAACATGAAAATTGAGATGCATACTTACGTTTTAATAGCCCTGGTGGCGCAGTGGTTAGAATGCAGTACTGCACGTTACTTCTGCTGACTGCTGGCTGCAGACTGGAGTTCGATTCTCACCAGGCTCAAGATTGACTCAGCTTTACATCCTTCTAGGATTGGTAAAATTGAGCACCCAGATTGTTCGGGGCAATATGCTGACTCTGTAAAATGCTTAGAGAGGGCTGTAAAGCATGGTGAAGCAGTATATAAGTCTAACTGCTATTGCTCTTAATCTCTTTCCATTTTCAAAGGTCAAGAAATTGTACATCAGTTTTCAGTCGTTACAATTAGAAGGATTGCCAGAAGCTGTAAAAAAGTGACATAAAGGCCATTTAGGAGTAAGGGCATACAAGATTCCTGTCTATTGCCATACGTCATTATTTAATTTCATCTGGTGCCTAGCCACAAAATTGTATTGCAAATAAGTCATGTATTAAATGTTTGAACTGATCTCTATTTCAACAAGCACTTTATATTTCCAAAGACTCCAGTGGCCACTGAGCAAACACAATGGTGATTTCTCTTCATTGCCATAATCAACACGGGATACATTTTTAACCGGCTTTAACCGACACAGCCTGAGATTTTCTCCATCTGCATTCAAGCTGCTGCCCTACTTATAAGAAGTGTCAAAATATATTCAAGCCCGTTGCATTTCAGGGGGAAAAAAAGTTTCCTTGCTTTGCATGCAACCCAGAACTGAAATGGCATACAAATACGTGCAAATGAATATTTTAAAAATGAAAATGCAACCATTTGATTTAAGAATATTAACATTTTAATCAAAGTGACACTTTATAAGACCAAGCCATTTGAAATGTTCTTGTAGAGGTAGCTCCTGCAAGAATGATTTGAATGTTTTACCAAAAAGAGAGAGGGAAAAAAGAAACACTTGCTTTCTATTTTACCCAAGCACTTTTAAAAACAATTTTAAAACATTTTTTTTCTATTTAAAGTGTATGTTTATTTATTTGTGTAGTATTATGCATATTCATTTTTAGATCACCTCTGAGGAAGACATTTTGTTTTCTGGAAGTTGTAAGACTTGGGTATATTTTGGCATGTCTGAGAGTGATTGGTTGTATGCAGTACTATTTCTTTGTGGCTTCTCTTTGTGCTTGAACAGGATCATGAAAATGGAAGTAATTGTACTTCCCTAAGAGCCTAGGTGGCACAGTGGTTAGAGTGCAGCACTGCAGGCTACTTCAGCTGACTTCTAGCTGCAGTTCGGCAGTTCAAATCCTACCAGGCTCAAGGTTGACTTTGCCTTCCATCCTTCCGAGGTGGGTAAAATGAGGACCCAGATTGTTGGGGGCAATAGGCTGACTCTGTAAACTGCTTAGAAAGGGCTGTAAAAGCATTATGAAGTGGTATATAAGTCTAAGTGCTATTGCTATTGCTACCGATTTGCCCCATCTCCAAATAGTACAATGATCAAGAGATCAGAGCTATGAGTCATGACTGATCCTTCTATTGTCGTACTGAACTTTGAAATATGGAGATGATACAAGTGATCTACCTGATCACTTCTATATGCTCAAAAATAGGCAATTCAGCTGATCCTTCATAGTTGCAGAAGCTGCAAGCCAGTGGTGGTCCATATCTTCTTAAATAAATATCTTCTTAACCCTCCAGAATGCTACCAATTTTTTTGTTCAGACTGCGCAGAACTTCCAATCTTGCTAGGTGTGAAAATCTTTGTCCTAAGTCTGGCATGTATTTCAGAGAGAGAGAGATACAGCAACACCACTCATGTGATTAATAATATTATTAATCTTCACTTCTTGATGTGCTGTTTTTCACTGTTGCTACTTAATCTTCTTAAGTAGTTTGGCACGCAGATTAAATATCTCCTCAGGCTAGGCAAGAAAAAAATAAAATCAGCTGCAGTTCCAGTGAAACAGGCTTATTAAAGAATGAAGGCGAAAGGAATAAAAAACGATTCTGTTGTAAAGCATCATAATATAAATAAAAATAATAAGCAATTGATTTGTATTAAATATATAAAATCTAAACATCATGATATGGCATAATAATTGATGCACTAGGTTATTAAATCACAGGTCATGGCAGTCAGGCTATTCCAATTCAGCTAACACCATAGCTGAAGAAACAGATAGTATGGACATACGCCTTCATATCCATGGTGGTTATAATTTGTTATTCACCTTTAGCATTCTCCAGATTATAAAATTAATTAAATACATGGAATCGCTAGAGATAAAGTTTTAGGAAGAATCACAAGTCATATGTGTCATATGGTCTTGTAGAGGTAGCTCCTGCAAGAACGATTTGAATGTTTTACCAAACATTCTTCAAGTTCAATGTCTTCCTTTATCGCCCCATTTTCTGGATGAGTCTCTCTTGTGATGCAACTCAACATTATTTTATTAGTTCTAGCCCTGAGAATTAGTAACTCCAGATACTGGTCCAGCACATGGTCTACATATCATCCATGGATATCATCTATCATCATGAGGGAGGTTCATTATCCTTTATTCTCAAATGTTGCCATCCAATATTAAAAAGCACCTAGTAGCTGGGACTGTTAAAAGTAAGAACTAAGCAACATCTAGAGGCCATGGATTCTCTCCCTTGCTCTACTGCGCTTCATAGAGTGGCCACAAGTCCAAATTTACAGAAAACCTTTTCTGACGTTATTGTTAGTGACTCTTGTTTGTTCCCTAAATTTTTATTGTATTATCAAGAACATTTTATCACATTTACTAGATTTTACCTTTTGCGTACTTACTAGATTTTATGATATTTGTACATTATTGTAAGAGATTAACTACTGTAGGTGGATAGCTGACAATCAGGTCCCAGATGAAATAATCAATGCTCAGAGCTGGAATAGGGTTAAAAACAATCATTTTTTGTTTGGTTTTACTACTTCCTCTAGTATATACATCAGGCCACGAACAAGATCATTTTTTCAGTATAAATGCCCCAATATGATCAATATGGTTTTCATATTTCTCCAAAGCACGGCAGTATGTGATTGTAGGAAGCACTTGGTCAACCAAGCACAAGTTGGTTCCTTGTCATTCGGCCTGTTACAGATCAATTGGTCATATCTACTGGCTGTAAAGGGTTTAGCCCACCATGCAGTGCTGAAAATGCCAGCTTTGAATTGGAGCATCAAAAGACAGTTGCTAGATTTGCATTTTAGAAAGTGATTTATTTGCGAAGCCCTGAAATGAACTTCTTCGTTGTTAAGGTCTGCAACCAAATTGCTTGTCAAGCTTTTGGGAAGTTGATTCAAACCAGAATTAACCATTCTCATAGGCATGAATAACCGAGTTTTCTTAATAAGATTTATTTAAGTGAAAAAGATAGTTTGAAGAACTGCAGCAACTGAACTATTTTCCATTTAGAAGCAATTTATCTCCAAAGACATTAGGGCAAAGCTTTCTATAATTTCTTTCTAAAGCCTTTTCTATGAGCTGGTCAGGAGCTGGATCTTTCTTACCGATAAAATACGAGTTTGCAAGTGTTTATTTATTAAATCATCTCCAGAATCCTTACAGGCCTATGAACTAATCTTTACACCCTTCTTCAATATATAGCTTTTGGCACTAGCTTCAAAGATGTCAGTTCTGTTCTATGCATACACACAATGTATGTGTGTATAGATACAGAGATAGATAGATAGATAGATAGATAGATAGATAGATAGATAGATAGATAGATAGATAGATAGATAGACAGACAGACAGACAGACAGACAGACAGACAGACAGACAGGTTGTATTGCACTTGGCCAACATTACTTCAAGGAGAGGTGATTAAGCATGCAAATCAAGATCAAGTTCAAAGTATGGGATTTATTTGCTAATTATAAACAAAAAACAAACAAACCCTGATGCTACATTTTGTGATGTATGAAACTGAACAGCCCCATATATTTATCATACTCCTTTTCCTCCAGCTATTTTACTTAACTACCGCAATCTTTTTTTTATCTTGCTATAGCAATCTGAACTTGAATAAGTTACATTGGAAGAATAAATAATGAGAAGTTACCACCATTAATTAAAAGCCATAGGTTGGGATCAAATATTTCACAAAGCCTGTGATGGGTGAATCCAGCCATAATGTCAAACATCCTTCTTTCATAATATAACTGTGATACCAACAGCTCTGTTGATATTTGAAATAGAAGGCTTCCTCTATGTAATCATGTACCTAATTGTGGTTAATAGAAAAGAAAAAGAATTATGGAATTAAGGAAGATATGGTCCAAACTGGTATACAGCACATGTGTTTACATATTGCACTAACCTATGGCTAATAGTACACTGGCTTACTAAGCCAACACAATGCAAATCAGCCAACTACATTTAACAGGCAAATTGTGTGAATTCAGCTAAATATTTATCAAGATCTCCTTCTATCTGGTGTGCTTATAACATTTCCCATTGAGACCATACCATCCTTTCAGTATTTTTGATCTAACTTAACTTAACTTAACTTTATTCAATTTCTAGACCGCCCCTCTCTCAGAAGAGACTTGGGGCGGTGTACAGTCATATTAAAACAATTGAACAATAAATATACACAGTATAAATATAAGATAAATAAAATAAGTATAGGACTGGAGGAGGTAGCAATAGTTCACTGTACAGATTTAGTTTAAGTTAGATTAAAATTTTAAAAATTTAAAAAACATTAACCCTAAAAAACTATCCCAGATAAAAATATCTGCCAGGAGGTAAGAGTGGAACTAGATGGGCCAGGCTGGCTAATTGAAACAGGTAATAAAAATCCATTCAGTCTATCACTTCAAGCCATTGCTTTTGAGAGGTTCTGAATGAATCTTCGAGTGCCTTCACTAATGCTTTGCACTTCTTGGGGGACTAGGAAGCTATATGGCAAATTAGAGAAAGCAATATAAATATTGAACTCTTTAAGGCATTTGGGGTTGCCCTTAACTAGGAACTATTACCTTTACTGATGCAATGTCTTGATAATAGGTTGAATGGAACTGAATTACTGATGCACCTTCTCTTAAATTAATTGTCCTGAAGATCATTTGATAAGCATCACTTACCTAAAAGCATCTGCCCTGTTGAATGAAGGCTATATCAAGACTCATGATAGGACTAAGCCATTTGAATCAACCTTGATTTGATTTAAATTGCAGTTTCAATATTCAAAACAATATGAAGCCATTTGAGTTTGTGATTCGGTTTTTCATGGCATGTCAATTGATCTGAGTTAGTTTGAGATTTAAAAAAAAGATTACTTCCTAGGCCATAATGAAGAAGCATCAGAATGCTTGCAACATTATCCAAAAACATAGTTCCAAGAACTTTTCATTCTATTTCTGCATATTTGTTTTTATGATTTTCCCATGTTTTCCCTCTGGCTTACATTTAGGATATTCTTAAGACTGGCTGTTCAGAGACACCAAACAGCTGCAATGGAAGATAAAATATAAACATTTCCTGAACACTTATGGATGTGGAAACCACCTTGGCAAAGGAGATTGGGTTTCAGCCTTCAAAATAAATACCCTGCTACCTTCCTTATGTCAATATGCTTGACATTCTTGTCTGAAATAAAGTAAAAAAAAATAAGTTACGTCAACAGGTGCAATGCAAATAGGCAGAGAAGCTGAAATGGCACCATTCTTATCTTCCTAGACTCAGAAACTCACAGGGATGGTGACTGCAGTTATGAAATAAAGGAATATAGTAAACAAGATTTATTCAGCTATGCAAATTTGAAAACTTTGTGTGTTCCCACAACTATAAATATAGCAACTTGATTCGAGGTTGCATACATCTGGCACTACCAAAAGATCTTTAACTTTATGTACCCAATTAATTCTGTCCAAAAAAAGATAAGGATGCAAGAAATCATTGCCCAACTGAACTTTATTTGAACATTCATATCTTCCAAAGCACTGGAATGCCTTTATAATCCAATTGCTCTTTGAGTATGGCTTTGATTTAAATGGTTCTTGCTAGCTTTAGTCCTAACCTCTGCTTTATCCTAGTTCCTGCTTCCTAGTTTTTGACTCCTAGCTCATCTGATCAGTAAGAATTTCTGAGTAAAATCAATAATTGAAGTAGATTTTAGAGATTGCCAGAAAAAAATCAGCAGCACAGATAGCAGTGTCCAGAGATAGATCTGAGGGGGGAAAAGTTTTTGAAACTTGTGTTACAAACATAGATATCTTTTTAAAAATAATTTTATTGAAGACAAGAAGTTAGGTGCAGAAATATGTTTTTAATGTCACTAGATCAGAGCCTTTAGGAAACTTAGTTGCTGATGTGGCCATGCACAAAAGGAAAAGCTCATGCAAAACTTATTTATAGGAAAGGAAGCCCCAGTCTAGACAGAACATGATAAAACAGATTGACTGCAGGCTTGCAAAAGAGTGAGACAAGGTTGTATATTCTCTCTTTGCTTATTAAATTTATTTCCTAAACCTACAGTCGGGGAGCCGGGATCGGAAGAAGATGAGTATGGCTTTGAAATTAGAGGAAGGAATATCATAAGATGCATTATGCTAATGACACTAATCTTATAGCTGAACATGCAAATGAACTGCAACCTCGAGTAATGAAAGCCAAGCAGCATAATAAAAAATGAGACATGACTAAGGCTAAATATAAAGAAATCCAAATGAATGACAACAGATTCAGCGACCTGTCTTAGAATTGACAATGAAGTTATTGAAGTGATGGATAGCTTCGGCCTTTTAGGATTGACTATAAATTATAAAGGAACTATCCGTTAAGAAACAAGGCATAAATTAGTACTTGCTAGGGAAACTGAGAAAGCCTTTGGGGGGGGGGGGGGAATGTTCAGATAGTCATTATGCATCTATATACTATAGCAATGATTTTCCCTGTGACATGCCCATGGAAGTAAAAGTTGGACTTTGAAGCTTTTGTGTTGGAGAAGACTCCTTAGAATACTACAAGGTAGAGAAGAAAAGGAAGGAAGGAAGGAAGGAAGGAAGGAAGGAAGGAAGGAAGGAAGGAAGGAAGGAAGGAAGGAAACGGAAACCTAGAATAAATTGATTCAGCACTCTTACTCAAGGTATAATGACTCGATTATCATAATTTAGGCACATCAGGTGAAGACTCAGCTACCTTGTGATAGTCCACATCTGTGACTACATTATACTGCACTATATTGAATATTAGTACTAATTACTTACTCAATAATATGAATATAGTATAGTTATACTAGGAAAGATAGAAGGAAAGAGAAGATGATGAACAGTAGAAAGATAGATAAACTCAATTAAACCTATAGAAGATATGAAGTGTCTGATTGGGGCCAGATAATTCTGGAGGAGTCTATCTATATAGTTGCTAGAAATGGTTAAACAAAGTTTGTAAATGATAAATTCGGTATCACTTAAATACAACTGAATTACAGTTGAAGAAATACTACGTTTACAGTATCTCCCAAAATATTAAAGTTGATATCTGTAAAGCTTATAATAAGATTGGGTATCTATAAATGTTTTGCGTTTCTAAGATACTGGACCATATTGATTGGAGCTACTGGGGACTGTGGTTGTTTGCTTAGACTCACAGTTGAATCAAACTATCTGGACATATTAATGTGCAATAGATTAAATTTGAGTCACCAGACATGGGAAGAACAGCAGAATTTTCGGAATGTATCCAGAAAGCAAAAGAAAAATCAATATCTAGGATAGGTAAATGTTGTGTAGCTAAAAGTGTGATCCGAGTGGATCTTACAATTTAAAGGAAGAATAGAATTGACAAGTGATTCTGAAAAATGGAGAGCTGTGAATTGCAAATAATGTGTTTTGGATTCAGAACTCTGTCTTTACTTTGTGTTTCTCCCTGGTAAATTGGCTTGTTTTCTTGCTTCTCCAGTTTGCTTTTCAGTTCAATGAAGGTTTTGTTGATACTAAAATCCACCATAGTCTTTAAGTGTTGATGCCACTTATGACACTTACTCAAAATGTTAAATATCAGCCCTGCTGATATTTATGTTTGGATATATAAGTTCGCTTTCAAGTTTTTAACGAAGTAACACATCTGGCTTACCGTAGAAAGGTTAATTAGTTGCAGAATTGAAAATGTTACTGAAAAATTATGATTTTCCTGAGCATAGTCATTGCCAAGATAAATGGACACAACGCCTTGCACTCTGAGGAAACAAATGGATGTAGCAATTTGGATGTAGCAATTTGAGAACATAATTCAGACATAACTACAGCAAAGTGGCTCATATAATGTCACATAAAAGAATTATGTACAAGGTCAATGACTAGAGTTACAGGGTGCAACAGGTAAAAAAAAATAGAAGGAATATGAAGTTAAAGTGAAAGGGAATAACTCTGAAATAGTGGGCATGTAATATTACTATAACTAATGATTCAAAGTTTAGTTCTAAAGAACCCAAATATTTAATGAACATGCCAATATAGTAATGGGCAGCTGAATAGTAAGTGCTGGAGTAGGTTTTCATGCCTCTGGCTTAAAATTACATGACTTTTTAATGTCATCAATATTGCAAATTTTCCCTTTAAAAATAAACAATGACAATTGCAAAGAATAGCTAGAAAAAATAGTTATGAAAGAACCCCCTTAATGTGTCTTGAATGGCAATAGCAAGAGCACATAGGCTTATATACCACTCCCCAATGCTTTACAGTGCTCTCTGAGCAATTTACAGAGTCAGCATATTGCCCCCAACAATCTGGGTAATCTTTCTATTGATCTTGGAAGGATGGAAGGATGAGTCAACCTTGAGCCAGTCAGGATCGAACTGCTGGCAGTTGGCAGAATTATATATTATATTATGTTATGTTATGTTATGTTACGTTACGTTACGTTATATTATATTTATTATACTATACTATACTATACTATACTATACTATACTATACTATAATATTATATTATTGTCAGGCCTGTAGTTATGTTCCTTTTAGGATCTTTGGCCTGCCACACTTTCTATTATTTTCCTATGCTGTTTCATTAGTGTAGTAGTTGGGAGGGGGGAATAGAAAGGAGTAGAATTGTGGAATGTTTTGTTGTCATTCTTTCTAGAAGCTCAAGGTCATCTAGTGTTTCCGCACCTCGACATCTGACCGGAAGCAGAGGGGTGTAGATACCAGCTGGAAGATGATGATTGGAACATGTGATGGATTTGTGGGTGTGGGGATAGGCTCATGAACTTTCAACTGGGTGGAATCCCAGGAAGAGAATCAGAGTTGGAATTCCACAGAAGTGCTAACATGCCTGTATGATTAAATTGGATCTTTAAGGATGATTCTGCCTTGGTCTCTGATTGATTTCATGCATGGTATTTAGAACGCTGACATTTATATTATTATATTATATTATATTATATTATATTATATTATATTATATTATATTGTTATGTTATGTTATGTTATGTTATGTTATGTTATGTTATGTTATGTTTATGTTATATTATATTATATTATATTATATTATATTATATTATATTATATTATATTATATTATATTATATTGTATTATATTATATTAATAATATATTTTGAGGAAAAAATAGGGACATTGAAAATAATAAAACCATTCTCCTCTCATGATGAGAACTCATACTCTGTAAATTGGATTTGCCCTCAAATATGTTCTTTTTTTCCTTAAACACTCCCTTACCTAGCCAAACGACATACAAAAAGAATTCACAAATGACCAATGAAAATCAAAGTCAAACACTATGAATATTAGCATCTTGCTCATAAGCAGGCATTCTTCAAATTGTATTGATTATTTTCTCAGACGTTTAGTTTCAGATTTCCTAGGACATGGTTTCGCCCTTGCTGAATTTGGGGATCTTTGCATGTACATATGTACCCTGTTTCTTAAAAATAAGACCTCCCTGGATAATAAGCCCAATCGGGCTTTTGAACGCATGCGCTAAAATAAGCTCTCCCCTGAAAATAAGCTCTCCTTGAAAATATTGCAACACAGCAGAAGCCATGAGGTGACCATGCTCGCCATCTCCTGTAACTCAAAAAATAATAAGACCTCCCTGAAAATAAGGCCAAGTGTTCCAAGACCCCCTTATTTCAGGGGTCAAAAGAAAATAAGATCCTGTCTTGATTTTGGGGAAACATGGTACACCCTACAAAACACACACACAAATACTAACACAGATTAACCTGTTCAGTTGTCTGTTTTAATATTAATTTTAAAGGTATAATGTTTTTTTCTGCTGCAAATGGAGGAATTGGTGCTTAAAAGATGGAATTTATTTATAAGAGTGTTCTAAAAGGTTAAATTTCCATTTGAGTTATGCAACCACATTCTATAGAAGGCTGGTGCTTTCATTTTGCTCTGTTAAATTAAAGCGCAGACATGTGTTTTTGTTGGGTGGGTACTATTTTATTGATTACACTTTCCTGAAATTGTACACCTTACCTAGCTACTTTGGGCTGCCTATGTATGTTGTGACACTTCAAGATTCATTGGAAGTTTCAGTGAAAGCAGAAAACTTAACTCTAATTTCTAGTATTTGTTTTTTGTTTGAGCAATACAAAAAAAATGTTTCCTTCTTATATTCTTCAACTATGGATGAGAAAACTATTGGTTTAGATACAAATAGGCAGACCAAATTAGTTATCACTCTTCATTTCCCATCATTGAATCTGATCCCAACAAAACACCTCTGTTAATTTTTGCACAGAAGAATGGTAAATTGAGGTATTGAGCAAATTGTATAGAAATAAGCAGAATAACAAAATTTGTTTAATTGGTTTTTTTAAAAAATAATGAGAATAAAGGGACAGCAAAATCATTTCTCCATCTTAACTGTGGTCACAGATCTAAGGTGGCGACTGTATAAAAGATGATGGAATCTGAATATAATACCAGGGAATAAATCCCAAGAAAAAGAAATATACCTTGAGTGGAGAATTGAAATTTGACCATATCAAGTGTAGCGAAGATACATTACAATAATGGCTTTTACTTAACCACTTATCATACTTATCATATTTAATGGGATCTTTCTATGTATTTAATGAAAGTCTTGCATGAGTACCTCTTAGTATTTAAAAAAAAACTTATTCTGTGTAAACTATAACTCTCCCTTTGCTGTTTAATATTACTGTATCCTGCCATGTTGCATAGATCACTCTTTTTCTCACATGGTTTTCATCATCTGACTGCAGAATATTGGACTGCATTTACCCCCCCCCCCCTGCATTTCTCTCTAATTTATTCCATGGCTTTTTTTTCTTCTTCTGTGACTTTTTTTTTAGCTATAAAACTTTTATCATTATACCTAGTCCTCGACTTACAACAACAGTTGAGCCCAAGATTTCTGTTGCTAAATGAGACATTTGTTAAATGAGTTTTTTTCCAATTTTACAACCTTTCTTGCCACAGTTGGTAAGTGAATCACTGCATTTGTTAAGTTAGTAATATTGTTAAGTAATTGTGGCTTCCCCATTCACGTTGCTTGTCAGGTCACAAGATCAGCTGGCCAGTGGGAGGCAAGGCATCCCAACACCGGCAGGGTGGCAATCTTACATCTTTTTCTTTCGTGAGTTTCCGCTTCATTGTTTGCAGGGAAAGTAACGCCACAGAGATCTGACCTGGGGCAGCAGGGCATGTGACAGCAGAGAGGGCTCTGCGTGCCACCTCTGGCATGGGTGCCATAGGTTTGCCATCACAGAGTTAGGGTAATGCCTAGATACATATCTTGCACAACGTTAATCCAGAATATGCAGTTATCCATCGGGCATGGCATCACACACAATGTGCGTGATGCGCATAAAAACAAGTATAGTTTCTATTTCATCCTGGTGGCTGCCATCTTGAGTTTTTGACTGTGCCTTGCAGACATTCCTAAGCATATATTTACTATCATCTCAGTAGAGCACACATATATCCATTAGAATAATGGATGCTGCAAATTTAGGTACTATAGAAAGTTAGAAAATGCGAGGACCTTTGTGTTTAAATCTTACATGAAAATGCTAACTGAAATTATGGAAAAATGATATCAGCAGAAAAGTAATTAAATTGTACGCTCATTAGCAGCATACAATAGTCTACAAATGATTATACTTTGGTTACAGTACAGAAAACCAATTATCATTCCACATTTAAATTAAGAACAGATGAGACCTTTGTTCAGTCAGGTTACTTACATAAACGTAACTCTGTTTCATGCCTTGAACTTGTACAATCATCTTATTTTAGAAATTTGCACCACAGTTGGCATTGCTGAATAGGTATGTCATATTATAATTCCACACAAATGCATTATATAGGTCTTTAAATAAAATTACACAAAAGTGTATGAAAATTTTTGTAATATTTTACAAAAAGAAAATGAACAACAATGAAAAATGCATTCATTTCCAACTTAATGTTATGTAGCCTTTTCATCAGACTGCTTTCAACAATGATATGATGTACCAAGACATATGTGTAACATTGTAATGCAAAAGGGGAGGAGTTTGCATCATGATGTCACTGTGCACATTTTGTTATTTTCTCCATCCATGCCATGGATGTTGATTTCTTTCAATGTAAACATTTAACAATATATTTATTCCTCCCATCAAATTGATTATACTATAAAGATACTTATGTTAAACTGCATTGTGCTCTCTATTACAGTATTGAAAACAGGAAACCCTAAATAAAAGACATTCAAAATAAATTTGAGTTGATTAAATTTTGCCTTGTGGATTAAATATTGCTCAAATATTGTCATTGGGAAAGCATAATGTATTAGATCAGGGTGGCAAAGTCGCGATAACATGTTGTCACATGTTATGTGATGGCACAAGTTGTGTATTGTAACTCCCTCCCCTTTGCTAAACCAAGGGTGAGTGTAGTCAGTGTGTGATACATCAGGTCTACGGGCTGCAAGTTTGACACCCCTGTAATAGATAGATAGATAGATAGATAGATAGATAGATAGATAGATAGATAGATGATAGATAGATAGATAGATAGATGATAGATAGATAGATAGATAGATAGATAGATAGATAGATAGATACATAGATACATAGATAGATACATAGATAGATACATAGATAGATACATAGATACATATATACATAGATACATATGGGTGGGTGGGTGGGTGGATGAGTTAGTGGGCGAGTGGGAGGATGGGTTGGTGGGTGAGTGGGAGGATGGATGGACAGACAGAGTTCTTGTTGATTCTCTGTTTCACTTTCAGGTACGTGAGCTCTTTCTCTTTTATCTCTCCAGAATTCAATACAATAATACAATACAATAGTAGAGTTGGAAGGGACCTTGGAGGCCTTCTAGTCCAACCCCCTGCCTAGGCAGGAATCCCTATACTGTTTCAGGCAAATGGCTATCCAACATCTTCTTAAAGACTTCAGGTGTTGGGGCATTCACAACTTCTGGAGGCAAGCTGTTCCACTGATTAATTGTTCTAACTGTCAGGAAATTTCTCCTCAGTTCTAAGTTGCTTCTTTCCTTGATTAGTTTCCACCCATTGCTTCTTGTTCTACCCTCAGGTGCCTTGGAAAATAGTTTGACTCCCTCTTCTTTGTGGCAACCCCTGAGATATTGGAACACTGCTATCATGTCTCCCCTAGTCCTTCTTTCTCTTAAGCTAGACATACCCAGTTCCTGCAACCGTTCCTCATATGTTTTAGTCTCCAGTCCCCTAATCATCTTTGTTGCTCTTCTCTGCACTCTTTCTAGAGTCTCCAGATCTTTTTTACATCGTGGCGACCAGAACTGAATGCAGTATTCCAAGTGTGGCCTCACCAAGGCATTATAAAGCGGCATCAACACTTCACGTGATCTTGATTCTATTCCTCTGTTTATGCAGCCTAGGACTGTGTTGGCTTTTTTGGCAGCTGCTGCACACTGCTGGCTCATATTTAAATGGTTGTCCACTAGGACTCCAAGATCCCTTTCACAGTTATTACTATTGAGGAAGGTATCACCTATACTGTACCTGTGCATTCCATTTTTGTTGCCTAAATGTAGAACCTTACTCTTTTCACCATTGAATTTCATTTTATTAGATAGTGCCCAGTGTTCAAGTTTCAGTTCTAGATGGGAAAAGTTACTATTTCTTCTCAGCCTTTTGGCTAAGATCAAGAGTAGTATTACTTTGAAAGAGTTGTCATGGGAATAAATTGGAAATAAAGATATTATGTATCATCCCAAAGGAAGGTTAAGTTATAAAGTTATGAAAGTTGTATAAACATAATTATAACAAAGTGATGCAAACACATAATCGTATATTTATTCTGCAATCCTGTAAACTATACGTAGTCTAATGGATGTTTACTGTTCGTATTTCAAATTCATGAAATCTTAAGATCCTGCAATATTTGTTTAATAATAATTTTTCTCTAACACAGACTTCCATTTTTTAAAAAAATGAAATTAATTCTTACAATGCCTTCATACCTCTGTTTTGCTAACACATCTTTTTTACTGTGAACTAGCTTGAAAATTCAGCATCAAGGAACATTTTTGTAAATGTGTTGAAAATTAAGGATTTATTTATATTCTCCATACATAAACCTTCAACAATCCTTAATATGGCTTGTTGAATGAACTTAATTGCAAAGTACCGGGCAACCAGATTGGGATAATAACTGGTGCAACAAAATGGAAATTTACTTGTTCCAACTAAGTGCCCAACTTTAACTAGATGAAAAGGGGATATTTTAGAAATAATTGGGTTGTGATGGTAACAATCAATTTGAAAAACAGTGGGCAACCATGCTGATCTGAATCTGTCAACCCTTTCCAATGTTTTGGCATGCCGATGCCTCTAACGGTGAAATGCAAAGGTTTGAAAGTAAACCATTTAAACCCCCTAATTCTACTCTGTCACTATCAATCAGTCCAACTGAGAAGAATGATTAAGAACAGGACTCGCTTTCAGACTGAATGATGAGAAGAGTAAGTGGGCTCCCCCCACCATTTTCAGGTTGTGGAAACATGAATGGAATGGAACTTAACATGACTCTCTTTGCATCTGGGATACTGATATTGTTAATGCTAATAGCTAAGATGCAAAGGAAGATTTGGCTACAGCCTTATAGGAGGGCCTTAGAAGAAGCACCTTAAAAGAATGAGTCCTGGAATTGGCCAAAGGAGAGGCAAGACTAGTTTAATCCCAAATAGTGGTCATGATCACTTTCAGCTTGAAAGTTGACAGCCCAGGTACAAGATCTGAGCACTGCATGATGGAGTGTACTCCCATTTCTGCCCCAGCGCCTGCCAACCTAGCAGTATGAAAGCATGTAAATGTGAGTAGATAGATAGGTAGCACTTTGGTGGGAAGGTAACTGTTCCATGCATATTTATTTTTTTATTTAGAAAATTTATATTGATGCCTACTCACACATAGCAACTCAAGGTGGCTCACAGGGACATAAAAACCCAATATAACAGAAATAAAAATAACAAAAAAATAAAAATAATAAAATAATAATCCCCCACCCCAGCAACAACACACATTCATTCCAGCCATTTAATGGGCTCCATCCCTCTCTGGGTTCCACAGGCCAGCTGCCAGAACCTCGTGTTTAGGGCTTTCTGAAAGAGTGTTAGAGTGGAGATGTTCCAGAGAAAGGGAGCCACCCCAGAGAAGGCCCTTCTTCTGGGTCCTGCCAGAAGTATCTCATGCTGTATTGTATCATGTGACTGTGGCGTGACAATGGGAATTTGACACCCCTGTTGTAGAGCCACCTCTTCTTCTGAATTCTTTAATATGGGGACTAAATAGAAGTAGAGCAGCACCTGACATCCAGTTGATACAAGCAAGTGGAAGAAAGCTATTGCTTGTTAATTTAGGGTTGGGATTGTTGTGGAATAAAAATTCTACACCTCATAATGGAGAATAGCTTATATGGCAGAGTATTACATTATTGCATCTACATATATATTGTCTAAATAGCAATGAAAAAAAGTGGTCATTGTAAAAATCTGTTTTTTTTAAACAAACAAACAAACAAACTCCTTGACACAAGTGCTGGATGTATGGGAGTTGTTTTCCTTGTACATGACTTGGTCATCTATAAATGATAGAGGACCTTAATTTATTCCCCTTTATTTTTATAGATTTGCATAACCTTGTTTCATCCAAGAGCTGTATTTTACCTCTGAGTAGCATCTCAGGGGCTGCCCTCTAAGAGGTGGGCAGTGCAATGGCAAAGAACTACATTGGGATTAATTTAGAAGTCAGTGAATTAAATCCATTTAATATGCTCACTCCTCAAGTGTCTACCCCCCCCCATCTATAAAATTAAGTGATTCAGCAGCAGATTTAGAAGAGCCCTTGAAGTCGCTCCTAGGAGTTTCAGACAGTGCCTATTAAATTAGAGAAATTTCTCCTTTCCCCCAAATTATATGAAATCTCGGTCCAGAAAACCCGAGCAAAGCTGTATTTCAGCTCAAGTATTCAGTCTGCATTGCTACTGTTTTTTTCTGAGCAGACTTCCTCCATCCTTAAAGAACAGCCTCTCCCTCCCTGCTTCAGAATTGCTAAAACTGGCCAAACGGCTCAAGAGTGATAGATGCATAAAGGGGGTTGCTACATCCCCGAGCTGTTTGCAGCAGCTAAGATAAATGGTAGAGTAAGCAGAGTTGGCTCCCCTGGGTGTGGCCTTCTTGACCCAGCCTCTGATTGAAATCATGCCTGTGCGATCCAATATTACTCTTAAGGCTCTAAGCTGCTGTCGGAAGCAGAGGCAAAAACAGTTGGCAGGGTTTTTTTTTTAAACCTGGTAAGAGGTATAAAAGCAGAGAAGTTACAGAGCACATTTGATGGCTATTTACATAGCAAGCCCAGGAGAGAAATTAGCGTTGCTAATGCTGAAATCAGAAACTGCCTCCGAGCCTCTAACAACTCCAGAGTGAGCAGATGTTCACAGTGATCAGTTTTATGTTCTGCAAAACTTCACCTTCTCACCTCGGTAGACCAACATTTTACTCTGACCAACTTTCTTGCTAAAAAGGATCTGTAATGTGCCTCCAGTCCCATTCTGGAAGGGAATATTTCTTAGCCTGGGGACAAGTGAAAGAAGGTACAATTTTAGAACTGTAGAAAGTTAGCACCCATCCCTCTCCTAGAAGAATGGAATATTTTGAGAAATTTTTAAAAAGCCAGGATAAAATATTTCCCCTAAAAGAGAAATAAAAATCCCAAGGCAAACAGAAACTCAGATCCGCAGCTCCCTGCCCCCAAGCAGATATTAAACTGAGCCCAGCTTTTAGAAATGCAGATTTGATAATCCATTACTTCCTGCAGCAAGGTCCGAACAAGGGTAGGATTAACTCACTACCATCTAGCAGCAGACCTCACCACATTGCACAATCTCCTAAGGACATTGCATCACCCTCCAAACTTCAACCAAACTTAGCTCAGACAACCTACAGAGCCAGCTATGATCCCTACAACAGCCATAGAATACACGTTCTTGCACAGGAACAGGAAGCTCAAGTTCAAAGCCCAAGGGAAGGTATAAAAACCCCACTCTCTCAACTCCATGTGGTCAGCTGCCCAGAACCACCCATGTTGCGATGACACAACGTGCGGTCTCGATACTCCGAGACTGTCGTTGATTCTTTTACCAGCTGCACGGTCCATATGGACCTAAACCGTCCCGGAGAGACGGTGACAGGGAGACAAATACTTGCTGGTCTCAGGGACACCGCAAAGTCCCTGATTGACCCAAGGGAAGTTCTCCAAGCCGGCGGTAAACAGACAGCCCCTAGGCTGACAAAGTCAGAGACAGCTCCGGAAAGAAGGCAGTGAAAGTGAGTCCAGCTGGTAATATTTTTTTCTTTGAGAATGATTGCCGAAAGAATTTTTAAAAAAAGATAAATTAGTCCTTTAAGCAAAAGAATAAAGCGGTGAAATTTATCTTTATTGGACTGCCTTAGAAAGTTTTTCCTCTTCTATGTAACAGCGTTTTGTGGATTGAAGTGATTAGAATGCTTCCCGTTTCTGCCCTAATGTGAATGAATTGATTTTTTTTCTCCTAATCTGTGCTACCCTTATTTTTTGGCTGATCTAAAACTTTTTTCACTTTAATAATCCTTCCTCTTACTGATTATTATTTTTTATTAAAGACACGTAGAGATTTTTGTTTTCCTTAAGCTTGATACGAATAAGAGAAAGTTGAATCTGCCATTCGGAAGCCATAACTTGGTTTTTTTCTCTTTTTGAAACAAAGTATCCTTTGCTCTATTTTCTCTGAGTTTGTTGACATTGTAACTAGAGGGTTTGCAGCTTGTCTGTAGAGACTGATACCGGCTCAAGGACACGAACTGTTTTCTTGCAGGTGTCTTTGTGGAATATTTTGGACAAGGGAAGGGAAAGAAAAGAAAAGATAGAACCCTCATTTTTTTGAAAAAATTAAAAAGATCTTTTGTTTAAGCGAATTTAAAACAAAAATATTTTTATACATATTGAAGGCAAGAATGGCAGTGGATTTTAAACTTTTTCTTTTCTTTTGGGAAATATGCATTCATATACAGATGGAGAAACCCTAAGCTACCAGGATTTTTTGGATGGAATTCTAAAGATATTGGAAGGATTTGAGAGTTTTGATAAGAAGTTAGATAGATTATTGTCTGGCTCAATAAAAGATGAAGGGACTGGAGCCTCAAAAATTAAAGAAGAGAGTGAAGATATAGAAGATAAAGGCAAGGCAACAGATGAACCTAATAATGGAGCACCTATGAGTGAAAGTGGAAAGGAGGGAACATGGAAAAGTGAATCTAATTATTATTATATACTTGATGGTCTGGAGCTCTACCCGCCCCCCCCGCCCCCGTCAAGATATGGATTTGATGATGGAATTAAGAAGAGAAACAGCTTTAGAAAGACATCAGATAATTAAAGGCATGCCATTTTTTTTTATAATAAAATTTTATTGGTTTTTCAACATTTATAGGGAAAAGGGTAAATGGACAGGTATACAAATTTTGGCAGTTGCAAAATGTGAAAGGCGCCCCTCCCTCCATACCCATAGTATACATTTATATATAATGCATTGGTATATAATTGATTACAATCAGCATATTAGTTCTATTACTAAATTCAATCAGATTAAACATTACAGTATAAAATCCAAATATAATTCCATTATCACTTTCGGTCAGTTTATAATAATATGATTTTCTTGTTTATTTTTGTGATCTGAGTCTTCTTGCTATTGCCCCATCTCCCTCCACTGGCAGAGCTCTGGCCCCTCCTGTGTCCTGCGTGTCCGTTGTAGTGTCTGGTGTTTTCTCTAGGAGTGTTTTATTTTTTTCCATAAAGGCCTGCGCCTCTATGGGTGAATTGATTCTGATTCTTGTCTCCTCCCAGAATATCAGCATACCTTCAGGCATCAACCATCTAAACCACACCCCTTTCTGGTATAATTTATTCGCTAATTGTGAATAATTCTTCCTTTTTTCTCTAATCTTCTTAGGGATCTGCTTCAGAATGGTTATCTCCATATCATGATATGTCAATGCTTGCCCCCTTTGTACACCCAGAATTTCATCTCTTGTGCTTTTTCTAAGAAATTTAATATGAACCTCCCTGGGTACATTGTGTGTTCTAGCATAAGCTGAGTTCACTCTATAAACCAAATCTATATCCCACCCCATCTGTTGTTTTTCTTTGTGTGTGTAGTCAGCCAGGATGTTTGTCATGATGTCCCTTATGTTTTCCCCATCTTCTTCTATAACATTTTGAAATCTAAGATAATAGGACATTCTCTCAAATTCTAATTTCATCTGTTGGATGTCAAGATCTTTGTTCCCTTTCTGCACAGCTTCTACCACCCCCCTCACCTCCTCCACCCCCCCCCTTCCACAAGATTCAGTCTTTGTGAGTTCTTATAAATTTGGGCTTGATTTTCTTTAATTTCATCTTTCATTTCCCTTAGCTGTTTCTTGATTTCCTCCTGGCCCTGTAAAATTTGTTGAAGCATTTGTTGAAAGTCCATCTCTGTAGTCTTAGGTTGCATCAGTTCTGTTATCTTTGACTGTGTGGCTGGACTGGATGTTGCAGATGTTGGAGCAGACGTGGCAAAGCCAGGTTTTCCAGGAGGGGGTCTTTTGGATGCCATCCTTTATAACGTTAGAAGTTCAGTCCATATATAAGATAAACAGTTAGAAAAGAAGGGTAGCCAGGTGAGTTCCGGGAGCAGAAGAACCAGGCAGAAGAGAATCTCTCTAATAAGTCTGGCAATAGATAGAAAGTTTCCCCTAGAAAGTTCAAAAAATACCAATCCACAAGAGATTCCTCTGGGAGACACGGAGACAAAGACCGGAAGCCTGAATTTTAAAGGTGGAGTCAGGTTTCACAGTTCATAAAGACAACGGAAGTGTGCCATCTTGCCCTGCCAGTTTTGGGCACAGAGGCATAACAAAGTTTTTAAAAAAGTTCCAAAAGTCCTCAAATCACAGTAATATATAAAATTAAATTGAAAAGAAAATCATCTCAACCTGGGTGAGGCTTCATTCGTTGGCTCTCCCCCCTCCTCCTCCCCCGGGGGCTGAGAGCAAAATTGTTCCTCGCCACTTATCCAAGGGGGGGGAAACCCCCCTCCCTCCAGCCGCGCCTCCAAATTGCTCCGAAAGTTGTTTTAAAGAAAGCTGAATAATTCTTCGTGCAGAATAGGGAGTGAAGAGAGAAGCAACCTCACCGCACCGCAGCTGCTTCCTTCTATTGTTGCATTCTCCAGTCGGCTTTAGCGAGGCGCGAGGCGCAGAAACGCGAAGCGCCCTCCGATCTTGCTCCCCGGTGCCTTGGGCACGCGAGAGACCTCCCGCCGGCCGCCGCCGCTGCAGGAGTCCTCCGCGATGCCGCCCCTCCGGCAGGACCCTTCTGCGGGGTGTCCTGTGCCCCCCAAGGAGTGGGGAAGCCCACCGGGGAGCCGGAGCGGGAGCTGCCTGTCGCCGCCGCCGCCGGAACCGGAACCAAGACATGCCAATTTTAATACCAGTTCAAGGGCAACAAGACTATATGAGAAATCTTTCAAGCAAAAAAGTGCAGAGAGAAGTTTTTAAAAACTTTATAAAGAGGTTTATAAGAGAATTGACACAACAACTGGCTAAAGAGATAAGACAGTTTTGTTCCTGGAAAGACACGGGCTGATGATGAAGGTTGATAACTCAAAACTTAGTTAATCTTTGGTGATTAATAAGTAGGATTTCTTAGACACTTTTAGAATTTTTTCTTTAAAATGTTCATTTGTTAACTCATTATGATAATAATAATGAAGAAATAATCTCAATTAGTAAAAATAATTTGGATATAAACTGTAAATTGCGACCTGGGGAAAAGATTTATCAATTTCACTAATATATTTTTGTTTAGATTTTATTATAAAGATGTAATTTTCCTTGGGTTGGTGGGGAGGAGATGTGATATAAATGACAAAAAAAAAATTCTGTTTTTTTTCTTTAGATAACTATAATAATAATAAGAACATGTTAATGGATAATGTTTAATGATTTTTATATGTCTTGGCATTGGTAAAAGCAACTAGATATAAGCCTTAGATAGTGAGTTGGAAAAAAAAGGGAATATGCTATAAAAGGGTAATTATTGGAGGTTTATAGGAATAGCTAATGAATGCCAGTAGGTGGTTGTGTCTTCAAGTGCAAATGATTCTAGATAAAAGCATATTTAAATAATTATAGCTAAATGAGAATGATGGTACATTAATGGTAAAATACATAAAGATCTTCGATTTTAAAATGTAAATTAAAAATATGAAGGATCTATAGTAACACAAAAAAATCATTTGTAAGCAATTGACATGCTTTTTACAGGATGTAATGAAGAATGTTTTTTTTGTATTTTTGTTTAATTAAAACAATAAAAAAAATTCTAAAAAAAAAATGGACCCACTTTCCAATAATTCTCCAGCCTCCATTTTGTCTCCAGTGCCTTTATCCTCGCTTGGAACTGAACCAGATGGATTTTCCTTCCAACTTCACAATACGCAGCTGCCCAAAGTGAGACCATAATACAGTGATGGCTAACCTTTTGGTCAAGGCGTACCAAAAGTGAGAGGAACAGCGGGGGGGTCGTACACATGCATGCCCACACCCATAATGCAATGCCTTCCCTGCTGCATATGCACACACAACCCCCCCATAATGCATGTGCGCAGGCCTCACTGAAGCCTCTGGAACTTCCAGGAGGCACGCTGGGCTGTTTTTTGCCCTCCGTAGGGAGAAAAACGGCCCAACGGGCAACCTGGAAGTTCATTCTTCAACTTCCAGTGTGTCCTGTTGGGCCATTTTTTGCCCTCCCCAGGCTTTAGGGAAACCTCCTGAAGCCTAGGGGGGCGAAAAACACCCCAACACCCAAACCAGAAGTTCAGAAATGGACTTCCAGGTTGCCCTTGGGCCGTTTTTCTCCTTCCGGAGGCTTTCCTAAAGCCTCCAGAGGGTGAAAAACAGCCCAATATGCAAACTGGAAGTCCGTTCCCAAACTTCATGTTGGGTGGTTTTTAGCACTCTGGAGGCTTCAGGAAAGCCTCCAGAGGGTGAAAAATGGCCAAAAATCAAGGCTGAAAATCAGCTGGCCAGCACATGCATGTGCACTGGAGCTGACAGGGTAATGCCTCACATGCACTCAGAAATGGCTCCGCCTGCCACCTGTAACACCTGTGTCACCCTCACGGGCATAGTATGTTGCTGTAGATTTGGGAGAGCAGAGGAATTTGTGGCTTTCCCCTTCTCTTCAGCTTTCTCCTGACAGCATTTGGTATCCTTTCCCTCACCCTTCATTCAGGAACGTTGACATACAGTTTGAAGTGTGTGTGTGTGTGTGTATGTGTGTGTCCGTGCGTGCGCGCACCTTCAGCTGTTTGGCTTTCATTCCAAGTTGTTTTCATCTACCCCCTGCAAACTTCCTATTCAGGATTGTGTTAGGGCTCAAGGTTAAAGAGAAGAAAATCTCCTGTGTTTGATCTGCTTTAATTAAGTTGTCATACAGCTAAACAAACAGAGCATACTGGGATTAATAGGCATAAACCTTAGCTCACCTTGCTCTTGGTCAAAGCTAGCTGGTTATTTCATTGAAACACTGAAGTTCACACCTAAGTGAGATGTAAATTCTTGGATCAGAGGACCCTGGTTGCCCTGCACTAGGTGGCTGGAAGGTGCTTCATTGTGTAGGCCCTTGTGACATATGGACAAATAGAGGTGGTCTAGATTATTAGTTTATCAAGGGAAAAAAATGAAAAGCAGCTGTTGTACTGCATACCCTATCTATATTTACTCCCCTGTATGATTTCATTGTCCATTTAAGAAATTTCACAATTATGATGATCCTTTTAAGGGCAATCTTCAACACCAGCATTACATTCTTTCTCTGAATAGGAAAAGTCAGTTTTATGCCTCTTCTAGAATAACAATAGCAATAGCACTTAGACTTATATACCACATTACAGTGCTTTTACAGCCCTCTCTAAGTGGTTTACAGAGTCAGTATATTGCCCCCAACAATCTGGGTCCTCAGATTACCCACCTCAGAAGGATGGAAGGCTGAGTCAACCTTAAGACTGGTGAGATTTGAACTGCCAAATTGCAGGCAGCCAGTAGTCAGCAGAAGTAGTCTGCAGTACTGCACTCTAACCACTGAACAGCTGTAGATCATCAACAGCATCTTGATTTCTTTTATTTTCTCTGTCCTTTTAAAACCTTAATATTGCATCTGGTGAAAGGGAGGGAGGGAGGGAGGGAGGGAGGGAGGGAGGAAGGAAGGAAGGATGGAAGGAAGGAAGGAAGGAAGGAAGGAAGGAAGGAAGGAAGGAAGGAAGGAAGGATACTGAAATGGACAAATTTGTCAGTTTTGGGGTTTCCCTACTCCTTAATATTTTCATCTCCAATTCTTCTTGTTCTTTTTGTATACAATGATTGAAAATGTTGATACATTCTGTCCAAAGCTTTTGGAAATAGCTTCAAATCCTAATGTATTGAATTATGTTCCTTTGGCATAAAGAGTCACTTAGTTGAGATGGGTGATGTAGAAATGTGATAAATACATAAAATAAACAAGGCAAAAGTTGGCATCTTTTTAGGTGATCTCCAGGCAGTTTCCAAGCTATATTTCTGATTCATGCTGTTTATCACATGCTTATATCATTTGCAATAATAATTTATTTTCTGTTTACTATCAAATGAGCCAAAGAAGCATAAAGCTTAATTGGAAAATTATATAATATTACGGTAAATAATGCAAATACAATAAAACAGTGTAGCTGCATCCCTGAGCAGCCAAGTGTAAATAATCCAGTCCAAGAGAGAATCTGATGATGGTTAAAACATATACATTTTTGGTATTGTACTGAATTTGCTGTTTCCACTGGCATTCTCTCGCCTGTCCCTGGTGCAGAACTGACAAACAAAACTTCTTATTTATAGAGCACAGACCATGCTAATGGTGGATTTCCTTGGCCCTGTACCTCTTCCTTCCCAATGAGAAAATAACAACTAATCATATTTCTTAATCTGGACTAGAGAGGGGGTGAGGGTTGACTAGTCCAGCAGTTTTAACCATGTGCCCAAACTCAGTCTGGTTTTCTATGAGTTCAAAGAGAGCCCATTATGAGCTCATAGACTGTTCTGGATCTCTCAATAATGCAGATAAGATGGCTACTGCCTGGAATATTATGTTTGGAGAGAATAAGTTAGGGGAGCACTCATAAGCTTGTTGCTTTTCTCTAAATGATAGAAGCAGAAGTCTGCTATAATTCCATCTATTTTATGCATGCATGGGTCAACATGCCACATGTACAAAAGGGATAGGTTTTGTGTCATAATTGTAAATGCTAGATAGTTTATTCATTTGTCTTATGACCAAATAAAAAGAAGTAAAACAAAAGTTTAACTGTGGGGTTAGATAAATAAAATACAGTAATAAAATAGATATGTGGTAAATACAAAGAATCAACATTCAGATAAATACAACATCTTTACAAGATAGCCCAATCTATTCAACGTAATGGGTTTTTAGCTCAACTGCCTTAACTATAAATTTAGCAAATCTGCTTTCAGTGTACACATTAGAGTCCAAGAGGAAAAAAGGAAAATCTGTGATTTAGATCCCTGTGGGCTGGTCTTTCAAGTGGGGATTTAAGTATGTAAGTCTAAGGAGGCCACGCAGTTGACAATTTAAAAAAACATGAGCAATATCACTACATATAAAATTCCTCTCATGATATGGCGAGTGGTAGAAATGCCTATATTTGGCCATGGAACCCAACAATTCAAATTTTGGACTAGAGCAAGCCCTTCTTGAGATTTGTGTCAAACTCATTGCCAGGTATTTTTCAAATTGAAAAAAAAATAGTTTTGTTCTTAGACAACCAATTTAACTTTTGTTCTTAGACAACAAACTAAATATTTCTTTTTCTTTTGGCAATAAGCTTGTCTCAGTTTGAGCACCGATATCTCAGTTTGAGCACTGATTCTCTCTTTAAATATTTCTCTTGCCTAGGAGGCAGTTGAGAGTAAATACTGGATGGAAAAACCCACGCTGAGAAATAACTTTGATAAGTTGACTGAGCCATGCATTGATCTGAACCATACTTATCTGTTCTGGTAAAAATATTTTGGGTAGGCTACTAAGGTTCATTAAATGGATCTTCTGCCATTATGTGAAAATTTTAATTCTTGATTGGCTATGTATAAAATGTATACCTGCTTCTGCTCTGACTGCAGGGGCTGATGGCTTGTTATCAATATGCAGTATTTGTAAAAATTTGGATAAAAAAAGAGAGTCTGAACATGTTGAAGTTAGGTAGCTTTTGTAAGGTCCCACAATTCTGCACCATAAGTCAGCACTGGAACTGTTTTGCATTGAGTACTTTTAGTGTAGCATAAAGGTATATTATAATTAAATACTTTATATAATCTTTTAATACTTCCTGAGATTCTTTTAAAATTATTTACCCATAAATCTGTGTTAGTAAAAACCACTCCTAAATAAGTAAAATAATTCACTTGTTCAGTAGACTCCTCATTTATCTGCCAGTTATACTTAATATTTCTTTTGCTAAATACCATCACTTTAGATTTGGTTTTATTGATGTTTAAAAAATTACGAGCAGATTAGGTAATTTGTTTTCATAACAGTCGTCTCAAGACCTATTTTGAGAGTGTGCCATTAGAATCATATCATCAAGATATAAAAGGATATTAACAAATTTATCATGAATATTTGCCATATGATTGTTTGGAGCATACAGGAATCCTAACTATGACTAACATAAGGTTTAAAAAGCCCTGGTGTTAGAATACTACTCTGTCTAACACTATTATGGGCAAGTAAACTCTTAGAGAACCATTTACACTTGTATGGACTTTCAAATGGATGTATGAGTAAGAGTCTGGGTTCCATATTTAAGTTGGCCAGTTTCTTCCACAAAATGTTGGTCTATAAAATCAAAAGCCACACTGTGATCTATAAAGGTGGTAAACAGTCTCTTGCTATTAGTTAGCTGTTCCATTATGAGATGATGTAAAATAAAACAAGTATCTAGTCATAATAGTATGATGCTTGTAGCTTTGATGGAACAATCCTGCTTTCATCTTTCCTGAAAATAATCACCCAAGAATATACAACAAAATTGAAGAGCGTCTAAGTAACACACAATTTGGTTTCAGAAACAATCTTGGTACATGAGATGCCCTATTCAGCATTCAAGTTCTTGCACAGTGCGATAGAGATGTCAGTCATAGTGTTTAAATGTGCTTCATTGATTTTGAAAAAGCATTTGATAAAATAAGTCACAGCAAACTATTACAAATTCTGAAACAAATGTGACTAGATTACAAAGACATCCAAATCATAAAGAATCTATATTGGCATCAGGTAGCAAATGTGAGATTAGGCCAAAAATACTCAGATTATGCAGAAATACAAAGGAGGGCAAGACAGGGCTGTATTCTGTCTCCACCATTGTTTAATATCTACTCTTAATCAATTTTCAATGAAGCACTGGAAAACATTGATGCTGGCCTCAAAGTAAACAGTGTTCAGATCAACAATTTAAGATATGCTAATGATAAGGTTCTGCTTGCCAGTAAGCATGAAGACCTTCAGTTCCTCATCAACAGAGTCACAGAAATATCTGAAAAATACAGCTTGAAGCTTAAAACCTCAAAAGCCAAGATCATGGCCATCAGCAAACAATCCATTAATTTACCTCTGATAACTTCTGAAGGAATACCACTAGAAAAAGTTGAAAGGATCACGTACCTTAGTTCTAATTTACATGGAAGCTGGAACATGACCACTGAAGTAAAAACAAGGATAGAGAAAGCTTGAACAGCATTCTTAAAAATGAAAAAGTCTTCTGTAGTCATGACATAAGCCTAAGATTGAAAATCAGGCTTTTCAGATGTTGCATCTTTTCAAACCTGCTCAACGAAGTAGAGAGTTGGACTCTGACAGAAAGCCACTTAAAGAGACTAGAAGCATTTGAAATGTGGATTTACAGGTGGCTGTTATGTATAAACTGGGTTGACAAAATCAGAAATGAGGAGGTGATAATCAGCCTGGGAAAGCCAAGGGAAATCATCAAAACCATAAAAAAGTGAAAGTTAGAATATTTTGGACATATGATGTGACACCCCCAAAAATATGGCATACTTAACTCCAGGGAAAGATTGAAGGCAAATGAGGTCCAGGCAGAAGAAAACACCATGGCTTCAAAATCTAAGGGGCTGGTTTAGATAAAATTCAGCAGCACTTTTTCATGTGGCTGTTGATAAAAATAGGATTGCCAACATGATTGCCAACATCTGATGATGGATATGCTCCTCTGCTCACAATAAAATCCCTTTTGCCACCAGGCTCGAAATTTTGGGCTTGGACAATCTGGAACTGCACCGCATGTGCTTGGACCTAAGCATAGTACACAAAATTGTCTGCTACAACATCCTACCTGTCAACAACTATTTCAGTTTTAACCACAATAATACACACCAGTGGTGGGATTCAAATAAATAACCGGTTCTCTGCCCTAATGATTTCTTCCAACAATCAGTTCATCAAACTGCTCAGAAACTTAACAACCGGTTGTCCTGAAGTGGTGCTAACTGGCTGAATCCCATCACCGATACACACGGAAACTATCAATACAAACTCAAGGTAAACTGCTCCAAAGTCAATTGTAGAAAATACGACTTCAGCAACAGAGTAGTCAATGCCTGGAATGCTTAACCTGACTCTGTAGTTACATCCTCAAACCCCCACAGCTTCAACCTCAAACTGTCTACTGTGGACCTCACCCCATTTCTAAGAGGGTTCGTAAGGGGGCGTGCATAAGCGCACCAGCGTTTCTACCATCTCCTACTGTCCACATTTATTTGTATTCATTTCCTTTGTTCATGCCCATGTCCATACTTATACCTGCTATCTTGTACATGTTTGACAAACAAACAAACAAACAAATAAATATGGCACAAGAAGAAGAATCTTTCTTTTGATGTTGTTGGGAGGAATCAAAAAATGTGAACCAAAGGACTCTGGCGTGGTATAGATCCTCTTCTCTTCTTTTGGACACTTTGTAGATAGCAGAAAAAGACTCATGATGTTCCTCAAACAAGCCTGATTTAAGCTCTGATTATCATTAACAACGTTAGTGTCCAAATATTATTAAAATAATGCTCGTCTCCAAATCACACATGCTAGATGACTTCTTGTTGTTTGGCAAATTTTCTGGGGCCAAAAAAACTGTTTGGGAGGACTGAAGAGCAGTAGAATGAACTCCTCAAGTATAGTTCTGTGGCTTTGTTGAATGCTGCCTAATTTTGGCAGGCATTGCAATGCTGACAGTTGTCTAATAGCAGCTCATCTGGGAACATCAAGCTGAGCATCATAACAGCAATGCATAGCAGAACATACTACGTAATTTAAAAAAAAACCTGAAAATCGGAATCTGGTGTTCCACTGAGATTAAAACAGAACAAAGACTCCTCCT
Source organism: Natrix helvetica (assembly GCF_964273705.1). Taxonomy (NCBI): domain Eukaryota; kingdom Metazoa; phylum Chordata; class Lepidosauria; order Squamata; family Natricidae; genus Natrix; species Natrix helvetica. The sequence continues at coordinate 173,657,097 of NC_138548.1, read as the reverse complement.
CTCTTCTGTGAAAATTGTGGCATTATTTTTTTCCACCATTAAAAGTAATGTGGCAGAAATGGTCTGGTTGCTTTAATTTTTTCTTCCTTAATTTATCCAATCATATGCATTACTGGGGCTCTCCATTGTTTTCTGCTGTGCAACAAATGCTTTCCAGGTCAGAAGAAATGGACAAAATGAATTCAAGCCACCTCTTCCATTGACCTTTGCAAACAACAACGACAACAACAATAAAGCAAAGAGGAGAGACTGCTGAGATTGTTTTTGGTCCTTTCCCCCCACTAAGATAAGCAGGTTAAAAAAGTCACACAAGGAGATATATAATTTTCTACCTCATTTCAAAAACCATTCCTTTTCTTGGGAGGAAAACACACACACACACACACTTCAAGCTTTGGTGGGTTAAGGATGCTGAGCCTGTACTGTTTGAATGACAAACATGTAGCATTAAGCATCTCAAAGGAAATATATGGCTGCTTTCATCTGTTGGATTCAAACTCAATTTGTCAAAAAAAGAGCCTCTTAAATCCCCCCCCCTCCTTGCTGGGCAGACAGTCTGATTTTCCGGAAGAAAGATGGCATGACACACTGAGGCCCATATGCCCCCCCCCCAATACCTATCTTTATACCAACTTCCCCTCCTCCTTCCCCCCTTGCACTGCTCAGCACTATACAAATAGCAGGCATTATTCTTGGAACATTGAGAAGAAACCTTGAGGGAGACATGCCTGCTTAGCTCAGTGAAGATCCATCTCCAGTTTTGCCACTCAAAAGAAAGCAATTAGATTTCGAGTTTCATAAGGCAGGTCTGTCCAAGAAAGAGAAGGGTTGAGTTGGATCAGCTGATTTGGGTACCTCTGGATCCTTCCTTTAGCCAACAAACTTAGGAGAGAACTCTGAGACAGTGGTGGGATTTTAAAAAATTACTACCGGTTCTGTGGGCATTGCTTGGTGGGTGTGGCTTGGTGGGTGTGGCTTGGTGGGTGTGGCTTGGTGAGCATGGCAGGGGAAGGATACTGTAAAATCTCCATTCTCTCCCCACTCCAGGAGAAGGTTACCTCAAAATCCCCATTTCCTCCCAATCAGCTGGGACTTGGGAGGCAGAGAATAGATGGGGGTGGGGCCAGTCAGAGGTGGTATTTACCGGTTCTCCAAACAACTCAAAATTTCCACTACCGGTTCTCCAGAACTGGTCAGAACTGGCTGAATACCACCTCTGTCCTGAGGGAATATTTGGGGTTCTCTTTACAAGGAGAACTGATCCCCACAAAGCTCAAATGACTGAAATGGCTTTTTCTTTTCATGGTTTAATGGCATTTGGGGAAGTACATCTTAATAAGATGGTTTTGAAAGTATCGTATGATTTCTTCAACAATATTATGCATATCCACCAATCACAGTGTTGGGTTCCCCCTGTGTGTAAAGCAGAGCTATAGCAGTTCCAGAAGCAGATACAGGTACTCCTCAACTTACAACAGTTCATTTAGTGACCATTCAAAGTTACAACAGCATTGAAAAAAGTGACTTATGACAGTTTTTTCATACGATCATTACAGCATCCCCATGTGATCAAAATCCAGACACTTGGCAACCGACTCATATTTACCCTGTTTCCCTCAAAATAAGACCTCCCTGGATAATAAGCCCAATCGGGCTTTTCAGCGCATGCGCTAAAATAAGCCCTTCCCTGAAAATAAGCCTTCCATGAAAATATTGCAACACAACAGCAGCCATGAGGTGACCACGCTTGCCACCTCCTGCACCTCAAAAATAATAAGACCTCCCCGAAATAAGGCCAAGTACTTATTTCGGAGGTCAAAAGAAAATAAGACCCTGTCTTATTTTGGGGGAAACACGGTATGACGGTCACAGTGTCCTGGGGTCATGTGATCCCCTTTTGCAACTTTCTGACAAGCAAAGTCAATGGGGAAGACTGATTCACTTAGCAAACATGTTACTAACTTAAGACCTGCAGTGATTCAGTTAACAACTGTGGCAAGAAAAGTCGTCTCATTCCCCTAAGTTTATTTTCACAACAGTCAAATCACATCATGATGCAGCTGCCCACTTTGAAAGGTTTTGTCAAAACTCATGAAGCATGTACTTCAGAGGTGGTATTTAGCAGGTTCTGTCCTGTTCTGGATAACCGGCAGAGGAAATTTTGAGTAGTTCGAAGAACTGGTAAATACCACCTCTGACTGGCCCCACCCCCATCTATTCTCTGCCCCTCAAGTCCCGGCTGATTGGGAGGAAATGGGGATTTTGCAGTAACCTTCCCCTGCCATGCCCACCAAAGCCACACCCACCATGCCATGGCCACAAACCCAGTAGTAAATTTTCTTGAATCCCACCACTGATGTACTTATCTAAAAGTAAAGACTGACAAATAATACCATCAAGGATAAAACACCATCTGCTAAGCACTTTGTTGATTAGCACAAAATATCACCAGGCTGGGAATATATTTAATGTACACTGTGTATGACATATCCTAAAACATTGGATGCCTCTATTTCTTCACTATTTGATATTCCTTCACCACTATAGCTGAGGTCTCAAAGTGGCTGTGATCAAAGATGGAATGAGAGGCTTTAAAATATGAAGAAATTGAGATTTTGCTGAGGTAGGCCAGTTCCCAATTCTTCTCCTTTTTCTTTACTTTTGTAAAATACCCCTGAACAATGATTCTGGGCATGTATCCTGTGTTAGCCTCATATCTTTAGCAATAATTCATTATTCTTTGAGAAAGGGAAATGGAGCAGCCCCAATGAATAGTCAAGAAGCAGCTGAGAATATATCAGTTTGGCCTGGGTGAAGCCTCAAAAGCCTGCTTTCCTTTAACTGTGTTTTCAATGAGCTCCCCTTTCAATGCAGAGCAAAGCAAGACCCCCACTTACAGGTTGCCTTGAAGTGCATAGCTGCTCTTGTGTACATGCCGAAGACATTTGCATCAAAGCAGAAGAAATGGCTAAAATGGAGAGAAATGCTGATTCAAGGTCAAGCAATTCACTTTTATAAGTTGTTGTGACATTTCACTCCAGCAATCAGAATCAATGATGCTGTGAATTCATTCTCGGAATCCGAATGTCAGTTGCAGAAGGCTGCAAATTGTCAGTAGTTTTAGCAATAGCACTTAGACCTATATACTGCTTTACAGTGCTTTTATAGCCCTCTCTAAGCAGTTTACAGAGTCAGCCTATTGCCCCCAACAATCTGGGTCCTCATTTTACTGACCTCAGAAGGATGAATGGCTGAGTCAACTTTGAGCCCTGTCAGGATTGAACTCCTGGCTGTGGGCAGAGTTTGCTGCAAATACTGCACTCTAACCACTGCGCCACCAGGGCTCCTGGTTTTGCTGTTACTCTTGCTGTAGCTGGTCTGCATTTATGGAAGACTTGTGAGGCTGTGTGGTTCTGCTACTCCTTGCTCTGCCATGATGACTCCAGAGACTTTTTGCATATCTCACCAAATTGCTTCAGTTTCATATCCACCATTCATGGCTATCATCTTCTTTAGTTGTCCAACTCAGTCTCTTTTCTCTCTTGAACCAGCACCCACATCCTGTGCTTTCCATGTTTCTCTTTCTGCATTAGAGTTGTGGTCTCTTGTGCTCTTAAAGTCCCAAAGAACACAAAACCACAAGGAAGGAAAACTCACTTCAGCAGCCTTGAGTCTTTCCTTCCACAAGTCAAAAGGATTGTCAATCAGCAGGAACTAGATTCCTGGAGAGCAATTCCAGGGGTATTTCAGCACTCTGCCTCCCCCCATCCCCATCCACCCACAAATCAGAAACCACCAGAAACAGCTGCAGGATCTGACCATTTTGTCAAAATAATGACATGAGCATCAGGACAGAACAAGTCAAGCCCTGTTCCTTTCATACATGTGTGTAAGGTGATACAAAGTATAGAAAAGAGGTGGAGATTGTGCCATTTCAATACGATGCTTGTTTTGCCTTTTGTCTTCTTGCCTCTCTCCTCTCAACACATTTTTCTAACTCTATTTTTCAACAACCTCGGTTGTGTTTCCTTCCTTCAGGTTCACTTGGATATTTTGCAGAGTGCAAGCCTGGATGCCCATTCTGGGAAACCCATATCAAAAAGCTGTATTATTCTTTCCAGTACCTACACAGATAATTATTAATACATACTGTGACAATTTCAGCAATAAAGCAGATCATCTACATACTGCAGCCCAATTCTGATTGTCATTCCAGGCTTCACAAACCTTTGCTTTCTGATGTATTGTCCTCATTTCTTAAATAGGTGTGAAGAAATGAACTGATTTCTGGGGATTTCCAGGGCTAATACAAGCTAACAACTTTATACTGAAACCACGATGGGAGAAAATCAGGAGACCCAAAAGAGCTTTTTTTCAGTGCACCTTTGTTCTGGCTGTGTAAAACACAATTTTGTGACAAGCACAAAAATTGGAAGCTGAACTTGGAATGTTGTCCAGCTATTACATCATTGGGTTTGTAATTAATGGCTTTGATCAAATCTAATGACCTTCTTTCTTTTGCCAAGCCTTTCATGTTAATCTTAAGCCAAAACTGGGAGGAAAAGATATATCACTATTCACCTTTCCAACCAACCTCCTACCCACGTCTGGCCAAAAGAAATTAAGATCTTCTACTGAGCAACTCATATACCCTGTTTGTGCTCTTGTAGGTGACAGGAATGCATTTTTATTAGTTGATTAGTCTGAAATATGATACCTATAGGATTCCCCCCATTACAAACATTTCTTGATGTTGAAAGTTGATATGACTATTCATTATTTCTCAGCTACATTTTTAGACATCCTTGTTTAATCCGTTTGTAGTGGAGGATCCTTCTACTTAACAAGGCTCCCTATCTCCTACCTCTGACCAGCTTAAAACACAATTAAGACAGATTTGGATTCCTTTGACAATTTGGATAACAAGAAACATGAATCAGTTATCTTATACCATGTTTGTTAGTTTCGACTTTGTAGAGAACATCAGCTAATCAATGCATGAAAGAATTGCTACCTAATTAATCGTTGCTTCCCTGTAGTAAATGGCCAGGCTGAGCCTGAGGGAAAGGTCAAACATGTCCCCAGTCATGAGTCCCTTCACACCCACAAGACATCTCAGTCTAGTCCACATCAAATTCCTGGGACTCTTACCGCCAATTTGCTTGGACCATTCATAGTTAAGATTCTTGTAGAAAGCTTAAGCTTACAATAAATGTTTATACACATTTGAACTGCCTGGATCTCCTGATTTTCCCAGCTCTTGACAGTAATCTGAACTACTAACAGTCCAAGCAAATTGGCAGTAGATAAAACTCCCAGGAATTCATGAGGGACTGGATTTAGATTTCTTGTGAGTGTGAAGCGACTCAAGACTGATGACACATTTAATCCCTCCCTCAGGGTTTAGCCTGGTCATCTATATTCCCCCCCCTCTTTCAAGATGGGCGATGGTTTTTGTTCAAACCAGCTACTGGCTGATATCTTATAAACAATTCGTATTAAATTATTTAGCAGCTGCTTGAACCAAAAGTGATTCTTTTCCAAACATGATCCCTACAGTTTCTTTAGCAAAATTTACTGACTTGCATGGGATGTGGTCACAATAATTCCAGCATCTGAATTATTTTCAATGTACAATTAATATGTTCCTATGCATATTAAGGGAGAGACCAACCCTCACAACCTTCTGATGAACTAGTAAGGTCTCTTCATTGCAAATGAAGATTTATTATTTTTTTGCAAATAGCTGTATTAAGCTTTGAAAATAAACATTAAAATACAAATTAACACAAAGGAGGGGGAAGGGAAGGGAATAACGGGACGGCTTAAAATGTGATAAAAATGCATTAAACAAATACATAATCAAAGTATATTATTCAACTTTTTTCAATAATAATAATAATAATAATAATAATAATAATAATAATAATAATAATGTAACAAAATCTCTACTTTAAATGAGTAATTGATATTTAAAATACTATTAGCAAGCATTCTAAAGGATCAATATGCATTCTATATTCTTATGATTTTAATCTAGCATAATAAATTAACAAATATGAATAACCATATATTTGGAAAAACCACAGTATTTCTCTAGTCAAATCAAATGTAAGGCCCAAATACGAAAGTCAAAAGATCATTTTTCTTCTTATATTGTAATAATATCTAACAATGGTCTCCAATTCACAAGATATTTACTCAAGTTATAGTTTCAAAGCAAAACAATCAATTTCACCATCTCAGCCAACTCCAGATAATGGTAATCTTGCACAACAGATTTATATATAACAATCTTTATGACTGTTTTATGAATCTCAATCAGCCATGAGGCAACTCTTACATAAAGAAAAGAAACTGCTTAAGATCTCCCTTTTTTAGCCTTGATTTTGAAAAGATACATGTCAACATTTCCTTATTGTTTAGAGGGAGAAATCTCAGAGGCAGTCTGAGGAAAAACAGTGTAAAGAGAGGTTAATTATTAAAAATCTAGCAAGGTGGTAAAAACAACTCAAAACACTCAAAAGCTTTATATTTGCCATAACAGAATAGCGTCATTATTTTTCTTTTACCGTCAACTGTAACAGCATAACATCAATTATCCATTTAGATACTTTCTTGCATGGTGGTGCGCAGTGGTTAGAATGCAGTAGTGCAGGCTAACTCTGGCAATTGTCAGGAGTTCGATTCTGACCTGCTCAAGGTTGACTCAGCCTTCCATCTTTCCAAGGTTGATAAAATGAGGACTTAGATTGTTGGAAGCAATATGCTGACTCTGTAAGTCACTTAGAGAGGGCTTTAAAAGCATATGAACTGCTATTTAAGTCCAAGTGCTATTGCTATTGCTATTAATCATGCCAGCAGGAGCTAAGAGATGGACAAAGCAAAAATCCATTCGAATGGTACTGCAGACCATCCTTTGAACCACAAGGGACTAAATGCCACACCATTTCCAAACAGGCATTCAGGATTGTAAAACCTCCAGTCACCATATTCACACTATGCAGCTGTGGTGGTATTTAGACGAAATACTAAAAGTTTGGAAATATGTACACAAATGATAGATAGAAATTTCTTTGAAAATATTTGTAGAGTATTCCATGCATATGCATCGATATTTCCCTAGATGGATAAATTATGAGCACTCACACATATCTCTCAGGAGGGAGAACATTTTCTCCAGGTCCAACCCATCTGGATTAATGTACTCCTTCTGTCCAGTGCTGTTATTGAGATAAATCTCACAGCACAGCACTCCAACTCTGCTATTTTGCCTTGTCGAGCTTCATTTGTGTGATGGAATCCAGCAGTTCAGCAATTTATAATTTCCTTTGCTGAAACTACGGGAGAGGTAACATCTTACAGCATGTCTTCTGAAACAGCCATTGCTTATAGACTGTCTAATTTATTTAAAAAGGTATTTTATTTCAAATAACTTCTTTCTCTTTTTTCCTTTTCTTTCCAATCAGCCAGCATTCATGAAAGCTCAGGTGACTTCATCACACATATTTAAAAATTGCTTCACATAAGTATTTTTCAATAAAATAAATATTTCTAACTAAGCAATTGTGTTAGGAACCCCAATTATCAACCTATTAGAATACTTACTATCATCAACAAAATATATGCAATTCATTTAAGAAAGAAGCTGCCAGATTAGACTGAGGCAAATATATTGGGGCAGTTGAACAGGCTGGTTTTAGAGCATGACATTCCCATCCACTTTAGACCAAGCCCTAATACTACAATTTTTGATTGAAAAAATATACCCATAATCCATTATATGGATTTGTAGATTTTAAGCTTGCCTTCGATGTAATTTTCAAAAATAAGTTGTGGCAAAAATTGAAGGATTTGCTACTGATAGACATTTGCTTTTACTTTTGCAAAAAACTCCATGTCAGACCAAAGATAAAGGTTAGGTAATCCATCTAGGGTCATTTTTCTAGGAGCATCCCACTGAGGAACAGAGTTAGGGAAGGTTTGCTCTTATTGTCAACGGTGGGTTCCTACCAGTTCAGACTGGTTTGGCCAAACTGGTATTGGTTTGGCGGCCTGGGTCACTGGAACCGGCAGTGACCCAGGCCTGCCATGCCCCCAAACTGGTTCTCCGGGCAGTTCCATAGGTGCCACCATCTTGTTTTTCAGTTCTGTGCATATGCAGAACAATTTTAATTGCCCACAGCATGCACACAAGCAAATTGCCAGTAGTGCCTGATGGAACCCATCCCTGCTTATTGTGTCCAAAAATTATTTAAATCTCTTGGTCTCAGCCTTAGATAAGTTGGCACATCACACCAATATTGGGATCTAAGCATGTTTCAACTCTCTTGTATGCAGATGTTGAAATGGTATCAGCATTAACATGGACTGATTTGAAAAAAGCATTATAGTCCCTTGTAAAGTTTTGCTTGGAGGAAACTCTTGAAATTGACTATGATAAGACCATAGTTTTGCAGTGTGCCATAAGGTCCATAAATGGACATAAAATGGGCATGAACTGCAACAGTTCAAATTATATAAATACCCTGGGGGTAATATTTTAAAGTACAGTAATACACCCTACAGAATGCTGAGATATCAACTTTGCCTATTCAAGGCTTTTATAGATCTCAGGGAGCCTTACATATTCCAGCTGCAATTAAATTATGTACTGCTTATGTTGCATTGCTAAATGTAACTTCTTTATAAATGCAGTCCCTGCCCTCTATAAATATTTTGAGATATATATTCCAGATTGGATGATGCATACCCAATGGTATTTTCTGGTTGGAAGCTGGTGTACTTAACTTTGATATAATGGCATGGCTTAATTTCTTGAACCATTGGTCAAAACAGAGTTGCATGCCATAGGGGTCTGGTCTCCCTGAGTTCCTTACTCTCTGAAAGCATTACTAGCCTTAGTAAGGAAGATAATAATAGATATAGACAACCAGAAAACGTGACTCTCTGTGGCTATAAGGGTACATCTGGTGTTCAAACCATTAGTTCATCTACATCTCTGAGGCAGATTGGAATATCTAAATACAGTTGGGCTTTTATTTTAGTGCCTTTAATGTTTTGCCTATAGCTGTCTTGATAAGGAGCCATAAAAATAATGAACAGCTTTGATGTGTAGACCTGATCATGTTGAAGCCACTGTTCATTTTCTTCTGTATATGTCCTTTTATCAAGGTATTATGCACATATTTGATACCATTAATAGCAAATTATCTAAGCAATCTAGATTTATTGCAGCTCTAGTATATATTATCTGAGTGCTGTTATATTGCCAGCAGATATCAAAAGGGAAAAATTACATGATTATTTGCGAGAACAAATATTGGAGAGCGTTGTTACTTTGATTCATTACCAAGACAAGAGGGTTAATAGAAATTGTTGTATTATTTTCATCTGTTGGCAATTCCAGGGGGGAAAAGTGATCATTGCAGACTCTAATGCTTTCAATATGTGCTACACTCCGAGATGTTAAAAGTTAAAAAAAAGAAGACGACGACTAGTTCCCAGTTTGCCCTTATGAAAAAAGAGAATTTTCTTCCATTCACAGAAATAACAGCAAAGAATCAGAAGTTATGTCCACATGGGCCAATTTCTCTTCTAGTAATAGCTCCTAACCCATCCTATTGGATGTGCCTTGCACATGCGATGCCCATAAAAATGGATGGGGACCTGATTGCATGATTGTGGCTGCCATCTTGATTTCTAACAACTCCATCTCACTCCGCAGACTTGTTCTTGTTCAACTCATACAAAACATGGTTCTAAATCATTCGTTTTGTCAATAATTATTTCTTACAGGTGAAATGTATGCAAATTGTGGAAAGGTTTCACAAGTACTAAGGCACTGAGTGATATCTCTATTCCCTTACTCTTTCCAAATGTTTTATAAAATCATATGGGCTGAATATTACTTTAAGAGCAGTATTAATATGAAGTGCATATCTGAGACTGTTCTTTGAGTAACTCAACTTTCTTGCTATCCAGATATCATCTAACTATAACTTTTCCTTGCTTTTTCATTGATGCAATATAAATCCATTTGTACCTATTTCAAGTTTGTGTCTGGAACTAAAAGTTACACGGATGGTAAAACTCGTACACATTTCATTTTTGTATTTGTGCAATGGTCTATTATTTGTTTGAGCAGAAAAAAAAACCTCCCTCACCTCCAAATATCTCAAGGTCAGGAAGGAAGCAAATAAACAAGCCAATTTAAGTGGCTGTTGAAGTCTTTTACTTTTTATACAGAATATAGGATGGCAAACTAGAAAAATGGCAAACCTTTGCATTAATTTGAGTTAAGACTAGTGAAATAATTCTAAAGAAAGGTGAATCCAAGGTGCTGAAAAAGCAATTATTCATACCACAGCATGTCAAAGACGAACCCCCCCTTAACCTTTAAAAGGGCACTACTCAAAAATCTGCAAGTGCTTGTCAATATAGGAACATTTACTTTACTTCATTTCTGATTTTCATTAAAAATAGGTTTTAGAAAGCTATTGTCACTGTGTAAATAACAGATTGTAGATTTACCAATTTGCTTCAAGAAAGAAAGCCAAGCACAATTCACAAACATAGGTACAAAGCAAATACATCCTAGGGCAAAAGGAGAAATAGTAGTAGCATTTAAATGAGAATGGCTTTCAAGGTAATGAACTCTCTGCTTCTACAAAAGAAGGTTTTAAATGTAGCTGCTCTCTGGAGCTTGAACAGAAGAAAAAAAAATAGTGATGAGGAATTTATTGACACAGTTTGGAAGTGGGCTTGACAAACAAAAACTATTTCCAAGGGGTGTGATTATGTGTGTCTGTGTGTAGAGATCAGAAAACAGTTTACTTTTTCCTCCCAAACAGTCATGATTTAAATGTAGAATGCCATTTGAGAAAACATTGCCCATGGCCATCTTGCATTCTTCCTGCAGGCAAATTCCAGGAATGTCACATAGTTCTTAATTGAAATGCTTCATTGAGCTCTGGTTGAACAATCCACAGCATCATTTCAGACAATAAGAAGCCTGTTATATCCATGATACCTGAGCAATGAGTAGTGCAAAGAGCCATTGAAAGATACATGCTTGGCATTGTAAGACAAGGTAGAAAGAGCCACACATGGATTCGAGGACAAACAAAAGTATATAATACTATCAAGAGAGTTAAAGAACTGACATGGAAATGGGCTGGCCACATAGCAAGAAGAACTGATATCAGGTATTTTTTCTATGGATGAAAAATTGCCAAATACATTTTAAAAGAATGTAAGAACTGATGGCAGCTGGACCAAGGCAGTCGTAGAATGGATCTCACTTGATAAAAAGCTTCCATGAAAGAGACCTAAAACAAGATGTATCTATGACATCAGCAAGTATTGTAGGCCCAATTGGCAAAAGAAAGCTCAGGAGTATATAGGTTGGAAACGTACGGAAGAGGCCTTCATCCTGCAGTGGATTGACAATGACTAAGATGATGATGATGTTCTGAGCTTACATATGAACAAACGTAAGTCCTCTGGAATCTACATGACTCAGATCTCCTTGAGCTGAGCTCTCTATTATATGCAACCATGATGCTTATCCAATTTTTAGGTTATAAAATGGTCTCATAAATTTCAAGACACTTTGTTTTCAAACTCCTTCATTTCATCCCCTTCATTCTGCACTGACTGAATAATTCTCAAGACTAAGGAGATCAGAAAAGAGAAATAACCCTCATCTAGTAATGAAGGTGGGCATTATAAATTAGATGGCTCCTGCCATGTAGTAAATATAAAGAGACAATAAGGCAGAAATCATGTTATTTCAAAAAACAAACAGTAACAATAATTCCCCTGAACACATGAAAGTGGGGAGCTGTTCAGAAGTTACTTAGAATTTGAAATAATAAGACTCATCAAAGGAAGTTATGAAAACTTCAATGTATTCTTTGGAATGGTCTTAATTTCACCAGATGTTTGTCAAATACAATGGCTCATGAAGCAAACTACACAAATCTATTTAAGAGTAAGACTCACTGACAACAGTAGAATTTATTTTCAGGTTAAAATTTTCAGGTTTCAAATCTGAATCACTTTTGGGGAGATGGATTATTTTGGAACAGGAAAAGATGGGATGGGAGTTGAAGAATCCGTTCAAATTGAGTTTACAAAGAAAGATGATCTAGGCTATTAATATATTACAAAATATTGTAAATTAATAACATCTGGGTCATACATGCCCAAATGTTCTGCTGATAACTAGGATAAGATAAATGAGGTCAGGATGATTTTAACTCCAAATTTATATTGTAAAACGTCTTCAATTTTTCATGGCATTTCAGACAGGTTTATAAAGTGTTCAGCGATTTTCTTTGGCAGTAACATTTCCTTAGAACTTCACCAAATGCCACAAGAGAAAAATGGATTCCATTGCTCCCTTTTCCAAATTCAACTCTGCTTTGTTAACTTCTGCTATGCCTATAATAAAATAATCAAGACTTTATTCCTGCTTTTAAATAATTAAGGCATAGGTTTATTTATTAAAAACTTTTGCTGGCTGAAGAATTCTGGCAGTTGAAGAATACAAATCTGGATGTTGCCAGGATTGAGAAACCATTAAATCATTTAAATCATTTTTTTGTCCCTAATAGTTTTCTTTAAAATACTAGTCAACCATGTAGGCATGTTCTTGGACTTTGGGCCATCTTCCTAATTTTAGAAATACATTGTGCCTGGGCTGCTATTATTGTAACTTTAAATAAGAGCCAATTTTTTTAGAGTGAGCTTGCTCTTGCTAATTTACCTCAAAGTTTCCACTCTCTCATCACTTCCGTAACCAACTTTTCTAGCACATATTCCTTTGTAGTAACTTAGAACTCCATCTCTCTGTCATGATTGGAACACCTATTCACCCAGTTGATACGATTGCCATTATCCATTCTATCAATTATATTCTGAAATTGACAGCTGCCAGGACATGATACTTGTTCTGATATATTTTATTTCTTGGTAAATAGTAGGCAGAAAGTGCTATGAAAAAGAAAGTATTGAGTTATGAACAATTTATTTTCCATCAATTTCATTACTGGGGCTGAAATCTTGTCAGATGGAGAAAGAATCATGCTTTCCTCAGACTATTGTAAAACTGACAGAGAAAATCCTTCTAGTTCTCTAATATCAATAGTTGTGTGTAATAATTATATTGCATGGTATCAATTTCATTGTCTTCTCGTTGTTTTCCAGTTCATTGATATGGTATTTCAAAAGAACTTCTGTTTCTATAAGATCAATGAACTTTCCAGAACCAAATAAATATGTAAAATGAATTAAGTGACATAGTCAATCAATCACTCAATAAAAATGAACATATGAATACTGTGCATTATATCAATATCATAAGTTCCAGATCTTCAATAATTAATTAATAATCCATATTTCACAGTAAAAGATACATAGATGTAATACATATAGTATACTCTAACTATATATATAGTTAGTATGCTGGTTTTGTTGTATTCGGGTCTTTTTCTGTGTAAGATTGAGATTGTCTTTGCAACGTTTCGGCAAGATCTCACCTGCCATCTTCGGGCTTGGGCTTAAAATGGAAACGGAGCTGCCGTCTTTCTGTAAATCTTGGTGGGAGGGGATGGGGTGCTGGCTTTGTTTCAGTAAGTGGAATGATTGGTTGTGTGGTTGTATCATGATTGGTAGATTGGTGCTGATTGGTGCTGATACCTCCCGCCTACCAAACATCTGGAAACCAGCCCTAGCCAATAAACGAACACCACCCACCACCCAAGCCATTACAATACAAAACAACAATGCACACACAGCCAGCACCAATCAGCACCAATCTACCAATCATGATGGCAGGTGAGATCTTGCTGAAACGTTGCAAAGACAATCTCAATCTTACACGGGAAAAGACCCAAATACAACAAAACCAGCATACCTACACCCATGAAAATCTACGAAAACATATATATATATATATATATATATATATATATATATATATATATATATATAATTTACTATTTTGTAAAGAACATATTAATTTCTTATGGCGATAATGACATAGGTTTATCAGCCTACACTTAGACATCAAAAGTTATTTAAAGAGAAGACATTACCACTCTGGTTTTGTGACTGCTCATATGCTTAATTAATGAAAACTCATCATGTATCTAGGTGCACAGTCTTTATGTCTCTTTAGCTTTTTCAAAATTTGAAGAAGGCATTCCTTATAATATCAACTAAACTCTAGCAAATTAAAAGAAAATCCTTCTTTGCCATAAAGCATAAAGTGAAGAGCTTCCTCAAATAAACCTCTGAAAAGTGCATTACTTTTCTGAAAATGTATTTTAGAAATAATGGAATTTCTTATATTGTATAAATTATCCATTTATGAGGACCACCATATAAGACTTGAATATGATACCCTGTTTCCCTGAAAATAAGACTTCCCTGAATAATAAACCCAATTGGGCTTTTGAGTGCATACGCTAAAATAAGCACTCCCCCAAAATAAGCCCCTCCCCTGAAAATACTGCAACACAGCAGCAGCCATGAGATGACCATGCTCGCTGCCTCCTGCACTTCAAATATAATAAGACCTAAGTCGAAAATAAGGCCAAGTGCTTATTTCAGGGGTGGTGCTGTTAAAAGAAAATAAGCCCCTGTCTTATTTCCAGGGAAACACGGTAGTATGTTTAGCACTGTCCAATATCTAAGAGATGGCAAATTCTAAGGGGAGAGATAGGCAACACTAGAAAGTGATTTCAATGCTAAATATTACTTCTTAGTACAGTTTCTGTTAAGCTTGATGTCAATACTTAAATAAACCAATTTGGTTCTATATGAGTGTGAGTGTGTGTGTGTGTGTGTGTGTGTGTGTGTGTGTGTACGCATATGTGCATATGTGTCTTTGAGTCAATCCTAACTCCTGGAGACTGCTTTGACTAGTTACTGCAGTTTTCTTGGCAAGAGTTAGGAAGTTTGCCATTACTCTTGAAGAGTACCTGAAAGCTCCAACAGGTTCAGAGTGCAACATCATGCATGGTCTCAGAAGAACCCATATTATACCCTTGATACACAAGCTGCCTTCACTGCTGGTCTGCTTCCGGGTCCAATTCAAGATACTAGTTTTAACCTTTACAGCCCTTCATAGTATGGAACTTAAGGGAAAGGATGTTATGGATACCATCTGCTAGGGATTTACATTTGGTGTATCCCAGGAGGGAGACCTCTCTTCCTTGGTAGCTGTCTTACAGAACATCTCCCTGCTCTTCACCAGATTCAGATTAGCTCTCTCCCTGTTTTCATTCCAGAAGTCTCTCAAGACCTGGTTATATCACCAGGCCTGGGGGATCTCAGGGAAATGAAAAAAAAAAACTCTTTCTGTGTGGTTTGTAGATTTTAAATTTTTATGCTTTCTTTTCATTCTTAAGTGTGTGTGTGTGTGTGTGTGTGTGTGTGTGTGTGTGTATGTATACAACAACAGACTATAAAAACAGTGTGTGTGTGTGTATATATCTATATGTATGTATGTAAGTATGTATGTATGTATGTATGTATGTATGTATGTATGTATGTATGTATCATCTATCTATCTATCTATCTATCTATCTATCTATCTATCTATCTATCTATCTATCATCTATCTATCTATCTATCTATCATCTATCTATCTATCTATCATCTATCTATCTATCTATCTATCTATCTATCTATCTATCTATCTATCTATCTATCTATCTATCTATCTATACATACATACATACACACACACACACATACATATACACACACTGTTTTTATAGTCTGTTGTCTTATTGATTGCTGTATGCCCCAAAGTCACTTCTGTGAGATGGGCGGCTATATAAATGGGATAAATAAATAAACAAACAAACAACTAAAAGTAATATCTGATCATTACTTGCCACAAGACTACAAGGGCAATTGAAAGGAACATTATTCCTGCTGCCCGGGGTACACTTCAAAAATGCTGTTTGAAAGAATTGCATTTTTCAGAGTTACCTTTCATTTTGCATTTACAATTCCATATAAGTCATGATGGGCAACTTTTCTTTACCATAAATAAAATATGAGACCCATTTTTTCTTGGTAGAAAAAAAGCAAGTGAAAGATTTGGTCTGCCTGAAGCCAGATCAGATTCTAATGATTAGCCCACATTGGTTTGAGCTCAAAAACACCTGTTGTTGATTGCTTTTATCCTTAAGGTGCATCTGTAGTCTTGCATGAATCACACAAAAGTTTGGCATCTAGGACACTGTGTCTATATATGGTATTCAAATCTTCTTGGTATCAAATTAACTCAACGTTATCTAGAATTTGATTCCCGCTTCTTTCCTGTTTCCAATAAACAGAAAGATATGCCAATCCATCAGATATGCACAATGTAAAGGTAGGTCCTCGACTTACAATAGTGACTGTTTAAAGTTACAACAGCGTTGAAAAAAGTGACTTATCAACTTATGACATTTTTCACACTTGAAACCACTTCATCAGGATAGTTGGACTATCCCAGGGTCAAGTGTTCTCCTTTTGCAACCTTCTGACAAGCAAAGTAAATAGGAAAACTAGATTCAAATAACAATAACAAATTACTACCTTAAGAACTGCAGCAACTCAGTTAACAGTTCTGGCAAGAAAGATGATAGAATGGAGCAAAATTCACTTAACAAATGTCTCAATTAGCAGCAAAAATGTTGGATGTAAGTCAAGGATTAACTGTACATAATAATCATTACAGTAATGCAAAGATAATATAAAATCATGTCAGAAAATAAAATATCATGAAGTAGAATGTATGTGTCAGCCCTGGAAGCCATCTTTTTCATTGGAGCTTCAGGGCTGCCACATTTAGTGGCTGGGAATATGGGAGGGGAAATTAAAAGTCGAGGTAGAGGATTAGCCATAACAACATTCCTTTCTCTGGGAGTCAAGGACATTCAGCCTCCACCTGGATAGGAGTGACTGGGGGTTGTCTCCAGTTGGGACAGTGAAATGATTGGACCATGTGATGGACTTGTGGGTGCAGGAAGTCTTTGACTTTCTTTTGGGTGGGGAAAACCCAGAATTCTCAGATTCGGGTTTTCCCAGATGTGCCAATATGACTTTTCAGTGGTGGCAGCAAGAAGGAGTCGCTGTCCCCACCCCTGTGATCCCGACCCAGGAGGGTATTTTGCTTGCACGCTCAAGAAAGAGATAAAAGAGAAAAGGGGAGAAAGAGAGAGAGAGAGGAAGAAATGAAAGAGAGCTGGAAGGAGAGAATGGGAGAGACAGAAAATAGAGGGAAACAAATTAGAGGGAGAAGGGGGAGAGGGAGAAAGAAATGAAAGAGAGCTGAAGGGAGAGAATGAGAGAGAGGGAAAAGAGAGGGAAACAAATCAGGGGGAAAGAAAGGAAGAGAAAAGAAAGATACTAACTTTCTCAGACCTATGATGAAAGCAATGGCAAGCTAGATCTCTTGCCAAGAAAACTGCAGTTTGACAGAAGGCACAAACTGGAAGCAAGTCTGATTTTTTAAAAAGAAAATAACAGAGATGGCAAAAAAATGCATCTGAAAATAAGATTATTTATAATTTTGGATAACGCATTATGTTGTCAAACTCAAAAGAAATCAAAATATATATCCTATTGCTGTTAGTACAATCTTGCCAGCATCTATCAAGTTAGAGTTCAGTATGAAAAGATTATAGAGAAGCAATTTCTTACAATTAATAACTTTATTTTGGATTTGCTATCGTATTCAATGAGAAAGAAAGAAAAAGAAAGAGAGAAAGGGAAGGAAAGGAAGGAAGGAAGGAAGAAGAGAAAGGGAGAGGAAAAATAGAGAAAAACAGAAATGAGAGGGAGGGGGGGAGAGAAGAGAGAGAGAGAGACGCTATTCCCACAGAAAACACTGAGCCATGAAACCTTGGTAGGTATATCTGAGGGGGGATGTCATGTAACTGGGTGGGAGTGATGTTGAGTTGACCCCCCCCCCAGGTTTTGTGGCTCCTGGTGTTACATAGTAGCAACAAAAATAATTTTATGGTTGGGGGTCACTACAACATGAGGAACTGTATTAAAGGGTCGCGGCATTAGGAAGGTTGAGAACCACTGCTCTAAAACAAGAAGCTTTTTCTGGTTGCATTGTCATATATAAAGGAGAACAATATATCAATATCTGAAAAACAAATATAGGAAGGAGAACAATATATTAATAAAACACAATATATTCATGATGATGATTATTATAAAATTCTTACTATATGTTATATGTTTAGAAACACATTTCTCTATCTTCATTTTGATAAACAGCACGTTCACATGGATTTCTTTCTTTCAGCATTTCAAGTATTTTCTTCAATGTGACCAAGCCCTGCCAATAAATCACAAGTGTCTTTATGGTTGATGACAACATCTGTCCCTATTTTCCTTGTCTTCCTGTGCACAATTGATTTTTCATGGATGTCTGCTTTTTAGCACAGCAGTCTAATTTTTTAAAAGACAGAAGTCACCGTGATCAGGCTATTAAAAAAAATCCTTCCCGGAGGAAGCTTTTAAACCTTAGTCAAACTGAATTTTGCCTACTGTTCTCATTTTTTGTGTTTCGTGCTCCACTTTATTTATTTTTAAATTATGAACAGTCATGAAAGTATTAAACCATTATCAATATGACTGATTAGATCTATTAGGGAAAAATTACTACAAGCCCCACACTTATGGGAATTCCAGGGGTCTGAAACTCGGAAGCACTGTTTCTCTGTGGCTTCATCAACAACATGGAGTAGAATCTTTCTGGAGATCAGGCTGGTCCTTTTTTTCTTAATTTTTCAAAAACTCTTGAAAACCATGCTGGTTTTGAGACTCTTCCCCTGATTTGGTATTTATTTCTATTTTTATGACACTGCTATTTTATTGTTCCTGTTTATGACTGTTGGGTTTTTAAAATTGTGACTTGAGTGTTTTAAATTGTACTATTTATTCGGCGAATGCCTCTAAGAATCCTGTTGACTGCGGTAGGATAAAAATATGCTTAGATAAATGTAACCTAGGTGGGATATAAACAAATTAAGAAAAAGAGTTTCTAAGGAGTACCAGAACATTAAAAAAATCATTATTATAGGAGCTTCTCTCACACCAAGTCATATGAAACTGTCTGTCTGATTTTGCGTTGTCTCACTTCATCTAGCCTATGATCTAATTTGAAGCACTATCTGAACTGAGTCCATTCAGACACACCTGCAGGAGTCCAAGTGAGCCTGGTTCATATGGAAGAAAAGAGAAAAAAAGAGATTGACAAGCAGTGACGTGCAAAAAAAATGTAAAAGGAAAAAAATTAATTAAATGCTTATATTTATCTACTGATCTGTACCATAAAGTTATTTTCCATTTAACTTCACCAGTTTTACATCATTTGATATTAAAATTGCAGAATTTTCACATTTACCATTCAACTAGTCAGGCAAGAGCTTGCGGTGAAGCTGCAGAGAGATCAGCCTCTCAGGCGAGAGCTGAGGTGAGGCTGAGCTAGCTGCTGCCTCACTGTGGATGACTCTGCTTAACTGTTTCACAGGATCTGTAATGAGACCGTATTGCTGTCTCTCTGTATGTTGCTTTTAATAATTTAGCTGATGTACATAATATAAAATGGAGTGTTTTTTGTCAACAACTATGTGTGGAACGTGTTTCTTGTGCTGAGCGATCATAAAACGCCTAAAAAGTCAGACTAGGTGAGGCACGCAGTTCTCCTGCCTCATAGTAGAGGGCGCTCATTTTTCCTGTGACTCAGTGGCAGCAGAGTAAGTGACAGCCACAGAGTGCGAAGACATCAAGGACAACTTTATTCCCTGGCTGTGATCGCCATCGAGACAGAGACACGTTTAAAACTAAAAGAAAACAATGAAAAATTCTACCAACAAGTTATAGATGCTTTTGTTCAGAAGGAGCGGAGGATGGACTTCATTTTTAAGTAAAGGTAAGACTCATAATAACTTCTATTTTTTTTCAATTAAATGTTTTTTTTTTGTGTGTGTGCTACAGTATGTGTAAAAATGCTGATATGAGACTTTAAACATAACCCGTTAACTGCTGCCAATCAAATATTGGATAAGATAATTTGTAGGATTTTAATGTTTGTAAATCTGATTGTGATGATGTCACCGCACATCACTGTTGACAAGAGAGATATAAGGGGATATCAGGAAGTAAGAGAGGGAGGGAAGAAAGGAAAGGGAGGAAGAAGGGGAAGAAAAAAAATACTCCAATTGGCGCAAAGAGATAATCCTGTCCATTTAGAATCTAGCTCCATTCTATGTTTGCTTAAGCGCCACCAGCTCTAGGCAGAAAGTATTTTTTAAAAAATCCCTGGCCTATCCCTGTTATTCCCCATAATTTTTATTTTTTATTTAAACAAACAAACAAACATAAGACTCCAGTTACATACAGTGTGTCGATTGGTTACAAAACTTTTGTGCTCCCTCACCCCAGTCTTCACTTACAATTTATATAGAATCTTATATTATCAATCTAATATATATGCATACAATTATTATCATTATTAAACATTTATTTGACTACAACCATTGTTACTTCCTTTTATGTGAGATATTCTAAGTTTAGAATAAATTTACATTATGGCATTTCATCACATCATCCCAAAACCATCCAGTAATATTACATCTTTATATTTTGTTCTGTATAAAATTGTTATCTTTGGTTACAAAACTTTTATGTATTCTCTCATTTATATGACTATAACTATTATTACTTCATTTTATGCGTAATATTCTAAGTTTAACTAAATTTAAATTAATTTTTATTATAGCATTCCATTACATCATCCTGTATTCATCCAATAGTAATACAATCTTATATCTCTTACCATTTGTAGTATTTGTGTTCTAATTGTTTTCTTGGTAGATCTTATATGGACTTCTCTTGGCACCTTGTTTTTCACTGCAAATCTTGTAAAGACTCGGAACCCTTCGTTTGTTCCTTCCATCACCTTCCCTTTGGTTATCATGATGCTTCTGCCAGAATTTCTATCATTACTTCTACTAAATTTTCTCTCTTTTCTTCTTCTATTTATTCCCCATATTTTTGATCACATATAGCAATATCAATAACACATAGGCTTACATACCACTTCACAGTGCTTTACAGCCCTCTCTAAGCAGTTTACAGAGTCAGCCTATTGCACCCAACAACCTGGGTCCTCATTTTACCGACCTCAGAAGGATGGAAAGCTGAGTCAACTTGAGCCTGGTGAGAGTCAATCTGCCGAATTGCAGCCAGATGGCAGTCAGCAGAAGTAGCCCACAGTACTCCATTCTAACCACTGCGGATCTGCAGTGACGTGAGGTGAGGTTTATGGCTGGTGAAGCTGGTGACATCATCAAATGATCATCATGAAGGGAGGACTGTGACAACTTTGATCTTTGCAAGCGTGCAAGCAAAATACCCCATGATCATGGTGGTGGGGACAGCAACTCCTTCCGCTACGCTGTGGAGAAGAGCCATGCTGTGCTCCTCAGTGCTAGCTTCAGATCAGCATGAGCAGTGGTCCCCTTCATGTTGGCTCAGGAAGGAGGGGAATGGGACCACGTGTGCAGGATGCTCCTCAGCGTCAGCCTCAGATCAGCGTGAGCTGCGGTCCCCTTCATGTTGGCTCAGAAAGGAGGGGAATGGGACAGCATGTGCAGGAGGCTCCTCAACACCAGCCTCAGATCAGCGCAAGCCGTGGTCCCCTTCATGTTGACTCAGGAAGGAGGGGAATGGGACAGCGTGTGCAGGAGGCTCCTCAGTGCCAGCCTCAGATCAGCGCGAACCACGGTCCCCTTCATGTTGGCTCAGGAAGGAGGGGAATGGGACAGCGTGTGCAGGAGGCTCCTCAGCACGAGTCTCAGATCAGCACAAGCCGCGGTCCCCTTCATGTTGGCTCAGGAAGGAGAGGAATGGGACAGCATGTGCGGGATGTTCCTCAGTGATAGCCTCAGATCAGCGCGAGCCACGGTCCCCTTCCCCTGCACACATGACTCTGGCTGGCTGATGATTTGGAAAACAAGGAAAAAAATAAAGAGCGAATCTGAAGCAACCAGATAACTGTATCTCATATACTGCCCAAACCCCACCATCACTGGCAGGGCTGCATAAACATACTGCCTTGGAGAACAGCTGTTATTAAAGAGTTCCAGAACAGGATGGAAGTTACATGGTTCTCTTGGATGAATTGAGGGTATCATTCTAAAGAGCAGGCAGTTACATAATACTGTGAAGCCTGTTGATGATCAATATAAAGTCTGCAATGCTGCCAAGTAGCTTATTTCACCCACCAACAAGAGCGCTACTAACTTTTGGAATAAAAACAGTTTCCAAGGAGGTTTCACATCTAACCATGGGTTGTCATGAGCATTGGTCAACTTGGAGGACAGGCACCCGAAGCTTTCTGTTGCTGCGGAATTATATAATTCAGTGTAAATTATATAAAAAAGCAGATTTTACCTGGAGAAAATGAAGCTAGAGTTAACAAGGGTCTTTGACCTATAGCAGTGATGGTTAACCTTTTTGGCACCAAGTACTGAAACTGGAGCATGTGCGCCGGCCAGCTGGAAGCTAGAACCCGGAAGAGAGTAGCTGGCTGTTGTGCATGTACGCAATGGAACCTGAAAGAGCAGCTGGCGACTGCGCGTGTGCCCACAGAGAGGGCTCTGTGTGCCACCTCTGGCATGCGTGCCATAGGTTCACCATCACGGACCTATAGGGTTTCATACATAATCATCAGCACTTTGAATAGGGCCTGAGGCCAATTAGCAACCACTGCAGCTACTACAAAATAAGTGTTATTCTGCCATACTGGCTGATCCTGACTAATATATAGACAGTGGCATCTGGTACTAACTGCAACTTCTGGATTTTCTTCAAAGACAGCTCCGTGTAAAGTAAATTATAGTGTTTAAACTGAGAGATATTAAAGACATGAGTCATTATCTTCCCCCTGATTTGGGACAGGGTGCTTTTAATGAACCTGCTGAGCCCGGCTGAGCTTTAATGAACCTGCTGAGCCTCGTCTGCCCACATTCCAGCAGGAATGCTGAGTCCTGGAGAACTCACAAAATGCATACTAGCTCTTTCCGGACAATGGAATCCATCTAAAGCAAAGATGGAACATCCATCGTCAAAAGAGTTAAAAGAGCTGTGATAAAGGAGGCAAAACTATTATTATTACCTCCAAAAACAAAAACTTGCAGAATATATATTTTAGTTTGATCTTCTCCATCATACTTCATATGGGCCTATTGAAATCAGTCCTAAAGTATTGTTCCTGCTGCCTCTTTTCATAGGCTTAAATATTATTTGTTCCTGTAGAATAATCTGATAATCTTCCAAAACAGTTTAGAGTATAGAATCTTTAGCAAATTGTTTTACATAGTAGCTAGCGACCATCTTTCTTTCTTTCTCTCTCTCTCTCTCTCTCTCTCTCTCTCTCTCTCTTTCTTTCTTTCTTCCTTCCTTCCTTCCTTCCTTCCATCCCTCCCTCCCTCCCTCCCTCCCTCCCTCTCTCTCTCTCTCTCTCTCTCTCTCTATCTATCTATCTCTATCTCTCTATCATCTATCATCTATCATCCATCCATCCATCCATCCATCCATCCATCCATCCATCCATCCATCCATCCATCTATCTATCTATCTATCTATCTATCTATCTATCTATCTATCCAAAATATGCATTAGGACTCATTTTGGGGGAAACACAGTATATACCCCTGGGGAGCCCCTAAACATGTGACTTTTGCTAGTAGGTACACAAGTGGCATGTCATCTGTAAACCTATAAATTCATGTACAAGCACCTTGACTGATGCACTTCATAGGTAAACACTGATAGTAACAATAAACCTTTTGAAGTTTTTTAAAAATTGTACTTTGATGACTCAAAGGGATATGGTGCCATTCTTCTAACCAAAGATTGCAGCCAAAAATGCTTAGATTTGAAATACTAGATAAGTACTCGATGTGTTACAAAACAATCTTTTCCACTATTTATTGCAGAATTTAAATAATATTTCATAGCTGTTACAATAGAAAGCTAAATATTGTCCCAGCATTAAAACACTGTTTATCTCTGAATGCCATCATTAATTTTATGCCAGTGAATATTGTCTGAAAAGCTAACTGGTTTTCATTGGGCTTTCTGGAACAGGAGAATTATGTTATTTCTTACTTGCCCAATCTTTTGATGTTCTTATATTGGTGCGCGCATTTGGTTTCTTACAACAGCTATTGTCTTCCTCGTTTCTGTTGTAAGAGGGAGTTGAGCACTGACAGAAATGTAACAAGGAACACATCTGCATGACAATGAGTTTCAAAATCCATAGCCAGGGCCAAGATCCCACGAGTTACTCTGAATGTGAGCAGAAATTTAAGAGCTTGTTCAATAGAAACAAACAAGAGAAACCTTCCTTGATGTTATAAATCATCACAAAGAGACAGGAAAGAATAAGAAAGGTGTACTAGGCACACCATTTTACATTTATTTATTTTCATCCATTTTACATTTATTTATTTTCATCCCACCTTTATTATTATAAATAACTCAAAGCAGCATGCATACCTAATACTCCTTCGTTCTTTTACAGGCTTACAACTTACAACTGGCCACTTAGTTACACAACAAATTACAGAGACTCCCCCCCCCCCCCCCAGATACTTATTGCTTGGTTTTGAAGTTATCACAGCTGCACACACACTCACACACATATTCACATACGCCCATAATCACGTGATCCCATTTTGGGCGTTTGGCAACTAACTCACCTTTATGGACCTTTGCAGAGACTGCAATGTTTGGTGTTTTTGTTGCTGTGGTTGTTGTTGGTTTCTAGTATTTACTTCTGGTTTCTGGTAAAAGGACACTGATTGGGTATAATTGATTTACTTAACAACTGCCACAGAAAGTGCTGAAAAATCGGGTCTGGTCATATTATGCCCCAATTTATGACAGCAATGATTTAATTTTGGGGTTGATTACAGGTGTAATTCAAGGTCAACATTTAATTTCTCCACAAAAATTCCCTGTGAGATGCATTGGGCTGAGAGTGCGTGGTGTCTCAATTTTCAAGCAAGTAATGAGATGTGTGATAAGTTATTTAAATTTCATCAAGCTTAATATAAATTACATACTATGTTGGTTAACAAACTTTGTTCACCAATACTGACAAGAGGCCATGTCAAAGAAAGAAAATGTTTAGACATTTTGGGGACTAAATGATTGCTGATTCAGGAGAGGTTCAGGATTTATTGTTATCCCTTGTTTGCAAAATCAGAGACACTACTATTCTGGGATTTATGGACTTTTAGATGTAACACCCAGCATCCTGATCATGGCTATGCTGGAATAATGGATAATGTAGTTCAGCAATACCAAGAAGGCAAAAAAAAAAAATTCTGAATCTTGTTTTAAAATATATCCAGTCATATTTTCATCACTGAACTGCTAAAAGATGCTATATTTTTTTGTCTTATCCAAATGTACCCAACTAGAATAAAATCACCAGCTTAATCAAGGAGCTGAATAGGAGCAATTCAGAAGTTGTTAGTGGTCTAAAGTGGGGAGGCTTTTTCTAATCCAGTGTTCATTAATTTTTCATCTTGACTTTCATCAACAGGAATTAGTCCACAAGGAAATGAAGGATCAATGAAATACAGATTACATTACTTTAAAATAGAAACACAAGAACAACTTAAAGCAATCGATCGCCTAAAGAAAACAAACACTAGTAAAAGAAAAGTTTGACACTGTCAGCAACAAGCAAAGAAATAATAAAATAAACTAGTCCTCAAGTTTCAAAGACTTTTAAAGGCTGTCAGGTAGGGGATTTCTTCTTCTTACAGAAACATAGATTAAACTGTAATTGAATCCAATTCATTTTCAACTTGAAAGGAGCAGAGAAATGCAGAATCAGAAATGGGTGGAAACGTGACACCCAACAACTATGGTTTGTAAATACCATCACTGTCTGTTCTTTGGGGATTCTGCAAATGGCAGTTCTCCAAAGGGAACTGTTACAACAAGGATTTGGGTCTAGATGCAACCCTAACCCTTTGACTCTTGCAAGAGGCTCCTTCTGTTATTATAACTCTAGAATACATGACTCAATTATTCATCTTGAGAAATGTGGTCTATAGACAGCATGTGTGTAAAGTACACCAATTACTGAAAGTTAGATGAAAAATGTTTTCCTTACATAACTCAGTAGTGGGTTTCAAAAAAATTTACTACCGGTTCTGTGGCATGGCTTGGTGGGCGTGGCAGGAGAAGGATACTGTAAAACCTCCATTCCCACCCCACTCCAGGGGAAGGTTACTGCAAAATCCCCATTTCCTCCCAATCAGCTGGGACTCAGGAGGCAGAGAATAGATGGGAGCGGGGCCAGTCAGAGGCGGTATTTACCAGTACTATGAACTCAAAACTTCCATTACCGGTTCTCCAGAACTGGTCATAACCTGCTGAATACAACCTCTGATGTAACTTCGTTAACAATGCTCACGACACTGGCTCCTCCCATACTCCTGTTCTTTATTCCAATCTTCTAAATTTTAGTGATCATAGATAGTCCTCAACTTACAACAATTCATTTGGTGACCATTTGAAGTTACAACGACATAGGGAGTTGGACTAGAAGACCAAGGTCCCTTCCGACTCTGTTATTCTGTTTTCTGAAAAAAAAAGTTGCTTTGACACAGCTCCCCAAACATGACAAACCCTCCGTAGTTGAAGCAATGATTCCTTTATTAGGAGCACCAGCAGCCCCGGCAAAATGTTTCTCTATCACCTCAGGCTAACAAGTCTGTCTGGTAGGGGAGATGAATAGTTCTCTGCCACATCTATTCTTCTCTGTCCCCTGCCTTTTATCCCCAGAGCTAGGGTGGGGATTCGCTAGCAGCGGTGGCTCTTCCTTCCCAAGGATCATCCCACAGATTTCCACTCCTCACCTCTCCTCTGCCTTCTGCGCATCCGCGTGTCGGGCACTGGGTCCAGCTGTTCCTTCTGTTCCTCATCAGCCACCTCCAGACCTGGGGGCTGTTGACTCTCCATCTGAGGGTTGATGGACGGCCCAGGCCCCACCTCTGTCTCTCTGTCTCTGCCAGCTACATTCCCTCTTCCCCAGCTCAGGTTGCCTTGATACTGACCCTGAGTCTCACTCCTCCTCCTCATCTGACTCAGCTGCTGTGATTAATGACCGTTTTCACACTTTATTTATTTATTTTTATTTATTTATTTATTTATTTATTTATTTATTTATTTATTATTTATTTATTTATTTATTTATTTATTTATTTATTTATTATTAGCGTTTATATACCGCCCCCTCTCCCGAAAGGGACTCGGGGTGGTGTACAGTCCGTATTAAAATACAACAGATTAAAACATAGAAATAACTATATAAATACATGTATAAGAGGAGGATAAAATATGCCAAACTGTACAGCTAATAAATCAATCAATACAAAAGTTTAAAATATCAGGTTAAATTTAAAACACTATCCCTCTAAAAACCAGTAAGAATGTATATGCCAGGAGGTAGACGTTGAAATTATGCCAAACCAGCCAGTCGGAACAGGTGTTACAACTGTTGCAGCATTCTCATGGCCATGTGATCAAAATTCAGATGCTTCACAACTGATTCATAAAGTATTTATGGCAGTTGCAGAGTCCTGGGGTCATTTGATCACCTTTTGTGGCCTTCTGACAAGCAAAGTCAGTGGAGACACAAGATTCACTTAACAACCGTGTTACTAACTCAAGAACTGCAGTGATTCACTTAATAACTGTGGCAGGAAAATTGTAAAATGGGGCAAATTCACTTAAGAACTTTCTCACTTAGTAACAGATATTTTGGGCTTAATTGTGGTTGTAAATCAAGAACTACCTGCATTTTCTCCCATACAACTGTGTTGCTTTTACATGAAAGAGCCTTTATTTTATTTATTTTTGAACTGCTGACTTCAAAAGCTGTGTTCTTCCCTTGATTCAGGTCCTTTAGATATAACAGTGAGATGGGAGAATATCTCAGCATGGACCCAAGTTATCTCTTTTTTTTTTTTTCCAGATAATTATGTTTTGTAATTTTTATCAAAAGGGCAAAGGTTTTCAATCTAACATTTCTCAAGCTCCCTGAGCCATAACATTTATAACAGCACAAAGAATGAACAGTGTTTCTGAGAAGAGAGGTGATGGCACAAAAGAATTGCTTGTCAGCCCTGGAAGCCATCTGTTGTGTTGGGCCTTCAGCACTGCTATACTTTCTATTGTGGGAAAATGGGAGTAGGGATTATGTGGAGTATGGGTGATATATATAGTCAAAATAACATTCTTTTCACAGAGAGTCAAGGACACCTTGCCCTGCAGCTGTGACGAGGAGCCTGGAAGGTACCTCCAGTTTTGGACGGTTCCTGATTGGATCATGTGATGGACATGTGGGTGCTGGGCAGGGACTTGAACTTTCCCTTGGGTGGGGAAAACCTGGAAACTTTCATATTCAGGTTTTCCCAGATGTGCCAATATGACATCTCTAATAAAATGGAACTTTGAGGAACCTCAAGCCTTGGAGATTTCTTTCATTAGGGGGTGTTACTTGGAACCCTGATATTAACCCGGATCTCCTGACATTTGTATCTGTAACTAACTCTCTATATTTATCCTTAAATATGTATCATACATACATATCAATATATGGTATCACTATTAAAGATATGTCATCTTAGAAGAATTTGGCCCCCGCTTCATAAATACAAATACATTGCAAACTAAGTTGCAAAGAGATGAGAAGTGCTGTGATCTTCCAGTGCATGGTTCCCCCCCCCTGAAGGACATTGAATATATATATATATAGCTCTTTAATCTTATAATAAATTATTCTTTAGTAGTAGCAGCTTAGCATATCTCTTCAAACTCATTTGTTTGTCTAACAACTCATCAATGAACTTGCATCATAATTTGATCTCACTTCAAGAGGTAAAGCGATTTCACACTCTGGTTACATTGCTCTTGGCTGTTTGCATGAATTACACTCCCTGGACTACAAAACTCCAATCCATCTATCAAAACCTGACCACATGTCTGTTAGAATTATGTAGAGAAATAATTGTCAATGACCTCTGGACAGGAAGCAAGCCAAGTGCAGTAACAGGCAGGATGTGAATAGTGCAAGGACAGCACTATTCAGATCTCTTTGATTTACATATCTTGAGCTACATTATGCTCTGACAAGAATATTTCATTTAAGGACTTCCGGTTCCGGCTGCAGTTCGCGACGGGCATGCTTTGCTCGCCCCCGCGCTCCTGGTGGGCTCCCCTTTGATCGGGGGGGCACAGGAAGCCTTGGAGGGGCTCCTGCCGAGGGGGCAGCTTAGCGGGGGACCCCCTGTATCGGCAGCAGCTGGGGGGGGCTCCCCGCATTGCCCTAGGCATCGTGAGGCAAATGGGGAGGCGCTTCAGCGTCTTCGCGTGGAGGCAGCTGGACGAAATTGAAGATTTGAGGGATGCAATTACAATGTGGTGAGATGGGGATTTCTCCCGTTCCCTTTTAGGACTGAAAGAAAAGCAAAAAGACTGCCAGCTCCTTAGAAAAAAACTTTCAACTTGTTCTGGGAAGTGTGACTGGAGAAAGGGGGATTTCCCCCCCCCCTCTTGGACAAGCGGCTCTAAACTGCTTTCTGCCCCCAGAGGAGGAGGAGGAGGAGGGGGGGAAGCACTGGAATGAAGTCACGCTCATAACAAATTGCAGATTTACTTTACTGCCATTGTGAAAATGAGGTGATGATCTGTTTCCTCCTGAAAACTTTGAAAACTTTTGGCTTGTTGTCTTCTGATCCCGGAGCTGGCAGGGCAAGATGGCACACTTCCGTTGTCTTCATGTACTTTGAAATTTGACACCACCCACAGAAACTGCTGGCATTTTGTCTTTGTCTCCGTGACACTCAGAGATATCTCTTGTTACACTTTACCCTGGACTTGGAACAAAGGCTTTTATTGTGTCATTGCCTGGAACTAGAATTGAGAAAAGGTCCTTATTTGTCTGGACTCTCTGCCTTGCGATCTCTCTTGGCTATCCACCTTTCCAATTGTTTCTTCTCTGCACTGACACAGTCATCTCTGAGCTTTGCTTATTACAACGCCACCTAAAAGACCACCACCGGGGAAACCGGGTTTTGCTGGCTCCGCCCCAGCATCTTCAACGTCCAGCCCCAGCGGACAACAGACACTAACAGCTTTGTTCCAGCCTAAGCCCCCTGAGGTGGACTTTCAACAGATGTTTCAACAACTCTTAAAGGGGCAGGAGGACTTAAAAATCAGCTGAAGGAAATGAACGAACAGCTCAGAGAGAACCAAGACCGAACGACTCAAAACTCACAGAGACTGGAACTTTTGGAGGAGGGGACGGCTGAGATGAGAGGGGGAGGTGAAGGGGGTCCAGAGAGGAAACCAATAACTTGAGAACCATAAGATAAAAATGGAATTTGAAAGAATATCTTTTTTTCTTAGATTTCAAAATGTAATTGAGGCTGATGATGAAGACCTGAGGGATATTATGACAAATTTATTGGCTGAATATATTAAAAAAGACAGACAACAGATGGGGTGGGATATGGACCTGGTCTATAGAGTAAACTCAGCATATGCCAGAACACACAACGTTCCAAGGGAGGTTCACATTAAATTTCTCAGAAAGACTACAAGAGATGAGATTCTGAGTGCACAAAGGGGGCAAGCATTAAAATACAAGGATAGAGAAATAGCCATTCTGAAACAAATCCCTAAGAAAGTTAGAGATAAAAGAAAAAACTATTCGCTTCTAGCAAAGAAATTATACCAGAAAGGGGTGTGGTTCAGATGGCTCATGCCAGAAGGTATGTTAATTTTCTGGGAGGACACGAGAGTTAGAATCAATACAACTATGGAGGCTGAGGCCTTCATGGAAAAAAACAAAGTCCTCCTAGATAAACCTGATGACATTACACGGGACATACAGGACACGGGAGGTGCCGGAGCTCTGCTGGAGGGGGGAGAAGAGGCAACATTGAGAAAACTCAGATCACAAAAATGAACTAGAAAATCTGTTGGATATAAAATGATTGAAATTGTTTGAAAATAAAAGTTTATATGCTGACTAAATATTACTAAGTAGTAACAACTTAATGTATTAATAAATGAAAATTATGAGAATGGGGGGAAGGGCCATTTCCTGCATAATGTAACTGTCAAAATTTGTAACCTTACCCACTATCCCTTTCCCTGATTATTTTTTTTAAACCAATAAAATTTTGTTTAAAAAAAAAGAATATTTCATTTAAAAACTTCCCAGTAACTGAAGTTGTCTGGATGCCATATGAATACCACCTCTGCCGTACCAGAGGTGGTATTCAGATGGTTCGAACCAGTTCACGCAAACTGGTAGTGAGAATCATGGGTGGGCCTGCCCCAGCTCTATGCCATCCGATTTAGACACGTTTTCAAGCCGCACGCATGCATGCAAGCCACGTGCACGATCAAAGTGCATGCATGCAAGCCGTGATGCGATCATCCCTGAACAGACACCTAATTTGTTACACAGAATCTCTGGTATGTCCTAATATAGCTAAATTGTAAAACAGAGACAGAGCAATTAGAGACGATATTAGTTAGAACTGTTTCCATGAATACCGTATCCTATTTTTTCCTCCATTTCAGTTGCAGGGATACAAAAAAATAAATATAGATTAAAAAAAGAGAATGTAGTGGTGTGTGTGTGTGTATGTGTGTGTGTGTGTGAGAGAGAGAGAGAGAGAGAGAAAGAGAGAGAGAAAGAGAGAGAGAAAGAGAGAAAGAAAGAAAGGAAGGAAGGGATATGGACACATACTTCTGTGGAGTTTATGTGGACGCGCTCACTCACATTCGCGAACCAGTAGGGAAAGTAAGTTTCTTGGAAGGAGGAACAAATTGTAAACCACAGGTAGTCCTCGACTTACAACCACAATTGAGCCCAAGATTTCTGTTGTTAAGTGAATTTTGCCCCATTTTCTGGGGGGAAAACAGCTGCTCGGTGAATCACAGCAGTTGATAAGTTGGTAACATGGTTGTTAAGTGAATCTGGCTTCTGCATGGATTTTGCTTGTCAGAAGGTTGCAGATGATCACATGATTTTGGGAAACAGCAATGAATGCAGCTTGCAGAGCAGTGGTGTTACAGGGTTATTGGGGTTAATGAAAGGAATTGCATGGTTACTGGTCTTCTTCTAGGCAAACTCTAGTAACAATTTCCCTAGTTAAACAAATAATTCTCTCTCTTATTCAGAAAGGAGAATAAAGAAGGAAGACTTCAACACCATTAATTGTCTATCTATTTCGGGCAAAATCTTAATACCACAACACAGGCCACTTTGGAGACATCTGTGTGGTCCGCCAGTGGCCAGTGGAGCTGGCAGCAGAGTCAGACAGAGAGGAGGTTGGGGAGGAGCATGGGCCAGTCCTGGAGGTTGGGGAAGGCTCAGATGAGGGCTCTACGTTGGAGGCAGAGAACGGAACGAGGCTGTCTGACAGTGATCAGGTGCCTACGGAGCTAGACAGCAGTGAGGAAGAGGAACAGCTAGAGCCTGTTCCCAGTGTGCGCATGCACAGAGCTCCCAGAAGAAAATAACAACTCAGAAATCAGGGTAGACTTGGGAGTAAAGTCACAGGTGGAGATTGGCCCCCTCCCATAGGAAATAAAAGAGGAGCAAAAGGGGAGTGGGCTTTTGCAGAAAACAATTTGGTCGTTAGATTGATTTCAGGAGTGTGAAGATCTGTCCGTGAATCTCAGAGACTCTGTGCCCAGTCTTTCCTTGCATAGCACCTCATTTGGAAAATATTTACAGGGCAGCTTTCCAAAGTAGATAGGGTTTGTAATCATAAATATTCAATTGAAAGACTGTTTTCCAGGCCTTGCTCAATGTGAATGAGAGGAATTCACATTCGTTTAATAAAAGGGGTTTTGTCGGGCCTCATGCTTGTTGGGGAAGCTTAGATCAGAACATCTGCCTCTTTCAAACTAAAATGAAACTTTCTTGAAATGGTCCAAAGTGAACCAGATTAGTCTGAGGGTAGATTCATACTTTCTGTTTGCCCCAAGGCAGGGGTGAGTTCCTACCAGTTCTAACCTCTTCTATAGAAGAGGTTCCACAAATCTATAGTGCTGTTTAGAATCGGTTCCAGCTCCCTTCCCCTGCCCGTCCGCACATCATCAAGATGAAGAGCGAGAGGAGGGATTATGGGAATTGAAGTCCACAAGTCTTAAAGCCGTCAAGTTTGAACACCCCTGGGTTTTTTTTCCTAAAGGGTTAGGGGTGCAAGGGTCTTGTAACTTGACAGCTTTAAGACTTGTGTGCTTCAAATGCCAGAGTTTCTGACCCAACATTTTGGTTGCTAAGCAAGAGCGTTGTTAAGTGAGTTTCGCCACATTTTCAAGTTGGCCACGCCCACCCAGTCACACGTCCAGCAAGCCACTCCCACCCAGTCACATGGCTGGCAAGCCACT
Organism: Natrix helvetica; assembly: GCF_964273705.1. NCBI lineage: Eukaryota > Metazoa > Chordata > Lepidosauria > Squamata > Natricidae > Natrix > Natrix helvetica. Next base: position 173,623,566 of record NC_138548.1, on the reverse strand, counting down.
CCCACAAAGTAGGCCACATCTACAGAAGAGGTTCTAAAAAACATTGATACCCACCACTGCCCCAAGGCCAGTATGGACCAGCCACCAATTCCTTACTGGAAGAATGGATAATATATTCGGGTATCCACTCCTAATTCACTGCAATAATACCCTATACCGGTCTTTTCTAGCTTTCATTCAACTATTGCTTTTCAGCCTGTTGTGTCTTAAGCTCTTTGAAAAAGATCAGGAGTGTCAAACTCAATTTCATTGAGGGCTGCATCAGAATTATGGTTGCCCTCAAAGGGCCAGTTGAGTGTACAAGTAGTCCTTGACTTAAGACCACAATTGAGTCAGAAATTTCTGTTGTTAAATGAGGCATTTGTTAAGTGAATTTTGCCTCATTTTACAACCTTTCTTGCCACAGTTCTTAAGAGAATCACTGCAGTTGATAAGTTGGTAACACAGCTGTTAAGTGAATCTGGCTTCCCCATTGATTTTGCTTATCAAAAGGTTGCAAAAGGAAATCACATGACCTTGGGACACAGAGACGGTCGTAAGTATGAACCAGTTGCCAAGCATCTGAATTTTGATCACATGGCCATGGCAATGCAACAAAGATTGTAAGTGTGAAAAATGGTTACAAGTCAATTTTTTTCAGTGCCGTTGTAACTCTGAATGGTCACTAAATAAACTATTCTAAATTGAGGACTACCTATGCAGTCCTGGATAACCAATTGTTGCCATACTAGTTTTCTGTCAGAACTCAGCTTATAGACAGAACTGAAATAGTTAATCAAGGTCAGAAGAAATCCAAGAATTTCTGTCAAGTAATCTTTATAAAAAAAAAAGTTAGGAAACCATAAACAATGAATTTCAGCAAGATGATGATGATGAAAATGGTGATGAAAAAATCTTCAGTCTGTCATGAAATTCATTTTCCTTGTTGCTTTATGTAATAGACTAGTTTCTACTCTCATGTGATTGGGGTGATCGCTTTTGATCTGTCCTCTTTTTCCATAACCATTGCTATTGTTTTTCATTGACCATGTGAGAACTACTCTCTCAGTCTGGAATTTGCAGATTTTAAAGAATTCTGTTGCATTTCTGGTCATCAGCAAGGCAAACTATGCACAAAGGATGCAGTTATCTTAAATCTACCTATATGCGGGTGATGGGAGATTTAGAAATATGAAAAATAAGTAAGTAAGTAAATAAATAAATAAATAAATAAATAAACAGAAAAACAAACACATAAATAAATGTAAGCACTCCAAACTCAATAGCACATATTTTTTGAAGTTTTGAATAGATGCATAGTGTTGGTAAGTACTACTTTCTTGGACTTATCATATCACAGGAAGGAAAGAAAACATATCCTGTTCATCTACAATCATCTGTCCCATTTCTGACATTTATTCCAGTATTGTGGAGTATATCAGGCCCAAACCCAAGGATGACACATGATGATTCTTCCCAGCTGTGTTCTTTATTGTTTCATACCTATAGACAAAAGCTTGTGTTGTACTATCTGCATATGCAATATATTCTGTGAACTATTAGAGAGGCAGCCTCTTCACTCTCTTTCTGACACATGTAATATCTGGAATGAACACCTCTTACACCTCTAAAATGCACCCCTACTTCGTAGGAAGCCATCTCCTTACTACATTCTATCATTTGGTCAAATCCTAAATATGATTGCTTTGTCACTGATTCCCAGTAACCATTGAAAGGCCATTCCTCTTTATGAATTTGAACTTTCTGACTTGATCTCAAAATATGTGTCTGTAAATGTGTTTTGCTCCCCTCTTCCCTTGTTTTTTGTGCATCTGAAAAAAAAATATCAAGTGATCTTCAGGAAGCTTCTGGAACCAATGGCTAATGCAATTCTAGAAAGCTGCAATGTTGATGTACCAGTGAAAGGAAAGATACAAACAGTTTAATAGTCTATTACTCTTTAGAATATTAGCAAACTATTGTAGGAGAACTCACCCAGCAATAGATTTCAAAGAAGCATTTGATGGGTTCTTCTACATATGCAGCACGTGGTAGTTCAGACCCTGAGCTTGTCGATCCAAAAGGTTGGCAGTTCAACAGTTCAAATCCCTAGCGCTGCATAATGGAATGAGCTCCCATTAATTGTCCCAGCTTTTGCCAACCTAGCAGTTCGAAAGCATGTAAAAATGCAAGTAGAAAAATAGGGACCACTTTTGGTGGGAAGATAACAGTGTTCTGTGCACCTTCGGTGTTTAGTCATGCCGATCACATGACATGGAGACATCTTCGGATAGCACTAGCTCTTCGGCTTTAAAACGGAGATGAGCACCGTCCCCTAGAGCTAGGAACAACTAGCACATATGTGCAAGGGGAATCTTTACCTTTATCTACATGTTATTGAATTCCATGTAGTGTGTTGAAAGATAATCTTTCTGTGTGGCATATAGTCTGTTTCATATTGTCTTGCTCTGCTCTGAGGATTTTGTCCCAAAAACTGCTTCTATTGCTTTGAATCTATTTTGATAATGTTACTTCTTTACTATTGGTAATTATTACTTGTTTACTGGTTACAGTCAGAACAATGGCAAGTTTGAGGTATGAATTGTTTAATGTAAGTTAAATCCTTTTTTTTTAGTACTGTATGTTATTTTACCCAAAGTTTCACCCACCCAATGGTAAACCGTTGTTTAGGCCATGCACGGCAGAGCATATTCCCTTTACCTGCAATCTTCTGGATCCCTCAAATGTGGTTTCTGGATGCCTATCATTTGAGAAAATATAGAGAGAAATGAATGGGAAAAGTTTATTGCATGAATAGAAATCAAGCATAGTGTTGAATATATCATTAAAACGAATCTTAAAATCTTCCTTTAACCACAAGGAACTGTTTCAGTTATTGAAATGATTATTAGCCCTTCTGGGTCTTGTCAAAAGCCCCTTAATGAAAAATAATGCTATTTCTCCTGCAGCACAAAAGATTGGAATATAATTAATCTTGTTTTCTATTATTCCGAAGAAACGGTATGATTATTAAATGAGGAATAATAAAATTATTCAGAATTACATTACCAAGGCAAGGAAATGCTAGAGTAAGCACATGATCATTTGCTTCTCTCTCTCTTCTCTCTCTCTCCCTCCTTCTCCACTCCCCCTTTCTCTCTTGCTTTTATTGGTCCTCAGTCAAGGAATAGACTTCTACCATTTCTTCAGCTGCATGAATGCAGGTGTCACAAGGCTTGTGGTTATGTGGGAAATATACCTTGTGATAAATAATTTCTAACTCCAGAGAGCTTCCAGTATACCCTAGGTAGGAACTAACAATAACCAGCAAATATAGTATGAGACTGAAATGAACAATGAAGTACGCCATAAAAAAAAGAAACATAAAATTGGGCATCTTTAGATGAATCATAAATTATTATTAGTCTCTGCTAGAACTAAAGAACTTTTTTTTTATTTGTTCAGGATTGAAAAGTATTGAGGAACTTTCCATGATGATGAACACATGCCTATATATCAGAAAGAGACAGAGAGAGAGAGACTGAAGGGAGGGGAAGAGAGGGGGAGGGAGATAAATGAAATTTTCTTTAGATTTCTTCATTTTTCTGCAATTTACCTGACTTCCCAGCATAATAATACATGCAAATGTTCTGACTGACTTAATCAGAAACTATGAAAGAGTTTAGCTGCCATGATGTAAAGCAATATAGACTATTCACAAATGTAGATCCTCTTGTCTCACTCAATACTTTATGTTGTCTGGAATGAATAATCCCTTGTATAGATGAGATAAAGTCCTTGGGTGCACAATAAGTAGCAAGCAACAGAGCACAGAATGATTATGATTCACCCCAAAAAGGAATCATTTCCCCCAAACAGTTTTACAATAAGGTACATTTTTTTTCAAAATAAAAATTATGGTTTCCCCCCCTGAAATACACATTGTTGAAACCTATATTACTAGAATGCCATGGGAAATATGTACAAAAAATACTTTCCAATCTGCATATTAGACAGGAACATCAAATCAGCCTCTTATTTTTTCAGTAATTTTTCACAGTTTATATTCATATAACACACAGGTTTTGTTGTTTTGTAATGCCAGAAAAAAATGACTTTTTAGTATTTTCCATTAAGAGATTTTAAAATAGCATCATAATGTTCTTTCTCAAATGAATTGATGTTTTGGCTATGGAAATGAATGGTGGGTTTCAGTTTTATTTAGTCAAGTGGGCAAGTCATAGTAAAAATAGTGAGTATATGTGATAAATCAAGTCAAGCATACATCAAGTCAAACATACATCAAGATTTCGTGACAATATATATTATATTTGCCAGTAAGGTGACAGAGTATTTTTTTCTCCTGATAAATATTTTTAATTTAAGGGCTCCCCACCTTTTTTCCCCATCACAACTGAAGAAGTTGAAAACAAAATAATTAGCATAACATGCAAATAGGAGCAATATGGCTGTTACAAATCAGGAATATCTATGAAATGAAGATTAGTCTGATAATTAACTGCAGTTGAGGGCGGAATTGGCCTGGGGAGGAAAAACAGGATGAAAAGAAGCTTGTATGCATGTATGTGCATGTATGAATGTACTTGGGTGTTTATGTGTGTGACAGAGAAGGGTCAATTTAAGAAGATTAAGATTAAGGCTATATAATTTCATAGGACATTACTTTTAATTAATAGGTATTCAAATAAATGTAGTTTTTCTTCCACTGCTTATTTTCTTTTCCTTTTCTAGGTGTGGCTTCTAGAAGTTGTGTATATGTGTGCATTGTATACACAAAAGTCAACATGCAGCCATTTATTTTGCGCAGGAGAATCTGAAAGAATACTTTCAACCATGAAAATAGGAATAACCATATCTGCACAAGATAGGAAACCAAGGAACTGCACAGGTCTTTTTTCTGTGCCTATGGGTGTATATGTGTGTTTATAAATATCTCTTTCTTGGCCCTAGACTGAATTTTTTTTTAAAAAAATCCATCAATTCTGTCTATCAATTATGGACCAACACCTATAACCTTCAGTAAAATCTTTCATTCCATAGTGGATTGATTCAGGCTGAATCCACATAAACTCCACAAAAGTATGTGTCCATATTCTTCCCTCCCTCCCTCCCTCCCCCCCCCCTCTCTCTCTCATATCTCTCTCTCTCTCCCTCCCTCCATCTCCCTGTCCCCCTCCCTCTCCCCCCCTCTCTCACACACACACCTCAACATCCTCTTTTTTAAATTATATTTATTTTTTTATATCCCTGCAACTGAAATGGGGGGAAAAATAGGATACGGTATTCATGGAAACAGTTCTCACTAATATTGTCTCTAATTGGTCTGTCTCTGTTTTACAATTTAGCTACAGTATGTTAGGACATACCAGAGATTCTGTGTAACAAATTAGGTGTCTGGTCAGGATGCTAAAGAAAAGCAGTAGTGACAAAAGGAAGAATCAAAGAGGTAATAAAAGCCAGTGCATATCTCCCTGTATGAAACTATTGAAAGCAGCTGCTTCTTTTCCCAGGATCATCTGGGTGGGTGGAGAAAATAAACACAGTCAAGTTGGCCATTGTGCTATTGAAGACTTGCCGTATTTTTTTACACACACACAGAAATGAGAAGGGCTTTAATCTTAGAGTCACAATTGTCATCTTGACTCTTTGACTCCTAGATATAAATTCCTCTAGTTTCAGGGATTTGTGTAGCCCCTGGAGCCTCTTCTGACCATTATACTTGAAAATTATTCATGAACAACAAGACACAAGGACATTTTTCCCCAAATGCCATTGCGCTGCTAAATAACCAATTCCCACAACACTGTCATATTATTTACTAAGACTGTATTACTATTATTCTTCTCATTCTTCCTAGTACCTATCTCTTCCCACTTATGACCATAACCATGTAGCTTGTATATTTAACATTTATATTGTTTTATTTGTTTCCTAGTATGATTTGATTGCTTATTAGTAACCTGTGACTATCACTAAGTGTTGTATTTTAGGATTCTTGATGAATGTATTTTATTTTTCTTTAGGTACACTGAGAGCACATGCACCAAAGACAAATTCCTTGTGTGTCCAATCACACTTGGCCAATAAAGTACTCTGTTCTATTCTATTCTATTCTATTCTATTCTATTCTATTCTATTCTATTCTATTCTATTCTATTCTATTCTATTCTATTCTATTCTATTAATTCTAATTCTAATAATAATTCTAATTCTAATAATAATTCTAATTCTAATAATAATTCTAATTCTAATTCTAATTCTAATTCTATTCTATTCTATTCTATTCTATTCTATTTAATTAGTGGCAAGGCTTCCTACCATTCTGAGAGAGCAACCCAAACTGTATGCCCCAAAATAGATTTTGTTTGCTCTAAACAAAAGACAAATCCAGAAAGAAATAGAAAATGCCAGCTGTGTACATGTTGCGATCCCAATCATTTTGCATGGTTGTCTCTCCTCTGCCATCCAATATTTTTAAATGAGGCTGCCAGCCAGCAAACCCTTCCAGATCTTTGCATTACAGCATTGTGTGATTTATTGGATTTTGGCTTAATAGTGTGTGGTTGGGAAAACATGGCAGAAACCTTTCCAGGATGTGCAAAGTCAATAATTATGTTGACAGATGGTAAATTTTAAAAAGGCACAAACATTCTCACGAGTTGGAACCGGTTGGTTTAAACCAGGCTACAAGCAAAGTCAGAAGGTCACAAATGGGGACCACATGACATCCTCACTTAATCATGGTCTGTGATTTGCTTAATAATGGCAACCAGAAGAGCTAGAATTTTTCATCACTAAGTGGCACAGTCACGTGGCATCACATTTTACAATTGCATCACTTAGCAATGGAAATTGTGGTCCCAATTATTGTCATTAAGTCAGAACTCCCTATATATTTCAAACTGGTACAGGTAGTTCTCAACTTACCACCTTTCATTCAATTACAGTTCAAAATTACAACGGTGCTAAAAAAAGTGATTTATGACAGTTTTTCACAGTTACGACCATTGTAACATCTCCATAATCACATGATCAAAATTCAGATGCTTGGCTACTTGTTTATATTTATGACCTTTGCTGGGTCCCGGGGTCATGGGATCCCCTTTTGTGATCTTCTGACAAGCAAAGTCAATGGGGAAACCAGATTCACTTCACAACCAGGTCACTGGCTTATCATTTGCAGTGATTCACTTAACAAGTGTGGCAAGAAAATAGGGAAAAACTCACTTAACAAATGTCTTACTTAAAAACAGAAATTTTGAGCTCCACTATGGTCATAAGTCAAGGACTACCTGTACTCTCCTATGTGCTGCATTTGCCAGGATGCAATGCAGCATGCCGGGCTATAAAGCTCTTGAAAGAATCTTGAAATTCTTCCTCCTTCCATTAGAGCTGTTATTGAATTCTGTCCAATTTCAGGGCCACCTGAAATTACCTTCTATTTTAATTTCTGCTGCTATGTTTTGAAATATTTAAAACCATCGTGCCGTTGTATGGTTTCAGCATATTGTGCTGGTATAGTTTAATTGATTTAATCCTATTGTACTCCATTTCAAGGATGATCACAGATAATGAAAAGCGGATAATACATTTTCAAAATGAAATACATAAACCACAGCTCAATGGATTTCAGTGAGGAGATAAGCTGCAGTTAACCTTAATCAGAAGAGAAAGTTTACAAACTCCCTCTCATCACAGTTTATGGTCATAACATATAGTGATTTTGTAAGCTGTCAATATTCTATGCTAGTAGATGTATCAACACCTAAATTGTTATTCAATCAGCTTGCTCTGTTTAGAACTCAAGATCTGTTCATTCATCTCCTCACCATCCATGCTCTCTCTTGATAAAGAAAACAAATGATCAAGAACTATCTTTCCACTCATTTTCATTGGTATGAAAAAAAATGCATGGATAAGGTGTGCTGGAGGGTTGGGTTGCTGCCGACATTGCTGCATGTTTGCTGCACATGCGTCCACCAGCTACACATTGCTCACGCATGCACAGTTCAATGCAAACTGTTCTGTGCAAGTGCAAGGACCATTAAAAGTAATGAAAACCTTGCTGGCAATGGAAGCAGAGACAGGGGAACCGGTTCGGGGAGGTGGCCAGCCTGGATCATTGCCTGTTTGGGGACCCAGACCAACATACCACTACCGGTTCACCTGCACCAGTGTGAACTAGTAACAACCCACTTCTGGTGTTCTGGAACTGACTTATACCAGCTTGGAAGAATGGATAACATTTTCTGGAACTTTATGAGCTGATTAAGAGCACAGCTAATCTAGTATGCCTAGTGTGTTGATTGGGTATTTGTTTATTTATTTATTACATTTGTTTACAGCCCATCTCACTTTGAGGTGCCTGTTTGGCAGCTAATCTACCAGCATACCACTGTACTTACAATATATACCACTTCACAGTGCTGTACAGCACTCTCTCGTAACAGTTTACAGAGTCAGCATATTTCCCCTAATAAGCTGGGTCCTCATTTTACTGACCTTGGAAAGATGGAAGACTGAGTCAACCTTGAGCTTGTCAGGAGAGAAGGAATTGAACTCCTGGCAATGTGAACAGAGTTAGCCCACCATACTGCATTCTAACCTCTGCACCACCAAAGCTCTTGTAGAATGTAGATATCCAATAGGTCATGGATGTCAAACTCGCAGTGTCACATTGTCATCACATGATGTATCATGACTCCCCCCCCTTTGCTAAACCAGGGGTGGGCATGACCATGCATGATGTATCTGGCCCACATGCTGCAAGTTTGACAGCCCTGCAATAGGTATAACCACTTCTCAACCACTAAGCAAATCCTTATAGGTCAGAAATTACCAAAGAAGCAGAGAAATGGCAATTATGCACCTATCCAAAATACATGATCAGGCAAGCAAAGGCTATGGCTATGCAACCTAGTCTTTCCTAAGTTGAACAATTTCTGGATTGTGGAGAGGCAAGAAGATGGATCCTAACACTGAAATCATATTTCATCCCCAACCTAGGTTCATTTGAACACAACATTGACTTACAACAAGAATTATGGCATTCTGGGAATGAAGAGATGCAAGAATTGAGCATTTAGCAAAAGAAAAGATAGCAGGCATAAAAAGACTATTTGTTTTTTTTAGTGACTGGTGTAGCAAATAATGTTCTTCCCATCTATAGACTTACACATAAAACTACACATATACATGCCATACATAGCAGCATCTTCAGAAGAGACCAAAGAAGTCAAGAAAGCAACTGAAACCATGTAAATCCCCCTGCCTTTTTATACATTTGTCAGTGTTATACACATATACAACGGGTTTTATTCGCATTATTGCAATCTCATCTCAACTTTTTAATCATTCCTGCAGATGCCCAGACATACCTTCACACCTACACATACTCTTGTCCTGTCTATTCTTTAAAAAAATCTACTGACCACAAAATGCTACACTACTTTTTTTTGTTCATAATCACATTGTTCCATATGAAAATCAGTGTGATACTGTAGTTAATATGATGAACTAGGAGTTAGGAGCAGAAAGATTCAGGCTGTAGTTTCTCTTTTATTTATGGAAAACAGATGGATGATCTTGGCCCAGCCACTACCTCTCAGCTCAGCTCAGTTTCTGGTTCTGTGATAAAAAATAAATTGTAAAACCCTCCTTGCATAACACATTGTAAGAAGGGGCTGAGAAAAAGAAGTGGATCTAGCAATCAAGAGGGACAAATACTAAGAACAAAACTGTCTAATGCATGGTACACAAATAAACTAGGATTTGCTGCCATAAATTGTGGGAATGGCAGCCAATGTGATTTCAGTATGGAAGTGGGCAGTTTATGAAGATTCAGCTTCTCATTCACAATTACTCTTGACCCTGTATTTTGTCTTCAATCCTGGGCAATAAATCCTAAAGACTGATTGTTCACAGATAGTAATGGGAGAGGAGCAGAGGTGGTATTCAGCCAGTTCTGACTGGTTCTGGCGAACCAGTAGTGGAAATTTTGAGTAGTTTGGAGAACCGGAAAATACCACCTCTGGCTGGCCCCGCCCCCATCTATTCGCTGCCTCCCGAGTCCCATCTGATCGGGTGGGTCTTCTTCTGTTGCCCTGCACAGGAGGACTGAGCTGGAAAAAATGTTTGTGGGGTGGGGAGGGAATGGGGATTTTACAGTATCCTTCCCTTGGAGTGAGGTTGAAATGGAGATTTTACCGTCTTCTTGCCCTGCCACACCCACCAAGCCATGCCTACTAAGCCACACCCACCAGCCATGCCCACCAAGCCACACCACACCCACAGCACCAGTAGTAAAAATTTTTGAATCCCACCACTGGAGAAGAGTATCACTTTACAGTTCAGCTGGCCTCCCTGTGTAAGCGTGAATCCAATGGAACAAATGGAGGGATAGAGTCTGATCTTCTTATGTTCTTAAACCACATCTCCAATTTTAGTTTGAGAATAAGAAAACACCTATGGTGACCAGATATTAAGCTGATTAAGGCAGTAAACCAGAGAGGCAAACAGGTATCCCTACTCTATAGCTGGATTTTTTTTCTTACCTTGTATAATTACTTGGTGATTATCAAAAATGCCATTAGTAGATTACAGAGAAGGAAACTCCCCATAAATAATAAATCCTGAAAATTAATTACTTTTTCCAAGCATGGATTTGAAAAGCATGAGCAGATTCAATTTCACTTCAGAGTAGTATACCAAGGTAGAAACAGACCTCTTAATTATAATAATTATAGAAAAAACTGCACTGAAATGATATTAAATAAGATCCATGCATGATAACTACAATTTTTGAAAGCATTTTTAAGACATAGAGAAGATAGGTCACATAAACAGGAATTATTGGTCACAGAATCAAATAAATAGGTAAGATTTTTAAAAAGAAATAGCAACTATCTTTGCTTATCTTTCCTCTCTGAAAGCACCTCCGATAGATCTGTTTTGATCCACCTTGGGATAAACAACTACAGATGGTCTTTCCGTGGCTAGCTATCGATATTTGGGCAGCTGTTAAGAAAAAAATGATGAATCCTCATGCTAAGATGTTTGTTAGTATAATGGAAAACAGATGGCAATAGGAATGTTTTTTCAACCATCAATTTCAGCATTGGGTAATTCTTTTAATAACAAGTAGCTTTGCATTTAGCCATTTCTGGATAATCTATCCATATATAAAACTTAATCCCCTGTTTGCCACATGCTATCCAACAATATGGGTATTTTGATTACGAAGTCTAATTAGCTCAGACATTATTTACATAGGGCTTTAAAAAAAACTTTCTGGAATTTGGCCCAATTAAACTTAATGGGAAACATTTCCAAGATAAATCCCTGTCTTGATGAAACAACTACCAGAAAATTCCATTCCCAAAACTTTTATCTTCAACTTGATTTTTCATCTTCTTTAAAATGCGAAAGATTGACCCTTTGATCGAACTTGAGGCAATAAAATTGAATTCAAAGAGTACTTTATGAATGCTACCTCCTTAATTACTCCTACTACCTACCATAGGAGCTTAATCCCTTGCAACTCTGGCAGTCCTTACCTTTGTACACCTTTAAGTTGAATAAACATCAAATACTCTTTCTTACCACTTTTTTTCATATGTATACATCCAAAAGCTTTTCAGCCGTTATGTCCTAAAGGTGCTTTTTCAAGGGGCAACTGAACATTTTTTTTTTGTTTTTCCTTAAACACATTTTGCTTCTCATCCAAGAAGCTTCTTCAGTTCTTAAAAAAGCACCTTTGGAACAATCCAAAGGATGACTTGGATGACTAAGAATCTCCAAAGACATTTTCAGTGGGATGATGGAAAATATTCATCAAAAATAAGCGGTTCTCAACCTGTGGGTCGGGACCCCTTTGAGGGTCGAAACAACCCTTTCACAGGGGTCGCCTAAGACCATCGGAAAACACATATTTTCGATGGTTTTAGGAACCGAGACACCAATTTTATGGTTGGGGGTCACCACAACATGAGGAACTGTATTAAAGGGTCACGACATTGGAAAGGTTGAGAACCACTGATCTATCTGTTCTTAATGGAGAAGGACAGCTGGATGCATGTATTTTCCATATAACTTGAAGAAATTCTCGGGTTTGGGTTTTTTTTGTTAGACATTTACTATTGCCTTCCTGAAGAGCCAAGAATTGCCCCAACAGTGACTCTAGCTCTCTTTTTGTCCTTTATAATATGTGCTGCTGATATACCCATCCAACCATATCACTCAGAAGAAGCTTTTTTCCCCCCTCAGAAATTGTGATTCTCTACCAGATGATCCTCATTAGCATTTAAACAAGTTAGATTTCCCCCACTTTTGGGAAGGTAGCTACAAATGGCAGCATGCAGCAATTTTCAAGATTTATTGCTCCTTTGAATAAGTCACTCGAATTCTTCCATGAATTCTAATCCCAAGAAACAGAAAATCTGTTACTGGTGATTTGAAAAGTTGTTCCTGTGGAAATCGAGACTGTGTGGATCCTGCTGGTGGTGTTCACTTTGATGAAAGCTTGAATGAAGTCCCCCCCCCCCCACAGACCTCAAATTGCTTTGGGGGGGAAAAACAGTCACTCCCTCATTTCAAAAAGCAAAGCAGTTGCATTGCTTCTCTTTTGCTGCCTTGACAGGCATTTGGAAGGCATTCTGCACATCATCTAATACTCTCGATTAGTTACCAGAAACCAGGGTATGACAAGGCAGATGCATCACCTCTTTTTGCCATAACAAAGAGAACAGTGTGTGCTCCGGGATGCCACATCTTGTGAGGCAAATCAGAGCCACTTTATGCAGAAGTAGTTCAAAGGACACAGCTTTGAGCCTTTTAAAGTTAGTCTTACTTTATATTGGTGCATACTTGGCTTCTATATCAGGTAGCTGTTCTGAGAAGCCTGTGTCATTCAGAAGCCAGCAAGAAGGGCAATCCTATGTTTGAATGAAGACATTTTCACAATAATATCTGAATCCTATAGATATGTTGAGCATAGCATGCATTAGTGACGTGCAGTCAGGGGAGGCAGGGGAGGCAAAGCCTCACTGCTCTCATCATGAAAATAAAATAAAAATTACTCCAGGAAGCCGCGAAAGTGGTTGGGAGAGGCGCACGGCTTGGTTTAGCCTTCCTGGACATCGCAGCAGCAGCCCCAAGTGTGCCGATCTCGCCATTTTTTGCATCGGGCGAGCCCGGGATCCTTGCAAGGGGAATGGAACACGTGTGCAGGAGGCTCCTCAGCACCAACCTCAGATCAGCGCAGCCGTGGTCCCCTTCATGTTGGCTCAGGAAGGAGGGGAATGGGACCACGTGTGCAGGGGAAGGGGACTGCGGCTCGCACTGATCTGAGGATAATTAGGTAACATCATCAGTGCTAGAAGGGAGTGGGGGGGAGGGAAGGAGGAGAAAGAAATTTCTCTTCTCAGAAATGTCTTCTCAGTGGAGCTGTGGCAGCCTGCCTGTCCATTTTTGACATTTCTGAGAAGAGAAACTTCTCCGGTGGGGCTCGCCGTGCGATCAGAGCAACCACGTGGTTTGATGACTTTACCAGCCTCACCAGCCATAAACCTCACCGCACGTCACTGGCACGCATGGCAAACTAAAATTATTTGATAACAATATAACTATCGTGAGAGAAATAGCCTTTATTTGGATTATGCGATGAAGGCATTTCAAGCTCTTAGACAGTGATGAAATTCATATCTGAAGTTTGCCTTGGAAATGCTTATATGATTAGAGTTAAATTCTTCTTCAACATTAGCAGTATCCTTGCTTTCTGGTGATGCTTTCTGTATGAAATATCAGCAGTATAGGGCTGCTGAATTGTTATAACAAGATAAAATGGCTACCTCTTTATGCAGTAGCAAGGCTGTCATCCAAAGGGCCCAAAATATCAGGATGCACGTCATGCTGAGTGATATTCTTACCAGGGAACAAAAATGGGTGCCTCCATTGGCTACCCAGATGATCACTCAGATCCTGATAGTCCATATGTCATCTTCATTCAAAAAAAGCACCTCTTTCTCTGCCTTTTTCATATTGAAGATTTAATCTTGCATTCTCTCCTGAAGTTTCTGACCCAGAGGATGGTTTTCCTACAACAATTATATCCCTTAGAGATTACCAAAATAGACATGGCCCTTTAAGACCTACAGTCTGTATTAAGTGGGGGGGGGGGGGGTGAGGAGAGGAGCCTAGTACAAAAGCCTTCCTAAAAACTCAACTATCTGAGGAGCTTCGCTGGAATAGCATCTTCACTAGCCAAGAATGTCATTCCTAATAACATTACTTTTTACTTGATATAACACAGAATGAACCTTAGACAAACCAGGATAGTAGAATGATTTCCCACATTGCTAGGGGAATTCTTCCAAGTTCTTGAATGCTTCAAAGATCAGTTACTTTTCATATAATCAGACACCTTAAGCTTCCTTTCAACTTAAAACACTGATTAGATACCAGCCCTAACAATGGATGAAGTCAATCTTTAGGAATGACTTTTGCTCCACAAAAATATAACAGGATCCAAATCAAATGCTTGCCAGTACTGTAATCTCTGTATATTTGTTTAAGTCCTCAAATGACTTCTGGTGACTGTCTGGACCAATCTCTGCAGTTTTTTTGGCAAATTTTTAGAAGTAGTTTGTTATTGTTTTCCTCCCAGGGCTGAAAGAGAAGGATTGTGAGAGGTCACACTGTGGGATTTGTGCTTAAGAGGGGGACTAGAAATCATAGTCTCCTAGTTTTTAGTCTGATGCCTTAACACTACACCAAACTGGCCCTTTAGTCATTGCTTGTCCCTAGTAATTAATCACTTTGAGTCACAATTGCTATTTGGGGCTTTGTGTCATTTTGTACTATTTCATTGAAATCTTGGGAGCAGAAGGCAACTGGTTTTTAAATTGCCTTATATTTGCAGGCACTTTATTGAGCTCTGATAGAAGCTAGATACTGAATGAAAGCAAGTTAAGGATTTTATCCAATGTGTCTTATTTTAGTTATGTTTAGTTAGTTTTTTTTAATGTCATCATCTTAGTCATTGTCAATCCACTGCAGGATGAAGGCCTCTTCTGCATGTTTCCAACCTATACTGTCCTGAGCTTTCTTTTGTCAATTTGGCCCACAATACTTGCTGATGTCATAGATACATCTTGTTTTAGGTCTCTTGTGGATGCTTTTTATCAAGTGGAATCTATTCTATGACTGCTTTAGTCCAGCTGCCATCAGTTCTTAGATTCTTTTAAAATGTATTTGGCAGTTTCTCATCCATAGAAAAATAGTCACGATGCTGCCTTTATCATGGTTTCCTTCGCTTTAAAGAATTACCTAATGTGGCAAAAAATATTATTTTTTGTATAGGTAATAAAAACAAAGGAAAACAAGAAGTGTAGGATATTTCATATAAGATTGAAATATACAGATGTTTAGATCAGAAATATTGATACACCTATTTTCTAAGGGCCCAAGTAAAGGGGAATGGTAGAGAGAATTCTAATCCATTATTCCCCTTCCCGTGTTGCATCTTAACATTGTGTTGTATTCTTAAATCCAGTTTCCCTTCCTTTTCTTGAATTCTCTGGAACTGTCTTTAGGATTGATTGGCTCAGAGAGCTAAATAGGACTTAACAACTTTATGTATTTAGAAACCAATTTAATTACCTGTTTCTAATGAAGAATCTGGCACCTTCCTTCAAATTGGCTGGGTATTTCCATCATCTTGCAACATTAGACTGCAGAAACCTGCATTGTAAAGAATGATGAGAGTCTACCTGTTGATTTAAAAAAGAAACATCTGAGCCATATGAACCATCATTTGTTATGGGCAATAACACTTACTGAAAGTCATTTTGATGCTCCTACATGCATATTATAATTTGAGTAAAACAAAGCATCTGACATACTAGTATGGATTTCTCATTCCACATTACCATTTTTAATATAACTGGCAATTTTACTTGCACAAGATCTATATATTCAGCCCATGGTCAGATCAAGCTAGCTTGATCTGTCATTTGGCAACTCTTCCAATTTCACCTGAACTGCTGTTATAGTATGTATTAAATTTAGTTATTTTTTCTTCAATGAAAACCTTACTTCCGTTTACGCATGGATGCTTCTGCATTGAATTATAGCATCAGACACTCCATAACTGCAGCCTTCTCTAGCCAAGAGCTGCAAGAACAAAGCTGCATCAGTCCTGTAACCCTACTGATTTAAAACAAAATCGTACCTTTGCTGTTTTGTCTTCTCAAATCGGGCTCCTCTTTTTTATTCATTTCAAAATGGTGTTTGTGGTGTTTTACGCAAATAGCCTATGAACAATGGCTTTTATGGTGGTACTCACATTCTGAGATTAATGTGCAAGTTGACACACCTTCAATTGATTCCCTCTGGATTCTATTTCTTTTCTCACATTTTATCTCTTCTCCCCATTTTGTGATATTTCTGAGCTAAAGATTTTGTAAGGAGCCCACCTCCCCACATCAGAAACTGTACCTTGTGCTCATGCCTTTAAACTAGAAGAGGCTGCCAAGACAGATGCAAGGAGGAGTTGATAAGAGGGGATGAGATTCATTGAATCTACCTGACAAAATTCATATGGCAGTTCTAAGCACATGGCATTCTTCATTAAGCTCTTTATCCTTACCTTTAAACTCCACATGTGGATCTTCCCCCCAATGACCCTTATTTCACCACTTTCCATCAGCTGAAGACCTCCTGCAATCTCTTTACCTTTTCCTTTTTGTTATCTGATGGTTTTAGAACTCCCACTCAGCATCTATGATGTTTCTTCCATACAGTCACTTCTTATAACAATATTTCCCCCCAAACCTTTGATATATTCCCTTTGTTCCCATGCCAAGCTTTGAAAGAAAGCAATGGTTTATTCTTTCTCTCTGTACTCTTACACTGATTCATTTTCTGGTTATTTGTGTGACACTTAAATGGTACATTCTTCAAAAGAAAACATGTCCTTTTCATCTGTTTTCCTAGTCTGTGAACTGAAATCAGAAATATATTGGGGAAACTATTTATTTATTTATTTGATTTGAATTCTATAGCTGCCCAACGAGTGACTCTGGGTGACATGCATCATGAATATTGCCTTTCGGAGCTCAGGGTTACTGAGAATTTATGGATGCTGCAAAAAAAAATCAAATCATTTTCCTACTAATTATTAACTCCATGTTCTGTCATTACAAAATACAATTTATGTCTCCTTTTCTAGCAGGCTCTTGAGAATTAAACAGACATACACAACACTTTACTTGGGAAAAATGTGCTGTGCTATGATTCAAGAGCTCGTAGGCATCCAGTAAGTATATCGATTTTCCCCCCTTTTCATATCCCTTTTTGTGCCAGAAATTACTTTGGAAATTATTTATGGGAGAAACTGCTGAGCAGTTGAGAAGCCAGAATATTATTCTGGACCAAATAACACACACAAACACACACAAACACACACATACACACATAGAAAAATAGAGAGAAATAGAGAGAATATATGGGGACACACATTATATTCTGCCTCTCCTATGAAGGCTTCTTGAATCTTGATAGGTTAATAGCGTGATTTTTTTTGTTTTGTAGCTATGTCTTGGAAGAAAACTAGAGTGGTAAATACAACATTATATGTGAAGAAGTTCAATATAAATGCTTATTCCCTGTGTCTGATACTTTGGGCTAAGAAGGAATGTTATTCTCAAGATCATCCACTGAACTTTCAGAATGTTGATATTAAAGTAGCTTTTCCACATTCCAACTTAACATAAGTCTCTTTAAATAAGAAAGAGACTACAACATAGTGCCTCCGTGTGAATTATTTAAAGATCCACAAGAAGCTCTTTAAATATCAGACCACTGCCTGTCAAATTCAAAACTGTCCACACAACTGGCAGCAACTCTCCAGGGCTTCTCCAGATTTTTTTTTTAATCCTACCTAGAAGTGACATACATTGAATGCAGGCTCTTTAGCAAGCAAATCATTCACTATAGTTTCTTAAATCTAACCAAAATCAGCAGGAATTTCAAATGCAGTGCACAGCTTGGTAAAATAAACCAACCATGTTCTCTGAAGAGCCGGGCTTTGCAGTGTCTCTGTTTACAGGATCAGATGGCAAGCAATTCCTTCTTGCACATGGCAAGCAACAGCAGCTGCCCTGCCATCTGTCCTATTGTTTCTGAAAAAGAAAAGCCCGTTTAGCTATAATGGGTAATAGCTGTTGATTGGCCTCTCTTCGGTGAATATATGTGGACCTGTCATAAAGCCACTGAAGCTAGTGTTATTATTCTTTTAGATAACTTTATTAGGATTTTAAATAAGAAAGAGAAAAAGTAATAGTAATATTTAGGGAAAAAAGGAAGGAAGGAAGGAAGGAAGGAAGGAAGGAAGGAAGGAAGGAAGGAAGGAAGGAAGGAAGGGTTTTTCTTATACAGCAATTATAAGTGTAAATTAATCTCATATTCTATGGTTGCAGCATAAATTTCATTATTTTTCTATAATTATTTTTTTTCTATTTTCTTCTGATTATCAAAACCTTATATCATAAATTTATTTTTTCTGTTTCATATAAAGAATCCATAAGGAGTTTCCAGTCAGCATTAAACTTAGTTAATGTTATTTCTGTAAACAAAAATGTCATTTTGGCCATCTCAGCAATTTCCATCATCTTCACTAACCATTTTTCTAGGGTGGGTAAAGACTGTCAGGGGAAATTTCACCCTGAATTAATGAGGCGTGGACCGTTGGCTCTCCTAGCAGCATACTTCCGAATAAGCAGAAATAAAACCTGAAAACATATTATAATAAAAAACACTTTAATATAAAATAAAATAAAATACAAATCTTGCTAACTCAATTAACTACATTTTGGCAGAGTTATGTGCCTGCGTCCTCTTGGCAGGCGAACGGAAGATCAGAAGGAAAGTAAAGAATGTGTGACGTATTATGTCTGACATGCGCATTAATCATTGTCAGATAAGAAACAGTTCAGTCTACTGTATAACTCAGAATATAAGCACAAGTTGGCAAACCAATTAACACAGTGACAAAGACAAAAATCTTTCTGCCTTTGTACTTAATAATCATACTGCAGTTATTATATATAAAAACAAAGTTACAACTATTTGTCCATCAATCCCCAAAAAAGACTTCTGGTTTCAGTTATATATTTATCTTTACAACCTTCTGATTCAGTGTATGTAGCTTTTCTACATGTCTGCCAAATATGGTAAAATTTACCTTCTTATTGTGCACATTTCCAACATATGTAAATTCATAGTGCCTTTATACATTATATACACTTTTTCTGGTTACATATACTAACAATATATAATTTTATAAACAAAATCTCTAAGATTACAACATAATGTAAATCTCAGTTTTCGCACCCACATATTCTCCCATTTGTTTATTGTAAGTAAATCTTAACCCATTTTATCATACTCTCTTTCACTTGGTTCCTTGGGTATGACACTTTCTCTACATCTAAAATAATTCATGTGGCTTGTTTTTCATTGTGCTGCTTCAACCATTCTAGAATGTCTATCACAATTCTGATATTGTCTTTTAGGAAAGAGCCCTTGTTGATCTTCAAGAACAAATTCTTGCAAAATTGTTTTAGTCTATCAACCATGATCATTGTGAACAACTCATAATAATTAAATAATGATATTGGTCAATAATTTATTGTTAAAGTGAAATATTGTCCCTCTTACATTATTGTATTAGCCTATTTCCAAGTCTCTGGCATCTTTCCTCCATGTAAAACAGAATTCATCATGTTTTGCAGAGATTGTAAAAGTTCATTCTCAAAACATTTATAATAAAAATCTGATAATCCATCTGGTTCTGGTACTTTTCTTGTTTTTTTTTTTATAAATTTGGAAAGTTCCTTGATATGGTCCCATTCATAACCTGCCTTTGTTTCTCTGTAATCCTTGGTAGATTTTTTTTTTAAAAAAATATTCATATATTTTCTCCAAAGTGATATCATGTCTTTTATACAGATTAGAATAGTACTGGTAAAATATCTTTTGTATAGCTACATTATCTGCTAATACTGTCTCCATCTTGAAGTCCTTATGCATTTTCTTTTCTTTTTCCTTTCTTAGTTTATATGCTAGCCATTTTCCTGGTTTATTTCCAAAACCAATTTTCTTTACATTGTTCATTTTTATTTCCATTTCTTTTACTGTTAGCATTGATAGCTGTTGCTGTAAGAGTTTAATTTGATGAAAAATATTCATTTTCTCTGATGATTTTTTAAAAAATCCTTCACTTCTTTTTACCTCATCCCAAATAATCTAAGCTTTCTCTAACCCTCTTCCCCCCCAACTCACAACAAGAATTCCATCCATCTATTATTTTATTCCTTTTTTTATCAGACCATGTCAGTCAATTTCATTGGGTGGTCCTGAATTCTACTGGAATAACACTGACAGATGATTCTGTCATCTGCTTCGAATACTATTAGCTGCTTTAGTATTTGAAAGACTGGCTTTGCTATGAATGAATGAGTGAACAAATGCTATTATTTGTGTTCTTCACAGATCCCCAATTTCATCCAATATATTCCGGAATGATTCTTGAAGCATATAAAAACTGTCTGTGCCAACTGAAACTCCATGTTATCCAACGTTTTTCAATCTGTAAATTGCAATCCTCTGGATATTCACAAGATTCACAAACAACTTAGGGTTACAAGTGTCACAAAACCACCTGCCAATTACAGCAGTTTTATTTATTCTTTATACTCTAGCTATTTAATAATTATTTAGTTTTACTTGTGAGGGTCATAGAATTGCAAAGTTTGAGAACCCTTGACTTAATATTTTCATGAACAACATTCAGTTACAAGAGTTGCCTAATTATTTGGTTATGGGATCTACCAGTCAAATAATAATGTTTATTACACTAGAGCGCTGGTTCTGATCAGATTTCCTGGTTTACATTAAATTCGGTCACCAATCAATATAGCTCAGGATTAAACTGTGGAGTCCTTGGTGCACTCTGAGGTTGATTGTTTACTTGCAGATGTTTCATACCTGACTAAGTAACATCATTGATGCTAGTGAGTGGCATCAATGTTTATTGTATATAACAGGGAATAGTTACTTCCTGTTTATATACAATACCTTGCCCTTCCAGTGTTGGTGGAGGTCTGGTATTGTTTTCTGCTTGAATGTCCAAAAATGCCAGGAAAATCCTGAAAACGTGGCATTTAGACAAATCCATCATCAATAGACACATATTTTAAACAAAAAAGCTAAAAGGAAATATAAAGACCAGAACACATCTTTTCCAGCAACCGACACTCAGATAAACCACAATTAATGCCAATCAATCAAGCAGAAAACAATAGTCCAATTAAGGAACTACCAAAGTGAAAACCACATCTCTACCAACACTGGTGGTGGCAAGCTATTGTATATAAACAAGGAATAAACTCCACACTTGCTAGTACTGGTGAGGTTACCTAGTCAATCAGAATAAAGCTGCAAGTGACTTTGGAGGTCTTTTAGTTCAACCCCTTGCTCAAGCAGGAGAGATCCTATACCATTTCAGACAAGTCTCTCTGCAGTCTCTTCTTAAAAACCTCCAGTGATGAAGCACCCACAACTTCTGAAGGCAAGTTGTTCCACTGGTTAATTGTTCTCATTGTTAGAATGTTTCTCCTAATTCCAGATTGCTCCTCTCCTTGATTAATCTCTATCCATTGTTTCTTGTCTTGCCTTCTGGTGCTTTGGAAAATAAGTTGTCCCCCCCTCTTCTTTGTGGCAGCCCCTCAAATACCGGAGTACTGCTATTATGTCACCCCAATCCTTCTTTTCTCTAAATTAGCCATGCTCAATTCCTGCAACTGTTTTTCATATGCTTTAATCATCTTAGTTGCTCTTCTTAATTGTTCTTAATCATGTAATGAAACATATTCAGACCAACAAACAAACTCACAGAGCACCAAAAACTTCACAGTTCAACCCTGATCTTACATATATTCTCTTCTATTGAAAATTATTTTGCCTCGTCTCACTTCTGATTTAGAGAGCTATTCTGCCCCATATTTAATTGTCCCATATTCCATTCTAACAATGCAATCCTATACTCACTTAGCTGCGGAAGTAAAAATCAGCAGGCTTAATTGTAAATAGAAACGTGAAGGACTGCACTGTAAGATAACTTTTCAGGATTATCTGCAGTTTGCCATGACATCCAGATGTTTAGGATTTTTGCACTTACTGATTTCCTTATGTGAATAAGCATCAGAGTAGTTCTGCAAAGACTGTATATAAATTTAGATCTTTTAAAAAATGCCTTGCTGCTTTTTATTTTGCTTTCAACAACAAGGAAAAAAGAAATACCCAAAACAAGTTAATGCATATTAAACAAAGCAAAATATAAAAATCCTAACCAAACTGCCAAAGTAACATGAGAAAAAAGATAAAATAATGAGACAAAGTGAAAGTTTTACATGATCTAAACAATCAATGAATAATGAGAAAAGAGTGTTGTGGCCCACCAGCAGCCAGCTGATCTGGCAGCAGTTTTGGACAGTGAGGAGGTTGGGGCAGAACATGGGCTAGTCCTGGAGTCTGGGCTTAGACTCTGATGAGTGCTCTGTATTGGAGGCAGAGATAGGACCAGAGCTGTCTGACTGTTATCAGCTGCCTTCGGAGTCAGACATCAGTGGGGCAGAAGAACAGCTGGAACTTGTTCCCAGTGTGTTCCCAGCCAAGCTCAGAGCTGTTCCCAGCCCTGCTCAGAGCTGCCAGGAGAAGGGAACAGCTAAGGAACAAGGGTCAACTCGAGAGTAAAGCCACAGGTGGACAGTGAATGCCTCCTCCCATAGGGAATAAAGAGGAGTGAAAGGAGAGGGGAGTTTGCAGGAGACAATTAGTTCAATTAATTAGAGTCAAGATCTGTTCCTGACTTCTTGCCAAGTAATTGCTGCTACAGCGTGACGTTTGGAAGATATCGGCCTGGCAGCTCTCCAAGCTTAATAAAGATCTGTAGTTGTGAAATCTCTTGGAAGACTGTTGGCCAGGACTTTGCTGGAGAGGAATTCATTTTAAACTAAATAAAAAGGGGTTTTATCAGGATGAGGGGTCGGCTTCATGTTTTTGGGAAGCCGAGGTCAGAACAGAGTAGGAAAAAAATCCCAAACTGCATTACTAAAACACCAATGCCATGCTAACTTCTATATAAAAATTAAGATATCACTATTTTTAAACAAGTTCAACCATGAGCACATGGAATCTCATTGTCCAGGACAAAATTAAATTGATATGGTTTTTGTACAACACCACTTTCAAGTTTGGAGAGCAAATCACTTCCAAAATCACATCCATTGCTTCTCTTGGTAAAAGCACCATCTAGAAAGTATCAGATAGCACTTTCAGTCTAATCATGTTGAGATGAAAACACTGCAAATATGTGTACACATTCTGTGAATGGAAAGGAGAAAATACAAGTAAACTGAAGGAATAAATATTTCCACTGCAGATAACCTGCAACTCTGAACTCAGAAGAGAGATTCCCTAAGAAACAAAGGAATGAGAGCCATATCATTAGATAGAATGAGACAACAGCTGCTGAGCTCAGGTGTTAAGAAAAAGGATAGCAAATTGTTCACTTATTACTGTTATAAATTTATTGCCAGGAAAACAAGAAGCAACTGGGATTTGAACCTGGGCTGTATTACATATTAGGCAGATGTATTAGCCACTAAACCCAGGTTCGAATCCCAGTAAGGGTATGGCTAGCTGATGAGAGCTAAATCGCTTGAAATAGATCTATACTAGTCTCCCTTTATTTATTTATCAGCACAAATACAACACAAATATAAAAAGACAACATTAAAAATATGGTTTTCTGCCTGGATGGTCTCTTGTAGTGAGCCGATAGACAGAAAGGGGGAGTAGTGAGTTCCCTCCCATATTTGGGTATACCAGGGGTTGTAACACACATACATACATACATACATACATACATACATACATACATACATACATACCTTCCACCCTTTTCCAGCACCTTAAAGCTACAGGACATGAAATCAATTTTGAAGGGGCCAGGTTAATCTCCAAAACAGAACACCTCAACAAGAGAATAATTATGGAAGCCATCAAAATAGAGAAACACCCCCACAACATGAATAAACGTGATGATACCTCCCGCCTACCAAACATCTGGAAACCAGTCCTAGCCAACAAACGAGCCCCACCCACTGCCCAGGCTGTTACAATACAAAACAACAATGCACACACAGCCAGCACCAATCAGCACCAATCTACCAATCATGATTTTATTTATTTATTTATTTTATTTTTCAAAATTTATAGACCGCCTCCTCTCCCCGAAGGGACTCGGGGCGGTGTACAGGCATCTCATTAAAAACAGATACAAAAGATAAATTCCCTTAAATACCCTTAAAAGCGAATTAAACCTAAATTCAGCTGTACAGAATAATAAAAGTTAAAATCAGCTAAAAAGCGTACCCCTAAAAATTTAAAAATGCAGACTTGAGGGACTAAAATTGGGATTAGGCCAGGCCAGCTAAATTGAACAGGTGGGTTTTAAGCTTCTTACGGAAAGAGCGGAGGTCGGTGGTAGTTCTGATGTCCAGGGGGAGGTCATTCCAGAGGGTCGGGCCCATCACAGAGAAGGCCCTACTCCTGAGTGTCACCCGCTGGCATTGCCTAGTGGACGGCACCCGGAGGAGTCCCTCTCTGTGAGAGCGAATCGGCCGAAGGGATGTATGGGGCAGGATACGACCCCGCAAATAGCTAGGTCCTGTGCCATGGAGCGCTTTAAAGATGATAACCAACACCTTGAAACGCACCCGGAAAGCCACAGGTAGCCAGTGCAGCCCGCGCAGCAGAGATGTTACGTGGGAGTATCTAGTGACTCCCACAATTGTCCGCATGGCCGCATTCTGAACCAGCTGCAGCCTTCGGGTGCATCTCAAGGGGAGCCCCATGTAGAGAGCATTACAGTAGTCCAGTCGGGACGTCACAAGCGCATGGGTGACTGTGCAGAGGGCGTTCCGGTCCAATAAGGGACGCAATTGGCGCACCAGGCGAACCTGGTGAAACGCCCCCCTTGCCACGGCTGTCACATGGTCATCCATTGATAGCCGGGCATCCAGGAGGATGCCCAAATTGCGTGCCCGATCCACGGGGGCCAGCTGTTCGCCCCCAATAGCCAGTGATGGACGCAACTGGTTGAACCGGGGTGCTGGTAGCCACAGCCACTCCGTCTTGGACGGGTTGAGCTTGAGTCTGTTATTTCCCATCCAGATCCGTACGGCTTCCAGACATCGGGACATCACTTCGACAGCATTGTTGGGGTGGTCCGGGGTAGAGATGTACAGCTGAGTGTCATCAGCGTACAGATGGTAATCTACCCCGAACCCACGAATGATCTCGCCCAGCGGCTTCATGTATGTGTTGAACAGGAGAGGCGAGAGGACCGACCCCTGCGGCACCCCGCAGGTCAGCGGCCTCAGGCTCGACCTCTGCTCCCCCGTCAACACACATTGCGCTCGATCAGAGAGGTAGGAGGAGAACCACCGCAAAACGGTGCCCCTCACCCCCAACCCCTCCAGGCGACGCAGTAGGATACCATGGTCGATGGTATCAAAAGCCGCCGAGAGATCTAATAGGACCAAGATGGAGGAACAACCCCCATCTGTGGCCCTCCAGAGATCATCCGCCAACGCGACCAAAGCTGTCTCCGTGCTGTGGCCGGGCCGGAAGCCGGACTGGCGCGGGTCCAGATAATCAATTTCCTCCAGGTGCCGTGGGAACTGTTGTGCCACCACACTCTCTACAACCAATCATTCCACTTACTGCAACAAAGCCAGCACCCCATCCCCTCCCACCAAGATTTACAGAAATCTGCAGATCTACAGACGGCAGCTCCGTTCGCATTTTAAGCCCAAGCCTGAAGATGGCAAGTGAGATCTTGTTCAATTATCTGGCCTGGCTCAACCTTCAATTATCTGGCCTGGTTCTAATCCCAGTAAGGGTATGGCTAGCTGATGAGAGCTAATTAGCTCGAAATAGATCTATCCTAGTCTCCCTTTATTTATTTATCAGTACAATTACAACACAAATATAAAAAAAAGGCAACAGTAAAAATAAAAATATGGTTTTCTGCCTGCATGGTCTTCTGTGATAAGCCAAAGGACAGAAAGAGGGAGTAGTGACCTTCCTCCCATATTTAGTCATACCAGGGGTTGTAACACAAAGACATACCTATTTCCCTGGCTCAACTGATAAGGAAGAGAACCCGTGGCTTAGTGGTTAAGACTCCTGCCTAAGATATATACAGCCCGGGTTCTAATCCCAGTAAGGGTATGGCTATATATATATATGTTTTCTGAGGTTTTCGCGGGTGTTTGTATGTACGTCTTTGGTTGTTCGGGTTTTCTCCCGCGTAGAATTGGAAGTATCTTCACGACGTTTCGATGAAGTCTCATTCATCAGCTTCAGGCTGCTGCTTCCGGCTTGGTGCTTCTGGCTTGGTGCTTCCAGGAGCAATGTGAGATCTCAGCCGGTTCCTCTTTTTAACTGCCAGTGGGGGTTTGTGCTGATTGGGTGGGAGCTTGGCTGCATTCTGATTGGGTGGAGGTGTATTCTGATTGGTAGGGGGCTTGGCTGTGCTCTGATTGGATGGGAGTTTGGCTGTGCTCTGATTGGATGGGGGCGTGTTCTGTTTGGGTGGGGGCCTGGTTGTGCTTCTGTTAGTCTGAGTTGCAGAGGGATTTGAGCTGGTGAGCTGCGTTACTGTTGTTTGGCTTCGCGTTTGTGGTCGTGCCACATCTCCGTGGTGGGCATCAGTTTGCTTCATGTATGGATTGGAGGGGTTTAAAGTGGCTAATAATACAGCTGTGGTCTGGCTTCTGGTTTGTGGTCGGGCTTCAGGTTTGTGGTCATTATCGGTGTGGGTTTGGGCTTGCTTTTTGCGTGGATGTGTGATAGTGACATCCTGTGTGGTTTTTGTGAGTGTGGGTCTGGTATCATTCTTAGTGTTAGGGACTCATTTGTCAGTGAGGGCGGGTTTCCAAATGGCTGGTAGGCGGGAGGTATCATCTCGTTTATTCATGCTGTGTGGTCGTTTTTCTATCTCAATAGCTTCTCTGATTATTCTGTTGTTAAAATGTTCAATTTTGGCAATAGTTCTGGTCTTTTTAAAGTCTTTATCATGTCCTGTGGCTTTGAGGTGTTGGACCAGGGAAGAAGTTGGTTCCTCCTTTCTGACTGAGTTTTTGTGTTCTTCAATGCGTGCCTTTATTCTTCTGTTGGTTTGTCCGATGTATGTGGTGGGGCAGGTGGTGCATGGGATTTCATATACTCCTTGATTTTCTAACTCTATTTTGTCTTTGGGGTTTCTCAGGATGGTGGATATTTTTCGGTTTGTGTAGAATGCT
This sequence comes from Natrix helvetica, assembly GCF_964273705.1. Taxonomy (NCBI): domain Eukaryota; kingdom Metazoa; phylum Chordata; class Lepidosauria; order Squamata; family Natricidae; genus Natrix; species Natrix helvetica. Next base: position 173,596,135 of record NC_138548.1, on the reverse strand, counting down.
GTCTTGATGTTGTGTTTGTGGAGGATCTTGCTGATTCTGTCTGTGGTGCCTTTTATGTATGGGAGGAGGGCTTTGCCGTTTTCTTGTTCACTGTCTTGGATTTTAGTGGGGTTTTCTTTTTGGATTAGGTTAGTGATATTGTTTCTTTGGAATCCGTTGGATGTTAGTACGTTGGTGAGAGTGTGTAGTTTGGTTTTGAGGTGTTGTTCGTCAGCTAAGCGTATATATATATATATATTTGTAGATTTTCACGGGTGTAGGTATGCTGGTTTTGTTGTATTCGGGTCTTTTCCCATGTAAGGTTAACTGAGGCAAAGTTTGGGAAATATCAAGTAAAATTTATAAATACAATTGGCCTAAGGCAGGGATGTCAAACTCATGGCCTGCAGGCTGGGTGCATCACATGCTGGCCATGTCCATGCCCAGTTTAGCAAAGAGGAAAAAAGTCACAATACGTCACATGATATCACTGTTACAACATGGATTTGACACCTCTGGCCTAAGGCAGAAGCACCATTGTGACATTCCAGTGCCCCACATGAGGAAAGCCAGCAACACAAGTTCTTTATCTGGAAACGCGGACCCGGTACAAAGCAATCATCCAAAAGCAAGTTTGTGCTATCATGGTTAGCTCATCCACCCCTTATATTGTGCCCCACCTCCCTTGTGTGTACACCCTGTCCCTCCCACCGACTGCTTACCATTAATATGACCTCCGCATCTGACTATGCCCCTAGATGCCAATCCTAGCTTATCCTGCCCACCCATGCTCCAACGATCAGCTGTTTTAGCGATCCAATGAACAGTGGGTCTCTCAGGCTCCTCCCCATCAGGATGCCATGGCAGTTTGGCTGGTGCCTCTCATGCATGCACGTTCACTCCTTCCCTGCCTGAATAGTGGCCCTGGCCCGTCTGGCTGTCTGGGGCTGACAACCAGCAGGAAGATACTTGAATTGTGTTACATAGCTGAGACATAACTGCACAAGAAGCTACAGAAAGAGAGGAGGAAAAATTACCATACCTAATATCTACTTTTGCTTGGTTCTTACCTTACATATTGAGGCAATAACTTTGAAAGCAATTCAGATCTAGGCATTTTGCATTGGATTAGGTTATAATTTGATTTCTAGGCTTCTCTGGGAGGCAGAATAGAAATAACCAGAGCTAAATTAATTTTTGAGACAAGTAATGTAGAGAGGTGAGGGGCTGAAATGTATAGTTGGTAGAATGTTATTAAGAAGAAAACTTTGTACATTACAAAAAATGCTGGGCACACCAGCAATCAATGAACAAGGGCATGAGGGGGGGGGGTCAATCCTAGAGGAGATCAACCCTGACTGCTCTTAGAAAGCCAGATCCTGAAGAGGAAACTCAAAAACTTTGGCCACCAAATGAGAAGGAAGGACTCACTGGAGAAGAGCCTAATGCTGGGAAAGATTGAGGGCAAAAGAAGAATGGGACAACAGAGAATGAGGTGGCTGGCTGGAGTCACCAAAGCAGTAGGTGTGAGTTTAAATGGACTCCAGACGATGGTAGAGGACAGGAAGGCCTGGAGGAATGCTGTCCATGGGGTTGCAGTGGGTTGGAAATGACTTTACAACTAACAACAACACATCGGTGATGGTTGGTGAGGGTGGCAGCATCTTATACATGAGTGGAGCTAATATTTTCTGTTCCTTTCCTGGATACAGGGGAAGCAATTTTACCTTTCTGTGGGGCCCACAGTACACTTTTTAATATGTTTCATAATGCAAAATATCTGGAAATTATGCTGTTGATTATAGCCAGGGGAAGGAGCAGAAGGAGACTAGTGTGCCATGTGCAATGCTTGGTGGCTGGTTATGTATCTGTGATCTATCAGGAACCTACATTTCACTTTAAGAGCTAACTATATTAAATAATTTAAAATCCTATAAGTTTTTTTTTTTTAAAAAAAAGCAGAATTAACCAACATCTAAATCTTGGCCATATTTAACAGGTAAAACATTGAGTATAATGCAGATTTGTTTAAGTAAATTTCCAAAACCATGATGGATTCATTTTCTGCTTAGAAATTGACTAAATGAGAGAGTAATCAGAATAATTCATTCTTTGTCAGCATAAAACATAATTCAAGCTACTAAGAAAAATGTAAAACTTGGTGGCCATCATTCATTCAGTTTCAATTGCAAAAAATGAAGAACTTGATTATGTATGATCATCCTAATTTAATTTGACTTGCCCATATATATTTCATGTTGAACAAATGGAAAATAGGAGCTTTGTTTCTTCCTATTTTGCTGAGAAAAATCTCACAGCAATTAACAATAAATAAATTAGCAAACACAATCTGTTTATTTAATTAACCAGAAGCAATGGTTTGCACATAAACATTAAGTTGGCTTAAAAATATGTGACACTACAGATTGCTCTTGATATATAGATAATATACCAACAACCATCTTATGGATACAACACATGCATTTTCCAAATCTAAAACCACGTATCCAAAATGTTTCTCCCTCCATCAACTCTCTGGACAGAAAATTAGCAGTATTCAAAATCATATTATTGCATTGTTATATTGTGAGAACAGTAGAACACCCGTCGTCACACACATTTCCTCTTAATGAGAAAATCTGGTTTTTGTATTGGTAACAGGGTGTCCACCTACATAAACTTTTTCCCAAACTGGAATAGGGTTCTGGCTTTATCTCTTAATCAACTAAACTTATTTTGGTTCTTGTGCATTACCAAAAGTGAATTTTTAAAAAGGTAATGAAGTTTACTCTTTCAGGTTGTCATGAATTACAGATCTGATCTATTATGTAATCATAAATTCTGCAGAAAGGATCTGGGCAATTTATAAACTAATGAAGAAGCTGTTTAATGCAGTATATTAAATGTATGTATGTATGTATGTATGTATGTATGTATGTATGTATGTACGTACATACTTGGATTCACAGTCCAGGTTTGGATATATAACTTGTAAATTGTTTTAGGTATATGGAAATAAATGGCTATGGTGTCACTAACCCTCATTTGTTTGGTCTTTCATATTTATGATCAAACAATTGAATCAAAATGTGAAAATGTGAAAATCAACAAGTTATAAATGTGATTTCTATGTGTACCACATATGTATGGAAAGTTAGTTATATGCATGCTTAACCTAACTGACAGGATAAATGTAGTAGCTTGAAACTCGAATAGCATTTTGGGATATCAAAGGTAGTTCCAAATGGAGAGATAGAGCAAGAAGAAGCAAAAATAAAAGCAGAAGAATGAGAAAGTGGGAAGACATTTGCTAACTGACAGTTTTAGGATTGGTTCATGATCTAAATTAAGATTGCTTCATGACTGTCAGGGGAAAAAAAAATGCCCTGGGGAAATCTGAGATCAATGGACCGTGGCTGATTCCCTTCCACATATCTTTTGAGATATTGAGAAAAATAAAAGTCTTCAAAAGTATTCTAATTAATAAACAAACTTTAATAATAAAATAAAAAGTAAATGAAACAGAAAATAACTAATTGTTACATTTTGATAATAAAAGCTACGTCTGCCAAGCTGGCAGCCGAACAAAGAAGAAGAGAATTTTGGAATGTGTAACGCGTGCGCAATAAATCACTTTCAGATGACATTTTGTTTTATGACCTGCGCAATAAAGCTTTCTTAGTTTAACTCTTGAGTGTCAGTTTAGGCAGTTCAGGCCTAGCAAACCTTTTAACATCGTGACACCCCTTCTTTTGCTAGTCTGGGCTGACGTCATCAAATCATCAATTAAGGCACATCTTCTTTCGCAGATACTTGTGTTGATTTGCGGCAAGTGGTTTGTTAAGCATGTCTGCGATCTGATCATGTGTAGAAACATATTGCAATTTAACAAAACCTTGCTTAACTAATTGCTTTGTGTTTTGATAACGAATGTCAATGTGTCTGGACCTAGAACCTGTGAAATGTGACTCAGAAATATAAACCACAGATACATTATCTTCCATCACGGTGATTGGTCGAATCGGACGTGTCCAGATATCTGTGATCAAAGCATCAAACCACTTTAGAGAATTACAAGCATCTGAAACACAAGCATATTCAGCTTCAGTAGATGAGCATGAAACAAAACTCTGTTTTCTCACTTGCCAGTAAACAGGACAACCATTTAGGAACATCATGTAACCAGAAGTGCTTTTGCGTGACTTCTTGTCACTCGCCCAGTCGGCGTCAGCAAAACAAATCAACTTTGGTTGATCAGTGTGTGTTGGTTCTAGCAATAACTTCATGTGTTTAGTGTGTTTTAGGTATTTCAACAACTTCTTAATGCATGACCAATGAAATTGTGTTGCCTTACCTACGTGTCGTGATAAAAGATTAACACTAAGTGCGATGTCAGGTCTGGTCCAACTACTAATGTATAATAGTGAACCAATGACTGAACGATAAAGTGTTTGATCCTCGAACTCAGGACTTGGATCATGTGTTAAGTTGTGAAAATCTGTTTGCATGGGTGTCTTTGTTGTGCTAGCATCTTTCATGTTGCAATGATGTAGAATGTGGTCAATTTTCTCTTCTTGTGAAAGACTAAACCCCTTCTGTGTCTTTTCAATTTGAACACCTAAATAAGTGCTAATGTGTCCTAAAGATTTCAGTGTGAAGTATCTCTGCAAACTTTTGGCAAAAATCTCACTCATTTTCTTATTTGGACCAATATAAACAATATCATCAACATAAACAAGAATTATCTCATATGCATTGTTAGATCTTTTTGTGAACACGCATTCATCAGTTTCGGACTTAATAAAGCCCATTGAATTTAGTTTGTCAGTAAGACATAAATACCACATTAAACCTGACTGTTTCAGACCATAAAGACTTTTGTTCAGGAACCAGGTATCCCCTTCTTGCTTTCGGAATCCTGGAGGGCTTCTCACGTAGATCTCTTCATCTAGGTCTGCATGTAGATAAGCTGTGTCCACATCAAATTGAAAAACTTCTAAACCAAGAATAGTTGCAGTGGTTAAAGCAATTTTTACACTTTCAGTTCTGACTGTTGGTGAGTAAGTGTTTGTGTAGTCCTCAGGATAACGTTGAGCGAAACCCTGAGCTACAAGTCTGGCTTTGTATAAAGACTCACCATTCGGTTTCTTCTTGATTCTGTAGACCCATCGGGTGCCAATGACTTTCTTGTTTGCTGGAGGTTTTGCAGGTGTGAATACATTAAGTTTCTTTAAACTGTCCATTTCATCCTGCATTGCATCATACCATTTGTCTTGTTCTGAATCAGGAAGCTGTTTGATTTGTGTGAATGTCTCTGGAGGAAGAGTAACGTTGCAAATCAAAGGTAATGGTGACTTTGTCAGTTGCCATGAATAACGTTGTGGAGGGATTCCTTTTGTGGCCCTCTTGGAGCGTCTAGGAGCAACAGACCAGTCTTCTTCTTCTTCATCATCATCATCCTCGTCCTCACGTTCGTCGCTAGCATCAGCATCTGCGGCTTGCGAAGACGGAACATCAGGTTGTGAAGAACTGGTAGAAGGAATACCTGCCTGCGACTTGCCATCAGGCTGCGTGGCATCTGGAACACCATCTCTAGGAAAATAAACTTCAGGATCATTGGAATGAATCCTGGACCAGTCAATATCTTCCTCAAAATTAGCAGATTGTGAAATGACAATCACATGTTTAGTATCAATGAATTTGAACCATTTTGAATTATCATCAATACCCATAAATCTTAGTCTCTTTGCTACTATACCTCCCTTTCTTCTTTGACTTAAGGGAGTGTTCACCATAGCATATGAACCAAAAATTTGGAGGTTCTTGAGATCAGGCTTGTAGCCATACAGCATGTAGAAAGGAGTTTGATTGATTACACTGCTCCAAGTACGGTTGACAATGTAATTTGCATATTTGATTGCTTCACCCCAGTATGCGTTACTGAGATTGGCATCTTCTAGAAGACAACGCATCATGGTTTGTAGAACCCCTTGTCTTCTTTCTACGACTCCGTTATGAGCCGGTGTATATGGAGCAGATGTCTGATGAAGAATTCCATTCTTACACATCCAGTCCTGGAAACGCTGAGACATGAATTCTGCACCACAGTCACTCTGGATTCTGGCGATGCGAACTTGGTATTGTGTAGAAACAAATGCTGCAAAGTCTTTAAAGATCTGAAAGGTCTCAGATTTCTCTCTCATAGGATATACAAATCCATATCTAGAATGATTATCTACAATTGTTAAAAAATACTTTCTGCCACCAAGTGTTGGTGGGAAAGGACCCACTATGTCAGTGTGTACCAAATCAAAAATGCGTGTTGACCGGCGTGTAGCGTGTTTTGGAATTGGAGCCGCCTTGGATTTAGCCTTTTTGCAAACCGCACAATCCAAAAACACCTTACACCCCTTTAGATCCAAACCTTTTGCGAACTCCGGCATCTTTCTAAGAACACGGAAACTGGCATGCCCCAATCTTCTGTGACACTTGTGAATACACCTGGAATGCAAAGGTTTACCAGTTAGTGAATTCTCAACATTAACAGTTTCATGAGGACCCTCAGGCTTGCTTTGAGCAATCTGTTTCTGTTTTCTTTGTTTGTTGGCTTTAGGAGCCTTCGGCACAGTAACGTTTTCTCTCTCTGGGACAACTCTCTCTGGGTTCACGTTGTGCCTTTTTGGAGTTTGCATACTTGCCTGTGCTTGCCCTTTAGGCTTTGGCTTTAAGTAATAAACACCACCAATCAGCATGGTTTCAGCAACAATATCTCCATCTTTAACTAAGTAACTTGCTTTTTCGAGGTGGTGAACCTGGAACTTTAAATCTCTAGACAAGTGACTTTGACTAAGCAAATTACTGGTTGCTGAAGGTATGTAATAAACATCAGGGATGTGTGTATCGAGTTCTTCAATGTAAACAGTTCCTTTTCCCATAACCTTGCAAGTGTGGTTGGTGAAGGAATACAGTTCTCGATACTCGGGCTCTGGTTCGCCCATCTCTGTGAAAAGTTCCCTTCTGTGGGTAACGTGCACAGCTGCTCCACTGTCTAAAGTCCACAAAAGACGTCTGTCGAACTTTGGATCAGGTTGTGGAACGTTGGTTATGGCCAGTGTCACAAGTGGAGCTTGTGAATCACGCCTTGGACCACGACGGCCTTGTCTTCCGCCTCTACCTCTGCCTCTGGAATCTGTTCCTCTGGGCTGGTACGTGACGGGAGCTGGAACTCGTTGGGGACAATCCCGGGTGTCATGTCCCACACGGTTGCAGGTGTAGCATTTTGGCATCCTTGGAGCGTAGCCTCTTCCTCGGAAGGGACGTCTGGCTGGAGCCTTTAACGCTGGAGGCCGTTGCAGATGTGGTGTAGCTAACCTGATAGCTTCATCTTCCACTAAAAGTCTGCAAACGTGGTTAACTGTGCGTTGAGCAATAGGCACGTAGTTAATCTTTGCAACAGCATCTTTCCATTCATAATTCAATGAGTTAATGATGATGCTAATCATTTGGATATCATCGATTACATGGCCATTTTGTCTCAATTCACTTCTCATTCTTTTCAGTTTGGTCAAATGTCCACCAATTCGTTCACCAGGTTTCAACTTCGAACCATGGAACTCAGACATGAGCAAACATGAAGATTCAATTGAAACGGGCCTGTAGCAATCTTCCAAAATAGCCCAAATTTCTTGGGCAGTTGCATCAGGTGGAAAGATACCTTGGATCTCAATTTCCATTGACATGAGCAAAGTCGTGATTGCTCTGTTATCGAGGTCTCTTATCGCAGGTGTCCACGGTGGAGGGGGAGGATTAAAAACCATGGAATGTGTGCCTTCTCTTCAAAGCAAGAGCGTAATTTCACTGACCCAGGCTTTATAATTCTCTCCTGACTCCTTTAACTTGGACTCACCAGTCAAGGGGGTGACTGTGAATACCTGCTGAGGAACAATTTGTTGCTCTGGTTGCAAATCTGGTTGTTGAACCAGGGGATGCTGGGGTTGCATCATTGGCCTTTGCGTGGCAACATCAAATTGGCTTCCTCGAATTCGCCTTTGGCTTTGCCCTTTTCCATCTAGGGAGGATTCAGCACCGCCAGGGGGTGTTGAAGACTTATCCTTTGAGGGCAAAGTTTGGGCTTCTGTAAAACTCATAGGTAAATCTCTAGAGCTTTGATGAAACTGCATCATCTTTTGCTGTAATAATTTTTCTCCGCCAGCAGATGGCAGTGCAGCTTCACTTTTTGGCTGCCTCACCTTTCTATACGTATGCGGAAGTTCAATGGGCTCAAAGGGACCACATGACCTCGGTGACGTGTACATGTCTCTTTGTTCTAATTGACCAATGAACTCTGTGGGGTGTGTCTTATGCTGTTGTTTTGAAGACAAGATGGCGTCCTCAGACATTTTGGGAGTGGGGGAGCTCCTCCTACTTCGCTTTATTTCATTAAAGCACTCTCTCACCTCCCTAGTATATTTTTCAAACAGCTTTAATCGATATAGATAGCTTTGCATTTCTTGCTCATCATTTGGGGAGATTTCATAAACTTTGCTTTCTGCGTGGGAGGATTTTTTTTCTGCCGGCAGTTGCCGTTTAGACTTTTGCCGTTCATTAATTGTATCTTGATAATGAGGTAGATTTACTGACCTCAGTCCGTAGATCTTGCCTTCTGTAGCTCCTTCCCCCACATCTGGCTCGGCACCTGAAGGAATTTGTTGTTCCTGAAGCACGTTTTGATCTTGCTTCTCTGTGTCCGAGGGGGCCTCCTTGTCAGAGGAAGCTGATTCATCTGTGCTCGCCCCATCTTTCCTTTTCTTTTTTTTCTTTTTCTCCGACATTGCTAATTAGGCTTAGTCGGTTATCTTTAGATAGCATGAAGGGAAAATACAGCCATAAATTGTAGCCATCTCAGCTACAACCATCCTCTGCTACCAAGTTGTCAGGGGAAAAAAAATGCCCTGGGGAAATCTGAGATCAATGGACCGTGGCTGATTCCCTTCCGCATATCTTTTGAGATATTGAGAAAAATAAAAGTCTTCAAGAGTATTCTAATTAATAAACAAACTTTAATAATAAAATAAAAAGTAAATGAAACAGAAAATAACTAATTGTTACATTTTGATAATAAAAGCTACGTCTGCCAAGCTGGCAGCCGAACAAAGAAGAAGAGAATTTTGGAATGTGTAACGCGTGCGCAATAAATCACTTTCAGATAACATTTTGTTTTATGACCTGCGCAATAAAGCTTTCTTAGTTTAACTCTTGAGTGTCAGTTTAGGCAGTTCAGGCCTAGCAAACCTTTTAACATCGTGACACCCCTTCTTTTGCTAGTCTGGGCTGACGTCATCAAATCATCAATTAAGGCACATCTTCTTTCGCAGATACTCGTGTTGATTTGCGGCAAGTGGTTTGTTAAGCATGTCTGCGATCTGATCATGTGTAGAAACATATTGCAATTTAACAAAACCTTGCTTAACTAATTGCTTTGTGTTTTGATAACGAATGTCAATGTGTCTGGACCTAGAACCTGTGAAATGTGACTCAGAAATGACTCGGCATGCTGTTGCCTTTCTGTGAAATAATAGCTTGTCTAGTTGAACAATTGACTGTTCTACAATCACAGTTCTCACACATTGATCTGCATTGGGAAGATCTGCTTTTCTTTATACCCATCAAGGGAGCTCCACACTCCCTTTCTAATGATAAAGCCTACTCCAGATATGACTCTAGAAAGGGACAGAGCTCACAAAATGTGACTTCTACCATGTGCTACCCTGCAGTTCTAAAGCATCCCTTCTCTGATGTGGCAGTGCCATTTTGGACTCAGAATATATCAACATACAGTAAGATATATTAGTACAAGATAAATTGTATTTTGGAATATTTACATTGAGATAAAATGTACTGTAAACACAGAAAATCATCTACATGTCTAATTTTATGCTTTTCTTCTAAATAGACTTAACTCAGATGACTACATATGCAGTCAGCAATTAGGTACTTATTTATTTTTGCCAAACTAATTAAGGGAGGCAGAAATACAAGAATATTAGCAAATTAATTTCAGGATTGATTTTTACAATAATTTTTAAAAAGGAAAAAATAAGGAGGAGGAGGAAAACAGGGCTGGAAAATACCCTGTTGATAAAACAACTCTAAAACAGGTGTCTACATTGCTAGAAACCCCGTCTAGTTCCTTTTACCCGAAATAAAAACCTAGTTCAAATGTTAATAAACAACATTTGCCCATAATATCCAATCTACAGTTTTAGAGTTAGGCCTTGAACTAGCTTTTCTATTATTTTTTATAATTTAAAAAAAATCTTGTGTGGCTCCTACAGTTATTTTTCCAGATAAACCTCGTACTAAGCTTTTTATCTTCATAGCAACATACTGTAGATGTTGGAAGAATTTCCATTTAAACAGTGTACTAGCTAGGTATTTTGATTTGATGCGAAGAATCAAAGATAGATTCTTGTTTTGAAGACTTCAGGAAGCTTGCTGCTAAAATGCAGAGATCAAATGAGGTAAAAGAACTCCAGCTATGTTTCCTTTTGATCACATTGTGAGTTTTGTTAGTGGGAGGAACTCTTATCTAAAAACGGATTAAATGCCCAAGTGGTAAAGACAAACTTTCAGTAGTTGAAACATGCTCCTGAAATATATGATCCAAAGTCCTAACACTTTTAATCTCTTCTACTTTTAAATGCTCAACCCATCTTTAAAGATTTCCCCTATATTGATTTTAGAATTCCATTGGGTGGTACATTTAATTTTTCAGCATATTAATGATCAGTTGCTATCACTGTATTTCACAGTGCTTTGGATTTTGTTTTCTAAAAAGCTGCTCTTGCTTCATTTGGGCCTTGATCAACAGCCCATTAACATTAATGATAGCGTGTACAATATCATTAATGAGCGGTGAAGCTGCTAAGCTGTTAGTCTGTTGATCACTTTCACTGAATTCAATCTAAACCATGCAGCCTTAAAACACTATCAATCTTAGTAGCATAATAAATAAAGATTCCCATTAACCAGTGTGCTTTCAAAAATATTCTACTTCCACTTCTACAGTAAGATTTCTTCTTGATCTCCTTATCTCTGTAGGTTCTCATAATTCAAAACTGTCCTAGAAGATTCCCCCATCCCCTACCTATTCCTCTGGGTTTGTAATGCATTAGTAAGAAAAAAGAGAAGAGATCCATTTCAATAATGGATGCTATTCCATCCACAGATGGATACATACATAGTCCCACTTAACAATAGACATTTACTGATAATCAGTCACTATAATTTCTCTTGCTAATGTCTATATGTGAAGACTGCCATCACTAACAATATCCAAATGGTATCCCACTGCTGCATAAAGATCTAATAATAAATATGCTGTCATAGAGTCATCTCTGTGAAAATATCAAGCTTCTTTTAAAGGAATGCAGTTCCAGATAAATATGGCATATGTTTTCTGTCGAGCATGTGGTTGGAGTTAAGTAATACTAAAGGTAAAGGTAAAGGTTCCCCTTGCACATAAGTGCTAGTCGTTCCCGATTCTAGGGGTGGTGCTCATCTCTGTTTCAAAGCCGAAGAGCCAGCGCTGTCCGAAGACGTCTCTGTGGTCATGTGGCTGGCACAACTAAACACTGAAGGCACACAGAACATTGTTACCTTCCCACCAAAGGTGGTTCCTGTTTTTCTACTTGCATTTCTTTTACATGCTTTCAAATTGCTAGGTTGGCAGAAGCTGGGACAAGTAACGGGAGCTCACTCTGTTATGTGATGCTAGGGATTTGAACCGCCGAACTGTCGACCTTTCTGATGGACAAGCTCAGCATCTTAGCCACTGAGCCACCGTGTCTCTAAATAACACTACTCATTGGTATTTTCCCATCCCGATATGAACCTTGAAAGGGTTCCATCCCATTTGAAATTGAAGGAACTTTTAGTTGAGACAGTGAGATCAGAGACACATAAACATATTAACAGAATAAATAACAGAATTGGAAGGGGCCTTGGAGGTCATCTAGTCTAACCCTCTGGTCAAGCAAGAGCCCTACACCACAGGTATCAAACTTGCTATATCACACTGTCACGTTTTGTGATGTTTTTCCCTTTCCCAGGTGGGCGTGGCCTGTGTGTGATGCATCCGGCCTGTGGGCTGTCAGTTTGACACTCCTGCCCTATACCATTTCTGATATATTTCAGGGATCATTCTTTGGCCAAAAAGGCCTTTGCCAGCAGGGGTTCTGAATTTCTCCTTCAAAATATTCTACAGAGTCATAAGGGTTAAATATATTATCTGCACCATTGACATAGATGATGGAGATTCACCTTTATTGAAGAAACCTGGGTCTCTTATATTCTGTTTCAAATCTTCCTGAATTGGCCTCATTTTTTAGTGGTTGAAATTATCAGTTACTCAGCATAGCATAAGGAAAAATCCATTCAATCAATACATCTTTGTGGCTACAAATAATGGATTGCCCTTCTTCTGTATTTTGATGAAGGAAGCATATATCCCTGTTCTTTGAACCCCAGCATCTTATTTGAATCAATTGAGAGTTTCATTCTCACATTTATGAATTATTTGTTCACAATGCAACGCACACCTATTTAATCATAACTCTTGGGAGGGCTGGTTGCCCAGGGAGGTTTTTTTAAGAGTTTCTGACAGAAATAGCAAACTTTGTTTTAATAAAACCTGAGCTATATGAAATTCAGGAACACAAATAAATGGAATCACGTATTAGATTTTCCATTGCCAAATGGAAAAAAAATATTTAAAATGCAACAAATTACATCTAGCTCAGTCTTTAAAGGTAGAAAAGAGAATACAGCGGGCATTTGCAGGTCACAGATGTGGCTTCCTTGTTATCTTTCTTACATGTCTTTCTTTAACTTGCTATTCAAGGTGCAACTCTGTACTTGCTTGGCTCAAAATAACCCACTAAACTTAATGGGATAATTCTGAGTAGATAGAATAAGATTCTAAAGATCCAGTGATCTTGCCAGGTTCAATCCATCAGAAAAGAGGTGTAGAGAGAGTAATGTTTTATCTTTCATACATTCATTCATGCATCCACGGATATATGCATAGAATTATAGGCATGCCATCTCATTTGACAATTTTAGCTGGCTTACATCTCACTATTTAAAAGCTACATGGAAAAGCACTTTTCTGAATATTGGCAATAGGCTACTCTGAACACAGGAGACAGGCTATTCCAGAGAAAAGGGGCTACAACCAGTTTCTTTAGGTCTCCTTCACTAATATCACAGGCAGGGTTGGAGGATTCCACAGTTTGCTGTCTTGGACGACATAGTTCAGATAGGCAAATTCTATCTGGAGTAGACCCTATAGGTTGATACAGCCCCGTGATGGTGAACCTATGTCACACGTGCTGGAAGTGGCATGCAGAGCCATCTCTCTGGGCATGCCAGCCATCACCTGTTGCTCTTCTGGGTTGGCCAGCTGGTCTTTGCATGCACAGGAAGGCCGGAAACTGGAAGAGCAGCTCCCTGGCACGCATGTGCATGCCGCCCAGCATGCCAGAAACCGGAAGACCAGGTGACCAGTGCACATGCACTTGCTGGAAACCAGAAGCTCAATTTCCCGGCATGTGCATGTGTGCCGGGGAACTGCTCTTCCAGTTTCTGGTGCTCCTGAGCGTGTGTGCGTGTGTGTGCTCGCGTTTCAGCACTCGGTGCTGAAAAGGTTTGCCAACACTGATATAGCTTATAAGCCTCAGAGAGGATGTGACTGGCAGAAGGTTTCCCCTGATCTTCTGCAATAGCAATAGCACTTAGGCATATATCCCTTCATAGTGCTTTACAGCCCTCTAAGCATATTGTCCCCACAATCTGGATCCTCATTCTGCTGATCTTGGAAGGATGGAAGGCTGAGTCAACTTGGAGCCAGTCAGGATCAAACTGCTGGCAGTTGGCAGAGTTGGTCTGCAATAGTGCAATACTGCATTCTAACCAATGCGCCACCATGGCTCATCTGTGACTGAAGGTGGACTAGATCTTTCTGCTCTTACTTCAACACTTGAACCACTACAGTACGCTGGTTAATATTAAGTCTACTTGTATATTTGGAGAAAGTAAAAGGGAATGCAAATAAGTAGCAGGGGTCAAATGCATTTGCCTTTCTCTTGTGTCCCCTCCTTCCAGACAGCAACATGAAAATGCAGGGGAGAGGACAAGCAATGAAAAAGAGTGGAACTGCTCTCCTATAAATATTTTGATGTAATACCGCAAAACTCAAATTAAACATACTATGGATTTGAAGGTCATTTCATTACCTGTGGCATCTTGGCTGTTGAGTGGATTAAGGGTAGTAAAGTAAAACATTTCCAGGTTTCTTCAGGACACCGCTCCTCCCTTCTAAGCAGCGCATTAATGCCTCGCTGCTTTATTTGAAGGACATGACTTGGGAGAACAGTTTTTTTTAAAAAAGGCTGGCGAGTGAAAATACATTATATAACAAATTAATTGCATATCTTGACTGAAATTACATATTAAAAAGGCATATGGGCTCCGTGCTAATTGAGGCTCATTGATGAACCTTCCAGTGTACTTAGCAGGAGATTATAATTGATGTGATGGTCCATTGATCATGTCAATTTTCATTGGAGGCTTGATGATCTCCAAATGTCATCATAAAGGCAAGGAAATACCAGTCTTGGATGCCAAGTCAAGTCCACTTTTACCTTGAGGTTGGAATCATAAACAGCTTTATTCCATAGACTCAAACCCTGAATTCCTGGAGGACCATGGTTGGCTTATTACTTTTCCGCCTGAGCAACAAATCAGGGGAGATGCAACCATTGTTTATTTGTTTGTTTATCAAATTTATATACTGCCCATCTCACCTAAGTGACTTTGAGTGGTTTACAAATAAAAGCCATTCAGCCCTATAAAAGAGAAACAGCTAAAAACAAAATTAAAACAGAAATAGAAACAGATAAAAACAGTAGAAAAACTGTTTTAGACAAACTTTAAAAAGTAAAACAAAACACCTTGTTTTTTCTTCTTCTCGGTGCTGTAAAGATGTTGAATGTGATTTAAAGTGTGGTGTTGTCCCATTCTGACCAAGACAGCTGTTTCGGTCCAGGTTCACTTCTCATTTTGGTTTGAAACTGTCTGCCATCTCTTTGTTGCTATCATATTGTTAGGTTAATGCATCCTCTTGCTAGTAGAGATGTTGATATGCAATCTCATAATTTAGTCTTCAGGAAACACAGGCACCTCTCCCCTTTTATAATGCAAGCAGCACTAGATGTTTTTGAGTACCTACAAGTATTTTGTATTACAGAATTAGCAGAATTTTGATACTTTGTTAGTGTTTCTTAAATGCTGTGTATAAAAACCCAAGACTCTTTCAAGATGAGTAAATATGGTAAGTATTTCTGCCTTCCTACAAAATGAAATAAAATAAAATCAGTTTTGCCATTGCCTGCACTGCAAATTACAGGTAACAGTGGTAGACAAAGGTGGAAGCAGATTCTAATTTTGTGCCTAATACTGCTTCCTAAAACGTTGAGCCAACAGTTCAAGTTTAGATTTGTTGAATATTCAGTATAGCATTCTTAACTAAGACTGTACCTTAGAATTACACAATTATTCTGTGGTATATAGGGTCGTTGCCATACTTCCCTTGTAAACAATAGAGAACACATGGTGTCAGGGCAAATGGTGAGTTCTACTACCAATCCTCATAGGCAATCCAGAAAGATATTATGATTGAGGATTTCAAAAGTCACTGGGAACACTAATAAGATCAGGAGAGGTACACCTTAACCAGGTTAACCAATGCACTTTCTGTCTTATGTCTGTGAAGATTCTCAGTCATCCAGATCATAGTTGTCTCAAAGGTGCTTTTTTTTTTCTCCAAAAAGCAACTGGACTGTTTTTTCCTTGAGGAAGTAAAAAAAGAAAACATTTTGCTTCTCATCCAAGAAACTTCATCAGTTGTGATGGCGGGCAATTGAAGGATAGGTACTAACAGTGTCTTATGACTATATTGAAACTTCACTGGAAGGAATTCAGATAATACATTACATGCAGGTTCAGCGTTGATTATTTCAAGAACCTATGTCCTGAGGCTGCAAAAGGCTGGCAGAGTAAAAGCAAGCTTAAACTATATTTGGTCAGGATAAGAAATGTGGCTAATTCATTTACATGACATAGTATATCTGAATTGTATAAGATCACATTTCATTTTACAGACCAGTTAAGGGAATTACTTGCAAGACTATATCTTTCCTTAAAATCTGCCCCACACTTTTGCAACGTCAGTTGATCATTTTTAATAAGTCTCATCATAGATATCATGCATTTGAAATCAACATACAATTCTACTTTTGATGTGTTGAAGGACCGTATTATAACACAGTTTCTCAAGTTTCCTCCTTGTTATAGTCTAAGAGAGGATCTAAAACATGTATTTATATATAGTCATAGCTTTTTGAAGTTTTGGGGTGTGTTTTTATGTTGTTGGATTTTAATGGTGTGTAGTATAGGTTGGATTTTGTTGCGCATTGAAGTCTGTAAGCCTTTTAGAGTCATAAAATGGGAACGGAAACATAAATGTATGCTTAAGTGGATGCACATATTACAAATGCTTCCCATTGCCATAAACCTTTTTCCTAAGAAAGCAAAAATCTCATAAATATTGTATCTCATTTTGAACTTCTACCCTGTACTATATAGATAAAATATAGGACTGCCATACTGTTGTAAAGAAAAGTATGGAAGTTTGATTCGGACTCTTACTGTTGCAATCCAAGGCAGTGTCAGTTAGAGACCAAACAGTATTGGAAGAGAACTAAAAATTTGAAAATTCACAACTAGGAACAGAGAAAGACTTCAGTGCCAGACAGGTGGCTTTTTGTAATAACAAAAAGAATTGTCAAAAGTTGGCTCTCTTTACAGACACAAAAATAGGCAAGTAGTAAGAAAAAAACAGCAGTTTCAGATTTGTACTGAATTAGAGGAAGATATATCTGCAGAAGTTAGTAACTAACTAACAGCAGAAAAAGAAAACTACAGTAAGATTTGGATTTTCAGTACAAAATGTGATGCCAATCACATTTTAGGAGAGGCAGTAGAGAAAGCCAAATCAGTAGATGTGTGGGCTGTGCATTAACTATGCAGTTAGTAATGAATGATTAATCAGTTCAGGATTCAATGGAATCCTTCCATTCCCTAATATCCTGTCAGAGCTGAAGGAGCTTCTTGGATGAGAAGCAAAACATCTTCAAAATAAAAAACAAAAAAATGCAGTTGGCTTCTGAAAAAGCACCTTTGGGGATTCAATGATAAGATAAAGAGGAGAACAGAGGAAAAGCTCAGAGCATGCCAAGAACTACACAGAGGGTTAAGCTTTCTGAGTTCCCAAATTTGGGACAAAATATGTATTCACACAATCCTCAAACATTACTGATTATATTGAACCTTGGTGTTACAAACTTATTGATATCACAATCCAAGTATTGAAAGAGTTCATAAAAGAACCATAATTTATCATTAGATATTTAGGTTCAGTAAGAAAACCAAACTAATTCAGAGTTCTCACTCAAGCAGAAATAACCAGATTCAAATTACCATATTTTGGACACATTATGTCAAGGATGTCAAACTGGCAGCCTGTGAGCCAGATGCATTATGTGCAGGCCACTCCCACCCCAGCTCTGTGAAGGGAAAAATCATGTGACAGCAATGGGATGCTGCAAGTTTGATACCCGTGCATTATGTGAAGACCTAACTCTTTGAAGAAGTTTATAATGCTGGGAAAAATGGAAGGAAAGAAAAGAGGATGACCATAAGCAAGATGGATGACTGGGAATAACAATAGTTATAACATTAGAACACTGAGAACAGAATATCCTGGATAAATCTATCTACACCAGGGGAGTCAAACTCAAGGCCCGGGGCCAGATCCGGTCCAAGAAGTGCTTAGACCTGGCCCATGGGGCTGCCCTGAAAACAGCAAAGGATCAGCCCGTGGTTCTGTCATCAAAAATAGAGCTTGGGCAGGTCGCACACAGCTCTCCTCAGCTCCATTTTCTCTGGCAGAGCGTTGCAGGAGGCCATCACGCTGAAAATGGAGCCCAGGAGCCCGTTTTTACTGGCAGAGCGCTCAGGCTGCCACAGACACCCCCTGATATGAATGATGTCAAGATGGCCCTGCCCACCCCGGCCACCCCCACCAAGGTCAAATGCAACCCTGATGCGCCCTCAATGAAATTGAGTTTGACACCCTGATCTACACCAAATTGAGAACAGATAAACAATCAGTCAAAATTTTGATTCAGATTTTGGAATATAGGCAGTACTGATTCAACAAAAAACTTGATTCATTTGTATCATACTAGCCAACCCCAACATTATTTTTTTCAAAGAAGTATTTGTAAAAATGGCAGGATATAAGAATTTCCACTAATATATTTATGGTACAGCTGAAATAATGGTGATGATTCACAAGCCACTTAATGCATTATGAAGAATCATTTAGTTGAGACTGCAAATAAAGAGTTTATATCTACAGAAAGAACCGGAAAAGCTTCAAAGAAAGGAAACTGTCAGCATTGTAAAAGTAAAGACTGGTAAACAATATTCACTTAGGACAGCTCACTGAATTGCAAATAGTGCACAACTCACAGATAGGAGGCAGGCACAACGTATCAACTTTATAAAACCAATTCAGCAAAAACACAGGGAATGGGATGGAATAAATATTTGCAATGAATAAAGATATACATTTGGGGAGATTTTTCCTAGTAGAAAACTGAACCCACTTTCATGTTCAAAGAGATTAGCAGAAAATAAGTACGGATTATGAAAAGTGTGATAAAGAAATGACCAATCAAGATACATGCTTGGGAGGGAAGTCAAGGAAGTCGAGTTAGAATTAAGACAGTGGATGAGGCAGAGGCCTTTATTAAAAAACATCTTTCCCTCCCAGAGGACGAAAATAGTGGAGGTGGGGGAAAATGCAGCAATGTACAAGATATGGAGGGGGGGCACGGCTCCACCCAGGGGCAGGGAGGAGGGAGCAATATCGAAAAGGCTCAGGTCACAAAAATAAAAATATCTGAAATATTATTGTAATTGTTGATATACTAGAAAGTGACAAAGAAAGAGATGATTGAACATGTTGTTGGCATAAAGTAAGAATTCTGTTTATGCTATCCTTTACATGTTATCTTTAAAATTGTAAAAGTGTGAGATTTGGGGGAATTTCTACTGCTAACATGGAAGCTACTAAAATTTTCCATGTACCCTATTACCTTTTCCCTATAAATGTTTTTAAAACCAATAAAACTTTTTACAAAAAAAAAAAAACATGCTTAAATTGTTGAGGTATAAAAATGCATCAGTTAGTGGCAGTTGCCTTTCCAGCACTGGTATTAGCAAAATCCACTTTTTAAACCACAGATAGACAGCTGTTGGCAAACATTTTAAAAAGGGTAAGGTCAAAATACATAATAAATTCAATACTTTATAAAAGATATGCAGAATTACTGAAATTGCCAGAAGAAGATAATTTTGTAAAAATACAACAAAATGGATATGTAATTCAAAAAATAAGTTGTGATATTACATGAGTCACTCACGTCTAAAGTAAAAGTTAATGGCCTGTTTTCTCCTACTTTCCAAATATTTAGACAAACATGATAATGAGGTCTACTGTGAATCTTGCTTTTTAATATCCGGGCGGAATCTTTGACTTGTGCTCTCAGACAACATAGAGAGATGTATAAAACAAATTGATTGCATTTTTAGAAAACAGTTTTGTTTATTTCTTAATCTCATGCCATTATTCCAATGTTGGTGCAAATGATAGATGCTTTTAGCAAAATAGCAGGATAAAGTTGGATCAAATTATAATTGATGTCAATCAGTAAAAATTTGGCTGTCCGTTGACTTAAGAAATGTCATATCCATGTTTTTACAGAAAACGTTTATACTTTTTAATGTTTTTTGTTCTGAGAATATCTTTACAGAAAATGTGATTACCAGCTAATGAAGAAGAATTCTGTGTTCTGAATTTGGAGCTATATCATCATGCTTATTTATTGTCGAATATCAAATGCTGGATGCCAACCATTTTCTAATTAGTTAATTTTCCAATAAGGACAACTTTGGAATGTACAAATCGTATATAGTAACTTTGCTTGGATGAACACTATTAGGATCTAAATACATTAACATTCTAGTATCTCTGAAAACAGCTATGACATTTGGAAAGTTATGGAATGGAATGTCTAATAAAATAAGATTTGATCCTTTTATTCCATGCTAAATTTACTTTATGGCGAAACCCAACTAAAAATTAGGAAAAAGAAGATGACGTGGAAAAAATTGATGGAAGTGGGGATACTGACTTTGGGTCAAGTGACAGATAATGAAGATGAATTTTGAACAGGTGTTTTGTTAAGAGATGAACACCATCTATCAGATATAACTCAGGGGCAATATTCACAGATAGAATATTTTTACCAACAGTGTTTGGATCAACAGCATTTTTTAGCTTCTGAGACTCCTCAGGTATTAGAACATCTAGTTAAATCCTTTAAAACTAAAACAGCTGTTACTAGTTTTTATAGGTATGTATTACCAATAAATTAATTTGATAGGCAGATGCTAGGTAATGAATGGAATACAGAGACATCATAGCAGTGTTCCAATATCTCAGGGGTTGCCACAAAGAAGAGGGAGTCAAACTATTCTCCAAGGCACCTGAGGGTAGAACAAGAAGCAATGGGTGGAAACTAATCAAGGAGAGAAGCAACATAGAACTGAGGAGAAATTTCCTGACAGAACAATTAATCAGTGGAACAGCTTCCCTCCAGAAGTTGTGAATGCCCCAACACTGGAAGTCTTTAAGAAGATGTTGGATAGCCATTTGTCTGAAATGGTATATAGTTTCCTGCCTATGCTGGGGGTTGGACTAGAAGACCTCCAAGTTCCCTTCCAACTCTACTATTGTATTGTATTGTATTGTATTGTATTGTATTGTATTGTATTGTATTGTATAGAATTAGAGGTTCCTATATTGCCTAGGCAATGTGTCAGTGGAGAGTTTCAGTGGACCAGGTATTAGAAATATATGCATATTTGAATAATATTTGCATTAAATAAGTACATGCAGGATCATGTCTACATTAAAATAATACATATATCTTACTTTTTTTCCTTTGTTGTATTTTACCCACTTTTAAAAGCACATTTAATGTGCCTTTTTCTTTTTTTGACAATGTATGCATTTTTACTATTATTATATTTGTGTTTACTCTTTTTCCTTTTTTATTATTTTTAAATGAATGAATGAATGAAAACCAGTGATTAAAAAAAACAATTCAGCATAATACTATTAAAAACTGGATGAAATGAGCATCACTGTTCTTATCAAACAAGACATCAGCCTGTTTGTGTTTGTTCTGAGGACAATCAACCAATGGGACAGCTTGCCTTCAGAAGCTGTAGGTGCTTCATCACTGGAGGTTTTTAAGAAAAGACTGGACAGCCACCTATCTGAAATAGTATAAAGTCTCCTGCTTGAGCAGGGGCTTGGACTAGAAGACCTCCAAGGTCCCTTGCAACTCTATTCTGATTCTAATTCTGTTTGAGAATGCTATGAACTTAGGCACATGTTGCCAATACAACCATGCATTATGCTTGTTCTCTATAAATGTATGTGAGATAATTGCCAAACTCTGTATACTTAAATGACTTGTTTGCCCGACTTATACACAAAAATAGTGCAAAATTGTATTGCCTTGATTTAAGCTCCAAAGGAGCTAGCAGCCGTGAAACACTTGTATTAGAAGAACTATATGCCAACATCCATGTTGATGGTTACTCAACAAGTAGACAGAAATAAATAGCACATCGTCCATCGATATTTATATCTCACACTGTAAGTCAGTTTGGGGGATCTCAGTTTATTTCTACTTGCAAAACTCTAGACTCATCTATACCAGTGGCGCAATTCAGGAAGATTTATCCAGTTCAGGCAAACCAGAAGCAGTGGCAGCGGGAGGCTCCACCCACCTACCCGGATGTCATCACGTCCTGTTTTTGACGCTCTGCACACGCATGGTCACATTTGCAAACTAATAGCAAAGGTAAGTTGATTTCACCCCGATCTAAACTTATTGTTGTAAGTACAAGCCACAGATTTCTAGTGGACAGAAAAAGATGACTTTTATTCTCTTCCAGTTCACCATAAATGTGGCCTCTGTCTATATTTTCCCACACTGTGTTAAAAGTAGTATTTTCTGGCTTGTTTTAGTTCAATGATTATTATTATCATTAATTCTGCTAAGCTTTAACTTCTAGGCAACCCCTCACACTGGCTATTGCACGGGTAAATATCAACTTCTTCTTTGTTGTAACACTTATTCAAACGTGCAGAATGTTCCCCATTCAGAATCCAATGGAATTTTTTTAATTGCTGTTTTTCTTTCCCTCAACTACCTACTGTTTAACAGGGAAATACGACTGTCAAAATGTTGAGTCAGAACGATGCAATGCTAGATTTATTGAAAATTAATCGGGTATATCAGAGAAATGGTAAAAGCATTAAGACATATTCCTACCAGGTTTCAAACTTGTGAAGTTCTGCATGTAAGCTAACCACTTCACAACTGAGAAAAATCTGATAGACACAGCAGCAAAGTATGTGCATTTGAGTCAGGGATGGGTTCCAGCTGCCGCTACTGCCGGTTCACTCAGGGATGAGCCATGCCCGGTTGCTTCGCGCATGTGCAGAAGGCAAAAATAAGATGGGCACCGCTGTAGGTGCTGCCAAGAAAACTGGTTCAGGGGTTTGGCTGGCCTGGGTCATTGCCGGTTCCAGCAACCCAGGCCTCCAAGTTACTACCGGTTCAGGCGAACCTGTTCGAACTGGTAGGAACCCACCTCTGATGTGAGTATGCACATAATATGCACGTTACATGCAGATATGCAAAGTAACCAAACAAGGAAATAAACATGCATACTCTTTATGAATGATTCCAATATCAAACTGTTTTTATGATTCATAAGTTTATTGGGAACATTGGTGCATGCAAAAAATTGAATTCCAGCGGAATCAGCCCTTGTAGATCTTCCTTCCTTATCTCCTTCCCCAAGTTGCCTTGTTTACATTCTATTCCCCATTTGTACTCAAATTAGGAAAATAGGAAAGCAGGGAAAATGATATTTAGTCCCCTGTATACCTGTAACAAATTCTACTTTGTTCTCATTAAGATGCTTGCTAGTCCTTGTTTCTTTCAATTACATACCGTGCTTGTTTTTATTGATCTGTGAACACATAATTAATTCAAATGGTAAGTGATACAATCTGCAACTGGGCAGAAAATTTCCCTGCCATTTTGCTATGTTTTGGTGAAATTGCTTGTTAACGAAAAGGCAAACAGCCAGGTAGGCTATTTGACAAACCAAGATTTTCATTAAAAGAACAGATGCACAATGTTTTGATGATAGTTCCAAGAACTCATCAAGTATTATCAGGATTGAGAAAAAGCAGATGGCCTAAAGCCACACTAAAATTAATACCAGACATAAGATTCAAACTGGAAATGTTGTAACTTGTAGTGAATAGCACAAGAGGGCAAATCATATTAAGACTATCGAAATAATCAACAATTCCTTTGCATCTAACTTGATTTTAAAGATCTTAGTTAAACCATACTACATAATATGATGGTTATGAATTTGGATGGTCTGCAAAGGTATTTAGATAAATTTGGCTAGATGCTAAATCAATTATCGGTCATGATATTCTTATATATTGTAATATCAATTGTTGAAGAATGGAGGGTGTGCTGCACTTTTGTCTTGACTAGAAGCTACCTGAATGCATCTGCTTCGTCATGGGACAGCATTATACACTATATGGGTTCTTGAATATGGGTTGAATATGATACAGTGATTAGAGTGCAGTACCGCAGGCTACTTCCTCTGACTGTTGGCTGTCAGCAATTCATCACTTCAGTTCTCACAGACTCAAGATTGACTCAGCCTACCATCCTTCCAGTGGTGGGTTTCAATTTTTTTTAGAACCTATTATGTAGGTGTGGCTTGTTTTGTGGGAGTGGCTCAGTGGTCATGTGACTGGGTAGGAGTGGCTTGGTGGTCATGTGACCAGGTGGGCATGGCCAACTTGGAAAATGTGGTAAAACACACTTAACGATGCTTTTGCTTAGCAACCAAAATTTTGGGCTCAATTGTGGTCATAAGTTCTCTTTCTTTCTTTCTTTCTTTCTTTTTTTCTTTCTTTCTTTCTTCCTTCCTTCCTTCCTTCCTTTCTTTCTTTCTCTTTCCTTCTTTCTCTCTCTTTCTCTTTCTATCTTTCTCTCTTTTTTTCTCTCTCTCCTTCTCCCTCCATTTCTTCCTTCCTTCCTTTCTTGTGTGTATATCTCCCACTTTCTTTCTTTCTTTCTCTTTTTCTTTCTCTCTTTCTCTGTCTCTTTCTTTCTCTCTTTCTCTTTCTTTCTCTCTTTCTCTTTCTTTCTCTCTTTCTTTCTAAATCACTCTAAGATTTGATGAAAATAGTCACGTTTAGGGTGAATTAAGTCTTTCTCCAAAACTTAAATCAGGACTCCAACAAAAAAACTCTAGGTCAGCATCAAACTCAGGTTTTGATTTTTATCCAGAGCCCGCCCCACCAGCTTCAAAAGTTCAGGACAGATCAGGTCTCTCCAGCCCTCTCTCAACAGAGGGGGAGGAATAAAACACCACCTATGTCTAGTCTACAATGCACCCCTTGTAGCAGTTACAAGAAGATTCCACAATTTGATTCAGGAGATCCTGAGGACACAGACCAACCCTCAAGTGGCTTCAACAGTTCTCAGAGAGAGATAATGAACAACCAGATAACTGCAAAAAAATACAATCCTTCTATTTCCCCCTCCCCCTACCATCCAGCCTCAACCAGTATCTATCCTTCCTCCCCACCTCTCTCTCTCTCACACACACACACAGACACAAACACACACACCACCATCACAACTGATGAAGCTTCTTGGATGAGAAGTGAAACATTTTGTTGTTCTTCTTCCTCAAGGAAAAAACCTTACTAATATATCCCACTAATGTGAACGTACTAAGAGCAATATTAGTTCACTGATACCTATTCTTTGAAAATAGCAATATATATATATTTATAAATACAAATAATCAGCCTAATGAGAACTGAATATGTTCAGTAGCTCCCAATAATGCTGACTGATTATTCAGAAAATGGAAAATAAATGAGAAGCAGAATACAAGGAAATATCATAGAGGAAGACATAATCAGTCTGTGAGTGAGATGAGCAGTCTCTAAATTTAATTTATAAATATATAATAAATTATTGCCTAATTAGATTTGTCACTAGCCCCGGCCTAATGGCTTGGTGACTCAGTTTTCAATTATATATTAGTAGCTGTTTAAATGGCTTTTGCCTCCTGTTTTTAAATTTATCTCATTAATATAATGATTTTTAAGCAAATAGCAATGGCTCTTAGATTTACTACTTCATAGTACTTTACAGCCCCCTCTAAGCGGTTTATAGAGTCAGCACATTGCCCCCAACAATGATCCTCATTTTACTGACCTCAGAAGAATGAAAAGCTAAGTCAGCCTAGGGTCTCATCAGGATTGAACTTCAGACTGTGGACAGAATTTGCCTCTAATACGTCATTCTAATCATTGCAGATATTACATTGAGTGTTATTCTACTGTAAGTCATCCTGAGGTCTCTGTGGAATCAGGTGGTCAAAAGTAGGATTTTTTAAAAAATGTGGATTAATATACCTGGTTTCAGATTTGCAGGCTTCCAATTAAATTATTTAAAACTGGATCCAGTTCTCTCTGGCACATGATGTGTTTCCATGGAGCCTTTGAGCTGAAAGAATTTCTGGCTTAGGCACTGTGAAATACCAACATAAAAACGAATTTTACAGGAGGAGGAAGAAGAGAATGAAGTGATTGATATAGACAGAGAGCAATGGCAAAAGGAAAAAGGAGTAAACAACGTTATGCTTCCCTCTTGGAGATGAGAATGGCAAATTCAAATGGGATAATTAAAAGCTAAAGAAGAGCCAGGGGAATAATAACAAGCAATTATTTTTCAGTAAATCATCATTTGGCTATTGAGAAATATGCAGGCATTATCCACTATACTAAGCAGCTATTACCCAAAGTAGGATTTACTCTCTTGTTTTGTTTTGTTTTTATTCAACAGATTATGTCAAATCTTTTCCAAGAATGGCTTATGTCCTTCTTTCTCACCGTTCCCTCTGCCAACCCTTAGGAAACAAAAAAGTAATTGAACTAAAAGCCTAGTTCTGGTTGATGAAGACCATTTTTTGTCTTTTTTAGAATAGAATAGAATAGAATAGAACAGAACAGAACAGAACAGAACAGAACAATTCTTTATTGGCCAAGTGTGATTGGACAAGCACGGAATTTGTCTTTGGTACATATGCTCTCAGTATACATAAAAAGACAAGATACATTCATCAAGAATCATAAGGTACAACACTTAATAATAGTCATAGGTTACTAATATGCAATCAGGAAACAATCACTATCAATATCAATTGTAAGGGTACAAGCAACAAAGTTATAGTCCTGCAGTCATAAGTGGGGGGAGATGGGTGATAGGAACAATGAGAAGATTAATAGTAACAGTAATGAAGCCTTAGTGAATAGTTTGACAGTAGTGAGGGAATTATTTGTTTAGCAGAGTGAGGGCATTCGGGGGAAAAACTCTTCTTGTGTCTAGTTGTTCTGGTGTGCAGTGCTCTATAGTGTCGTTTTGAAGGTAGAACCTGAAACAATTTATGTCCAGGATGCAAGGGATCTGTAAATATTTTTACGGCCCTCTTTTTGACTCATGCAGTATATAGTCCTCAATGGAAGGCAGGTTGGTAGCAATTGTTTTTAATAAAGAAATAGAAAATTGAGACAGATTTAAATGTTTTTGGGATTTTAAAAAAAATCATAAAAATCACCAATTTGTTATATGTCATGGAAAGTTTAAGGGCTCTCAAGGATTTTATGAAGGATATTTTAAAATGTGAGATTCTCTTACTGTACAGTAGGAGACCTGTCATATTTTCATCAATCATATCGTTAAGCTCTACTTTCACTTGTCTAATTTAACCCCCAAATCTAATCAAATGCAATACATAGAGAAATATTCACCTTAAGTGAAACCTCAATACTAGAAAAATGGAATGGTGAAGTATATGAAATTTTGATTGATACCAAATTGCCAAAAAAAAAAAGAGAGATAGCTTTGACTGCTTTATTTTAAAGGTGCCTATGATATATTTTTTTAAGCTTAAGAACATTTTGGGAACAATGTGGGAAAGAAGATGTTATTACTAGTTTTCTGTTCATTAGGGTTGGCAAAAGTTTTACATCCACATATTCCTGATTTTTTTCCCCATTTGTCTAGGATATTTCCTCAGGCACGAACTTCCTTTCAGCAGCAGAGATTTATATGGAGTGGAAACAAGAGAACTATATACAATGATTAAGAGTTGGCTCCAATGATATTCATTCATTGTCTCCTTCCTTTCCCTTCCAGCACATCTCCAAATCTGTTTGTAATGATGGGTGACACCAAACAACACTTGAGAAATCTCAGGAGAAAATGCAATTGTGCAAACATAAGTCAATCTGCATAATACTAAGTGTAGCCCAAAGTCACTTTACTGATAGCAATAGTACTTAGACTTATATACCGCTTCACAGTGCTTTACATTCCTCTCTAAGTGGTTTACAGAGAGTTGGCATATTACCCCCAACAATCTGGGTCCTCATTTTACCGACCTCGGAAGGATGGAAGCTTGAGTCAATCTTGAGCCGGTGAGAATCGAACTGCTGGCAGTCAGAAGAATTAGCCTGCAATTCTGCATTCTAACCACTGTGCCACTACATTTTAGATGCCATTATATCTTCATTAAAGAAAAGAAAAGGTGAGCTATGTAGTGTTGGATGCTTAACTGGTTTGAAACAAGGGGTTATAATATACTTAGTGAAAAACAAAGCCCAAAACTGTCCTCAACTAAACAAAATCACAGAGAGCCTTAAGGCATGTCCAATGATTTTAGAAATCCTTGGTTAGATTTTCTAATGATACCACCTAAGTCATTCATAATGAATATGGGATAAGCAGTCCGCTGGCTTCTATCTTGTTTTTCTTTTCTTTTTGTCAATGTGACAGAGGAATGATTGAAAATTAGATTGTCAAAATTAGTGACTTGTCTGTGGTTCATTTCAGTGCAGGTGCAGAATGTCAGCTGTGACTAATTGACTTGAAATTATGTTGCTTACCATCAGTACAGCTGCAATGGCAAATTAATGCATGTTGGCTTTAGCATCCTCCATCAATGATTACTTAGGAAATTAACTCAGCTCAGAAGTTTACCTTCTTCCAGACATAATCAGTAGAGGTTTGTCTAAAAGCTTCCTGTAAACCTTTCATTATTCATTTACTTGAAATTAAAATTACTTGGCTGACCATGCCTAGACTAGGAAGATTGACAGGATTGGGCCTGGATAGCATTTTAAGACTACCAGAGGATATTCCTAGGGATGACTGGGAAGTCGGGGGGGGGGGAGGGGAAACCTTTGGAAGAAGACAGTGGCAAAGTGTTTCTATATTGTTATGAAGAAACCTACACAAAGTCATCAGGAGTGAACTTGACTTGAAGATTTAAATTCTTTACTTTTTAACTTGCAAACTTATTGGGGTGGGATCCTCCCAGTTTAACAACTGGTTCAGTGATCATGCAATTTGTGTGCTGCACACGCGTGCACAGTTTGAAGAAATCTTCACTTCCGGGTTTCTTCGGAAGAGTTACAAAGCTGGTTCACACAGCAGTCTGCTCTGCAGCGTGAATCAGCTGAGAAGATAAAGGTAAGAAAATAGTATAGGCGGGAGGGTAGGCCTATCTGATCGTCAGGGTGAACTGGTTCACTCCCAGCTGATTGTCAGAGCTACTGGTTTGCCCCAACCAATCCGAAACAGTAGAATCCCACCCCTGGTCTAACTTTTTACAAAGTCATCTAAGCCAGTGGCCTCCAACCTTTTGGGTGCTGTGGACAAGTTCTTTGGAGAGCAGTTTTTAAATGGACCAGGTGAGGGCATGGTTTGGTGGTTCTGCATGCATACAGATGGGGCTTCAATGCTTGCACAGGACTGGTTCCTGGCAGGCCAATGACAGGTGCCAGTCCATAGACCAAGGGTTGAGGACTCCTGATCTAAGCAATATAATACATACTACACTATGTCAATTTTTAGGAGCAGAACACAATGCCTAATTAACATGCTGCAAACACTTCCCAGTCCAATTGTAACTTTCTTTTTTTATTGTACAAATGTTATTGATTTTAAAAGTTTTACAGGGAAAAAGGGGTTGAAAGGTTATAAAACATTTTGACAGCTACATCATGTGGGGGGGGAGAAGCCCCCCCCAGGTCTCGTAACTTTTACAAAAAAAGATAGAAAATTATCAACATTTGCATAGATATTAGCAGTTTTAAGTTTAACATAAAATCATCAGTATGTTTCAATCATTTTGCTTTTTATCACTTCCATAAAGATACATTGTAACAACATTTGCAATGATGTTTCAAATCGCTTTTGTGATCTGCGTCTTCTAGTTGTCACATCCTCCCCCCCCCCCGTCCACCGGCAGAGCCTCAGCCCCTCCCTCCTTTGTTTCTTGTGCAACATCCCCCATGTCACATAAGAGAGCACTGTGTTTTTTACTGAAAGCCTCTGCTTCCCCAACTGTGTTAATTTTAATTCTACTGCCCTCCCAAAAAATCAACATGCCTTCTGGTAACAACCACCGAAACCAAATCCCATTATTATATAATTTTTTTGCTAAGAAGGAATATTTCCTTCTCTTATCTCTTACTTTCTTTGGGATCTGCTTAAGAATGGTTATTCCTTTATCCTTATATTTTAATGGTCCTCCCCTTTGAGCTCCAAGAACCTCATCTCTTGTGGTTTTTCTAAGAAATTTAACATGAACTTCCCTTGGAACATTGTGTGTTCTTGCATAGGCTGAATTAATCCTATAGATCAGGTCAATATCCCACCCAAGCTGTTGTTTATCTCTGTTAATATATTCTGCTAGCATTGTGGTCAAGTCCAATTGTAACTTTCAATCAAATAACAATATTAGATATAATATCAGTGATGGCAAGAGTGGCAAAAGTATAATTAGAAATAAAGTGATGCCAGTGACGTGCGGTGAGGTTTATGGCTGGTGAGGCTGGTGACGTCATCAGGAAGGTGGGGAATGGGACCACGTGTTCTGGAGGCTGAGGCTGCCTCAGCCTCCAGCACACGTGATCCCATTCCCCGCCTTCCTGAACGTGCTCCGCCGGCACGCGCTCCGCAGTCCTCGAAAGCGACTGGGGAACGACGAGAACCTTCCTGCCTCTGCTGGACTTTGCACACTCCTTGCGACTGCAATAGACATCCAGAAGTGGCAGGGGCTGTTGGGCTGGAAGCCCAAACCCAATTAGCCACAAAAGCTGCTTCTGGACATATATTGCAGTCGCGAGTCTCGTCGTTCCCCAGTCGCTTTCGTGGCTTCGTCATCTGGGAGCGCCGACAACATTTCTGCCTCCGCAGCTCCCAGGCATGGCCGGATGGATGTAGCCAGAGTGACGGCGAGGCAGTCCGGGCGGACGAAAGAGCGAGCGAGCGAGCAATGGAGAATCAGGCAGCCTGATCCTCGGTCGCTCGCCCACCGGACTGCCTCAGCGCCACTCTGGCTACCTCTGTCCGTCCGTGCCTGGGAGCTGTGGAGGCAGAAATGTTGTCGGTGCTCCCGGATGACGAAGCCACGAAAGCGACTGGGGAACGACGAGAACCTTCCTGCCTCTGCTGGATTTCGCGCGCTCCTCGCGACTGCAATATACGTCCAGAAGCGGCTTTTGTGGCTAATGGGGTTTGGGCTTCCAGCCCAACAGCCCCTGCCACTTCTGGACATCTATTGCAGTCGCGAGAAGCGCGCAAAGTACAGTGGAGGCAGGAAGGTTATTGTTGGTTCCGAGAACCCTCCTGCCTCCGCCGGTTGCCCAGCTGGCACCGCCCCGCGCTCGCACCTCCTCCTCCTCCCTCCTCTTCCTCTTCACTCCCCAAAAGCTCTTCTCCTTACCAGAACTTAGCAGGAGCCGTGTAAAAGGGATGGGACGAAATATATATTATTATTGTATACTATTATTTCATGAAGAGAGGTGAAGCTCTGCCTCCCCTGCCTCCCCTGACCGCACGTCCCATCCCATCACATTCTTTGGGTAAAATCACTATAGTACTTTTGAAGGTCTCTATTTTTTTAAGAATTCACTCTGCAATTCCTAGGTGATATGTGCGGCATTATTTTGATTGACCACTATGACATATCAGCACAACCACTATGACAAACTCCAGTGATTTCCTGGTACTTAATGGATGTAATATAACCTCATGATATTGGGACAAGAATACACAATTTTCATTTGCTCATTTTTAAGTTTATGTGGCGCATTGATAGCTGCATTTAAAAAGTCGGTAGGCATATTTTTAAGGGGTGAGCTGAATTTGTAAAGTCTTGAAGGGGCCAAAGGAACTAATGTTCAACTCCTCTTTGTGGGAGAGCCAAGGATCACAAAAAGGATGCATGCAGCCTTTG
Organism: Natrix helvetica; assembly: GCF_964273705.1. NCBI lineage: Eukaryota > Metazoa > Chordata > Lepidosauria > Squamata > Natricidae > Natrix > Natrix helvetica. The sequence goes on along the minus strand of NC_138548.1, from coordinate 173,564,464 downwards.
GTTCTTATATAGAATCTTCTAGTATCATTCCTAAGCCTTGATGCTAGTTAACTGAAACCAGGGGTGAAATTCAGCAGGTTCTGACAGGTTCTGGGGAACCGGTAGTGGACATTTTGAGTAGTTTGGAGAACCGGCAAATACCACCTCTGACTGGCCCAGGAGTAGGGTGGGAATGGAGATTTTGCAATATTCTTCCTCCAGGAGTGGGAGGGAATGGAGATTTTGCAATATTCTTCCTCCAGGAGTGGGAGGGAATGGAGATTTTGCAATATCCTTCCCCAGGAGTGGGGAGGGAATGGAGATTTTGCAATATCCTTTTCCCAGGAGTGGGGAGGGAATTGAGATTTTGCAATATTCTTCCTCCAGGAGTGGGGAGGGAATGGAGATTTTGAAATATCCTTTTCCCAGGAGTGGGGAGAGAATGGAGATTTTGAAATATTCTTCCCCCAGGAGTGGGGAGGGGATGGAGATTTTGCAATATCCTTTTCCCAGGAGTGGAGTGGGAATGGAGATTTTGCAATATTCTTCCCCCAGGAGTGGGGAGGGAATGGAGATTTTGCAATATCCTTTTCCCAGGAGTGAGGAGGGAATGGAGATTTTGCAATATTCTTCCTCCAGGAGTGGGGAGGGAATGGAGATTTTGCAATATCCTTTTCCCAGGAGTGGAGTGGGAGTGGAGATTTTTGCAATATTCTTCCTCCAGGAGTGGGGAGGGAATGGAGATTTTGCAATATCCTTTTCCCAGGAGTGAGGAGGGAATGGAGATTTTGCAATATTCTTCCTCCAGGAGTGGGGAGGGAATGGAGATTTTGCAATATCCTTTTCCCAGGAGTGGAGTGGGAATGGAGATTTTGCAATATTCTTCCTCCAGGAGTGGGGAGGGAATGGAGATTTTGCAATATCCTTTTCCCAGGAGTGAGGAGGGAATGGAGATTTTGCAATATTCTTCCTCCAGGAGTGGGGAGGGAATGGAGATTTTTGCAATATCCTTTCCCTGCCACGCCCACCAAGCTACACCCATAGAACCAGTAGTAAAAAAAATGAATTTCAACACTGACTGAGACTCAACAGTTACTTATATTGACATGATAAGATGCACAATATTTTGATTTCCTTCCATAAATCATGCAGCACTTATTTAGAAAACACTGGAAACTTTGTTCAAAATGTGATTATCATGACAGGTGTGAGAACATTAGCATAGTGAGGAAGATTCTGTTACAAATTGAGTTTAAACTACGAATCTCTTGTTCTCTGCCTATGTTTGGGCTAAAAATATCTCCCTGCTTGTACAGGGCTATTGGTCTGTGAAAACAGAAAGAGGAATTTTAACAGAATTGGCAGCTTTGTGTTGATATAGCATATTTTGGAAGCCTTTTGGAGACAGGATGCCACAATGAAGAAAATAATGTGTGCAACATTGGCAAAAATGTATGTAGTCAACATGGGTAGAATTTTTTTTCATCTTTTTCTCCACTTCTGTTGGAGAATGGCTAGGTGTTTCTTTTGCTTTTAAACTATGCAAAGCCTCTTTTAGGGGGTCACACTATAGCTTTCATCTATATGCATTTGTTCAAAGTTGGCCGGTTACCTTTTCAGCTTTTCACGATTACACATGCTTCATAGCATTTTCTAACTCTCCCTTTGTAAAAAGTCCTTTATTTAATATTCCTGCCATTTCATTTTCTCCTTCTGTAATTGGATTGATGATTTGCTATTTTGGAACAATTGGTCTGGTACTTGGTGGCTGTTACATTATGATGTAGTTCTATATTCCTTGGGGCTTTGTTCAACATTGTCATTATATTCCAAGCTTTTTTTTGTTCTTGTGGGCCATGTCTATATTCTCAGATAGTTCTTGCCCATAAAGGAATCTTAGCACACATACTTAAATATACTGAAAAAAAGGAAGTATAAGAGCAGAATTAGTACTTGTTCTACAGGGGCTTTTTTTGGTATTCATTCCATGGCCACAATTGCAAGACTTTGTCAAAATTCTCATCATTTTCTAAATGATGTTTTATAATGACCACTGCCCTGTCAAGATAAGTTGTGAAACAGCTTTTTTTCTGAAATTCAGTTGAATCACAAGGGGATAATTCTTTTTGTAATTATCAGATGAATGTGAACAAAATGTTGGAAGCAGAGAATTGAGTTTAAGATAATTTTACTACACACTGATGTACTATCACTGCCAGCAAAGATAAAATCTCTGTTATAACTACAGGGAGAAAAGATAAGCTAATACGATTTAGTACAATCAAGGTTAAATTCATTGTTAGAATGGAAACATAATGTTGAGACTGAAAAGATATATAATTTTAATTTATAATTTTGACTTTTTAGCTTTTTTCTTTGTACATGTTTCTAGCACAGTACATGTTTAGAATTAGGTACACCATACTTCAAATACATTTCAGAAGCTGTAGAATTGACCTTCCAAGATCTGCAAGAACACACTGCCCAGAGGCTACCATACGAGGACAAATTATGCCTTATAAAGATCATTTGGAGGGAGGGGGAACACTTCCAATGTAATTTACCAAATTCTCTGCATGGATTGTCCCTGTGTAGGACAGATGGAGGAAGCTAACCACCAGATTGCAAAAATACAAGTGAGTAGTCAGATGAGGAGACCTGAACTCATTGGTAGCCTCACACTCCAATGAACCTGGACACACATCCAATTTTGTAGCTACTAAGATTGTTGGATGAGCATGCACACACACACACACACACACAAAAACTCCAGGAAAGTGATTGAACACTGGGAAATAGGCCAGTCAACAGGAGTGCTGATTTACCACTAGCCTATCAAGTACAAAGAAACAGTGTTGAATTTATATTTTACGGATGAAGAAATAAAGGGAGACTATTACAGATCTATTTCAAGCTATTTAGCTGTCATCAGCTAGCCATACCCTTCTGGGATTTGAACCTGGGCTACTTGCATATTAGGTAGAGGTATTAGCCTCTAAGCCAAGGGCTCTTCTTGCTTTGTCACCTATAGTCGGGGAGACATTAAGTACCTTTTCCGGTGAGACCCGTCTATCAGGGGAACCTGATCTACCCAATTATGGGATGCAGCACACTGGTTCTGCTTTTGCCTTTCAGCCCCAATCCAGGAGCCTTCACAGGCAGTCGCTTTCACGACAAGCGACTGCCTGCAAAAGCTTCTGAATTGGGGCTGAAAGGCGAAAGCAGAAGCAATTTGCTCCGTCCCATAATTGGGTAGGCCAAGTTACTCTCACCAACACCCCCCCACACACACTTACATAGAAGCTGAGCAGTACAAGCAAACAACAGATAATGATTTAAAGCCAGCCATCAATCACACCCCAATCAGTATCTAAAAAGCTACATACAACAGACACCATATAAACACCACATGCAGAACAGCAGACTGCTAGGGAGAAGTTCCCTGAAGATGGGCTCCAGCACGAGTCCGAAAGCTTGGAAGACAAAACCTCTGGTCCCAGTGACTGACCCAGATTGGATCTTGCAGAATTAGATATAAAAGTGGGGCTGTTCATTTTACTTTAATTGTTTATTTATCCAGGTTTCTCCCAATCTCCATTCTCATTCGTAATGTTCCTATTCATTGATACTGCTATTGAAAATGCCTGCCACAATCTGGATTTTATTTTCTGCCATTATCAAGTTGACAAAATCAAAGGCCATATTTGCAAGTTAAAATATAACGATCAAGTTCTATCCTAAATTTATTTTAAAGTTCTCAATAGCAATATGACATTTGGAATAATGTGATGGGGGAGCTCTCTTTATTTATGATTGGCTTTATTTGTGGTGTACTGTTCTTCCAGTTGTCTGTGATCTTTTCTGAATGTACTGTTTAGCCTCAAAATTTGATAAATCAATCAATAATAATTGACTTATTTTGCTCTATGCTATTAATGATCCCTTAGTGTCTGTTTCTTGTAATCAGAATATTTGGCAGGTTTTTCACATATTTTAGTAGATAATTTTTCATATTGCTTCATTAGAAAGTGCTGAAATCTAAATGTAGCAATCTTCCTAGATTAATATTTTATTAATACGTATGCACTAAATATGTATGGCCTCTAATATTTCAGTTAGATTTCCATTTTTTATTTAAAGAATTTTATTGGTTTTTAAACATTTATGGGAAAAGGTAAGGAGATACATAGAAAATTTTGGCAGCTCCCACGCTAGTGGTAGAAATCCATCCAAATCTCACAATTTTTACAATATTAAAAACAAGATATAAAAGATAAGCAAAAAACAGAGTATTATTCTATATTGTGTCAACCATGTGTTCAATCATTTTTCCTTTGTCACTTTCTAGAATATCAACAATTACTAATATTTCAAATACTTTTATTTTTGTGACCTGAGCCTTTTCGATATTGCTCCTTCTTCCCTGTCCCCAGAAGGAGCCACAGTCCACCTTCATATTTTGTACCTTGCTACCTTTTTCATTACCTTCGCTGTGTTCGTCTTCTAGGAGGGAGAAATGCTTTTTAATGAAGGCTTCAGCCTCCTGCACTGTATTAATTCTAATCCTATTTTCCTCCCAGAAGATCGACATTCCCTCTGGCAATAACCATCTAAACCAAATTCCTTTATTGTATAATTTCTTTGATAAGGAGGAATACTTCCTCCTTCTCTCTCTTATCTTTTTCGGAGTCTGCTTAAGAATGGTAATTTCTTCATCTTTATATTTCAGTGGTCTCTCCCTTTGGGCCCCAAGCACCTCATCCCTTGTGGTCCTCCTGAGGAATTTAACATGCACCTCCCTTGGAACATTATGACTTCTAGCATATGCTGAATTAATCCTATAAACCAGATCCATGTCCCACCACAACTGTTTTTTGTCTCTCTTGATATATTCTGCTAAAATTCTGGGAGTTGAAGTCCAGACATCTTCAAGTTGCCAAGGTTGAGAAACACTGCTCTAGTATCATCTGATTTTTTTTCCACTCCAGGTTGCAGTATCAAGAGTATAATATAGACCTTAACTTGGAAGTTTTCCTTGTTAAGATTTAATATGCTAAACATGCATATGGTTCCAAATTGATCTGTTTTCTTAGTTAAAATGAGTGTGATTGAACTGGACTCCAACAAGTTGTGATGTGACTCACAGGAAATTGATGTTGCACGAGTTTCCTTCTCAAACTATGGATGTACTAGAGGGCATCCCAACATGCTTTATGGAATTAAGCATATTCAATGGAATAGGCAAGGAACCTAGAAACAGACTGCATAGATGACAAGCTAACCCCCCTCCTCAATTATTCATTCAATGTTAAATAGCAAATATTCTCTTCTTAAGTTTGAAACCTGATAAGAATGTAATATTTTTTTGAAAAACATTAAAGATGATGATATCATTTGTAAAAACATGATATCTTCTATGAAAAACAAGCATGAGTTTGAAAATGTCTTTTAAAGTAAGGTTGGTTGTAAAATGTTTCTGAATCACTAAAAGGCTTTAGGCAGAAGGGAGATACATTTTTAAATCTGAAACTGCTGCTGCGACTTCTGCATTCAGAGCATATTAATGCTGTGAGCTCATTCATACACCAGGAGAGCTGGTGAATTGTAGTCAGAACAGAAAGCTGCTTCTTTATAGGTCTTTGAATTCTGCTTTGTAAAACATCTTATTTAAATGAATAGTCTCATCATGTTTCCCTTATTAAGTTTGGTCTAGTGGAAAAGACATCAGGCTAGAAACCAGGTTCTGGCCTACAAGCCAATCAGTCAATTTCTGTTGCAACCAAATCGATCAACACTCATAACCTGCATTTGCAGAAAAATGCTAAGAGGGGTGGAGATTTGGTAGGTGATAGCAGTGTCTTTGTCCATTTTAGAAGAAAACGTGAGTAGATTTTAAGTTCTAATAAGGTCAGGGATTCATTGGCAAGAAACTATAACTGAGCAAACAGTTTTATGTAATACCCTGAAGCTAAATATTATATAAGATGACTCTTATAATGCAAGTATAGTTAACTATGTTATTAAAGCAATCAAATCATATCGCTTATGTTTGAGATATAAAAGTTAACCATGGAGATACATTATTTATCAAACTCTTGAATGAAGGTACTCCATATTCAGGTCAATTCTGTTCTGGAAACAGCCCAACAAAGAAGGCAGATTTCTGATTACAGTTTTTGTATAACACAGAATGATAAATGAGCTAATAGAAATGATGTATGGCTTATAACTTTAATGTGGAAAATAAGTAGTTAAAAGTCCAAAGTAGTTAAAATGATTGAAGAGTTTTGTCAAATTGCAAAAAACAATGTCATGTCATTGAAAGACAAACTCTGCCCCTTAACATCATGATGCTTATAACATATGGTGATGTTTCTATCACATTTTTCTCCCCTTATCTCCTCTACAGACACCACTGAGCAAAGTACTATGGATGGGTTCAAATATTGTGCAAAAGCATTGTGTGATTTGCCTGGTTTGATTTAATGCAGTTGTAAACCAGCCATGCTGGATTCTAATGGGCTATAAATTCAAGTACCCAGTTACTTGAAGTTCACTTTTGGAACCCAAGGTATAAATGACTCCTTGGAAGTACCTGGACACTTGAACTTACTGTCTATTAGAAACCAGCATGATAGCCAATAGCTGGTTCACAACTGCATTAAACCAAACCAGGCAAATCACACAATGTTTGAACCCATCCATGGTGCTTTGCTAACTATTGCTCAGAGGTGTCTGTGGGGGAGGTAAGGGGAGGAAAATGACAAAACGCTGGTGCTCTTGTGACAAAAACATCTCCACGTGTACAGGTGTCACAATGATATACCTGTGTACCAAAGGGGGAGACTTTGTCTCTCAATGGCATACTGTTTCTATAATTTGACAAAAGCTTTCAATGCTGAGGAACGCCTGTTCCATACTTGGTGGTTTCAGGGATTGAGAAAACATAGCCTGATGGTACATTCTATGGACCATATTTGAACAAACAAGGTTTAATGCCATCCATTACCAAGATCTGTATTTTTCAATTTACAGTGGCAGATTGGTGTTCATGACTTTCCTGAATCAGGATGATATGTGATGCTGGTCATGTATTTTATTATTGAGCTGATCCACTTAATATTAGCTGAGAAACTTGGCAAGGGCAGCTCTCATTCAAGCTTGGATGGGAGACCTCCAGAGAATTCAGAGTCTTGACTTGGTAGTGAAAAAGGAAAATAAAAAATCCAGATCTGCAAACTCTGTCTGAATTACTGCAAAAACAAACAAACAACAACCCCCAGCAATACATGGATGTGTCAGCGTTCCAAATATCATGCAGAATTAAATCATTGTCCAAGTCAAAGTTATCCTTAAAACTCCAATTTAATAAGACAGACATTTTGGCATTGTGCTGTGAAATTTCAACTCTGATGTACATCCTGTGGGTTCACCCAGTTGAAAGTTCATCATCTATCCCCACACCCCATAATTCATCACATGGTCTAATCTTCATCTTCCACGCTGGCATGTACACCCCTCTGCTTCCGGCCAGGTGTCGAGGTGCGGAGACAAAAGACGACCTTGAGCTTCTAAGAAAAATCCATAACAATACATTCCACAATCCTACTCCTTTCTATTCCCCCCTTCCAACTACTATACCAATTAAACAGCATGAGAATTTATTAAAAAGTGTGGCAGGCCAAAGATCCTAAAAGGAACAGAATTACAGGCCTGACAGGATGTTTGGAAAGTCACCAGAAGCTGATCGTGCTTTGAAGACCTTACATTGATTTGATTATTTTGTTTATTTTTGAAAGGCAGGCTCAATGACTCTTAGTTTGCCATTTTTCTCATAAAGGGATGGAAAGATAATATTGTACTACCAATTGTAACCCAAAGAACTGGACCCAGGCCAGATTTTGCTTGAACTGGATCTGTCCTGAAAAAATAAACTAATGTAATCATAACAAATATTACCTTTAATCATAATTAAAACTTCATTCGGATGGAATTTGTGATTACTATTATAAAAAATGAGCTGAAATATAAAAAGAAACAATCCCAAAATATTTTTTGGAGCAGATGATAGCCACAATAATGTTCCACTTTAATCTAATAAAGACAGATTCGAGGATAGATAAATGATGCATGATATAAATAGATAGATAATTAAATCCCTTAGAGCTTGATTTAGCAATGTGCATATCTGACCTTCAGTACTTTCAGCTCCATGTCTTTCTACCCTATAAAGGAATCTATTGTATTCATAGTATAGGTGTTTTCTGATTCATATGAAATACATGTTCTGTCTTGCTGAAAACTGCATGGTTCATCAGAGTATTGAGTCTTGTGACTGATGACTTTCCAGTATTTTATTAGGACAAGCTATTGTGTCATGCAAAAAGGTACATATCTAGTTGTCATTGGGTGGATACTTCGTATTACTCTCAGTCCTTTGAGATAGACCAGAATAGGACATCAGAGCAATAAATGCTAATACTATTTGCATTGAGCCACGGTGGCGCAGTAGTTAGAGTGCAGTACTGCAGGCTACTTCTGCTGACTGCAATTCGGCAGTTCAAATCTCACCAGGCTCAAAGTTGACTCAGCCTTCCCTCCTTCTGAGGTGGGTAAAACAAGGACCCAAATTGTTGGGGGGCAACATGTTGACTCTGGAAACGGCTTAAAGAGGGCTGAAAAGCACTGTGAAGTGGTATACAAGTCTAAGTGCTATTGCTATTATTATAAACTTATGATAAAAGAATCTTACAAGCCTGAATGCACTTCCTCCCTCCCTTCCTTCCTTTATCATCAGTAGAACTAGGAAGAGTCATATCTGAGATGCTTTCTCAAATTACATTTCTGCCTTGGATTCAGATTTCATTTATCTGATTGTTGCCTTGGTTGTGGCTTTTCCTCCTGTTTCTCAAGGTTATCCTCACAGGCCATTACAGTTACCAAGTGGGCAATTACTGCCAGTTGCAGCAAAAGGTCTCATCAGGTTCAGGTAGGTCAACAATGTGTCTTTCCTCAAAAGCCCACTTTAGAATGATCTGTTTGCATCAAGCCCTTCCATGGATTACCCACAGAGCACACATCTTACCTCATGTGAAAACATGGGGTCTATAGTTTTGTTGGCATTCTTTTCAGTACATGATTCAGCTAATGTCCATATTAAGCGTTATGAGACCAAGTTCACCTGAGAGCAGAGCGATCATTTACTTCTTCTTTAGTGAGGACTTAACTAAATAACAACAATAACAAAAAAAAATCCACTCCCCCAAATAATAATACACAGTATAGTCATTAGCTGGCTTTGATGCCCCATACCAATATATACATTCTAAGCCTTTAAATTTATATAATCCCCTACAATGATAGACCTTTAGTCTTACCCCAATCAGCGCAGCTGCAGTGATGGGGACAGTAAAAGCTGTCACGGTCTGTTTTCCTCCTTCGGTGTCTCTCCTGAATATATGCAGAGGTGTCATTTTGTTGTTTTCTCGCCTGTGTGGTTTGCTAGGTCTGCATGCAAAGATAAGGAGGGAAGAATGCCTTCCGGAGAGATGGCTTCCTGAAACAGTTTCAAAAGCATGGATCCCTCTTAAGGGCTCTTGGCTTTATCATCAAAAACATGGAGAGAAGGCCTTTGGTGAGAACAGGCACATCCAAAGGCACTCATAAGCTATTGTTTGTTTGTTTGGTTCCAAGTATGATGGCACCTAGTTGTGGCTGATGCAACCAATATAGCTGAAGTTTTTGTTAAAGAATGTATTCTGCTGACACTCTAGCCTCATACCTCAAAGAATAGAATAGAATAGAAATTTAATTTGTTAGCCGCACCCTCTCCGCAAGGGACTCGGGGCGGCGTACAATAAAATATACATACATACATATAAACATAAAAATACACACATATACATACATATACATACATGCATGGAGGAGGTAATAATTAAAAATACATTACATTAATAATAATAAAATTAAATTAGTCATTAAAATACCCCAAAATAATAATACAATTTAAAAAAGGACTGTCAGGAGGAAAAGGATAAACTACGGTTGAGCCAGGCCAGACAGTTGAAAGAGGTGGGTCTTGAGCTTTACACGGAAGGAGCGGAGATCGGAAGTAGTCCTGATATCAAGGGGGAGGTCATTCCACAGATCATACATGGTTGGGAGTCATTCCTTTGAAGACCAGTAACAGCAAAGTCAGTATCTTCCCCTCTCCCCCCACCTCACTTTTCAAATTTGATGTACTCATCATTGGTATGGAACCGAACCATATGAATTCTGTTTAATAGCAAGCATTTACGCCCAGGACCATACATATAGAGTTTTCTGTACCTCTTTGTTGCCATCTGCCTGACGTCTGGCTTTTTAGGCTAAGTAATACACTTATAACAACCCAGTGATAAAGCCACATGCTTTCTTTTAGCATCTGCCTTGTACATACCTTTCCTTAGGAATAACCCTAAGCAGTGCATATTTGCAAGGATGAGTAGGACAGTCCTCAGGTCCAGAAGGTTCCTTTCTCATCTTTAAAAGTAAGCAAATTAGCTTCCTATCTGAAAGGAAGTGGCCAAATGGGAGCTCAGCTGTAAAGTAAGCTAGAGTCAGTGACTTGACTATGCACCTAATAATGTCACTGAGTTTAAATCTCAAGGACAGATTGAATGAAAAATGCACTGTTCACTTATTTTCCCGGGAGAATCAGCAGACAAACGGAGGACTCAATCTGAGCCTACACCACTTCAAGTCCCAGGGATGTTCACTGCTGTCAAAGGCTTGAGATGCAGCTCCCTAGAAAGCTCCCACAAGCAATTGCTAAAGTTTAATGCAGCAAAAAATAAAAATAAACAATAAACCACAAACCATTAAATGCACCTCAGGAGATGAATCTTATTAACTATATTTTATCTTAAATAAATGTAAATCAAATAAAAGTTTACCCCAGGCATTACTAGAACATAGGCACCACATCACTCAAAGATCCTTGAGTCAGAAAAATATTTTTTTATATATACAAACCATTTTCAAAACACTTCACTTTATTTGTTCATAAGAGCAAGTTATATGGGGCTTGTGTATTTTAAAAGCATTGGAGATTTATGTACAGCTGTTGTAAGCACAGCAGCATTTGTGTGTGTGTGTGTATACATGTGTGTGTGTGTGTGTGTGCGTGTTTTGAAAAGATAGGAAATATTGAAAGGGAAATTATAATAGGAGCTGAAGCAGCTGAAGAATAGCAGACAGATTAGACTCAGACACTAACGGGGACTTTAACTTTAGGTCAGACAAGAGGACTGAGAATTCAGTAAGGATGAGGATAAGAAAGTATGAACTTGGAGAAAGATAGATATAGGAAATAAAACAAGGTAAAATAAAAGGGCAGAAGGATTTTTTTTAAAAAAACATTTCTTTCTTCTTTAAATTAACATGTCTAAACAAATGATAGTGGGAAATTGAACACAAACCACACAGCAGTACTTCTCTCAGTGCACTGATTGCAAGGTTAACAGAGGCAAATAAACTCATAGGCCAGTCAATTATATCACTATGAGACAGCCTATTAAACAAGTCAGTCCTGTCCATCTGGATTAGCATATGTAAAGAAGAAAAACTATATTAATCTTCAAGACTCCAAGAGTGTATCATCTTTGAACCTCTTTGGCGTGATTCAATAATACAATACAGTACAGTAGCAGAGTTGGAAGGGACCTTGGAGATCTTCTAGTCCAACCCCCTGCCTAGGCAGAAAATCCTACAACATTTCAGACAAATGGCTATCCAGCATCTTCTTAAAGACTTCCAGTGTTGGGGCATTCACAACTTCTGGAGGAAAGCTGTTCCACTAATTAATTGTTCTAAGGATTCAAAGGATCTGATGGGTTCACCATCTTGAATCAATTCACAAAGGGAATTTGTAGAGGATATTTGATGGAACACACCTTTGCACGCATCATACAATTCCCTTTCAGAGTAAGCAATGTTACAGAAAGCAAAGAAGAAGAATCTTCTTCAATTAGCTTCGGCTGTGAGGTTACTGAAAGGGTGGTTATAGCAGGTAGCTTCAAAAGAAAGTTAGCTTGATGAGCTTTCCCCTTTGATAGACAGAGAGCAAGTTGGTTCTGCATATAAATCGCCCATGCTTTGGGCGGGTGATTCAAGCAGATGACAGACTAGGAAAATCATTACCGTATTTTTCAGAGTATAAGACACACCTTCCCCCCCCCCAAAAAAAGAGAGTCAGAATCTGGGTGCATCTTATACACTGAAGACATCATTTTTGGTCCACTGAAAAAAAGGGAGGCATCCCTTTGCAAAAATGGATGTGTAGAGACTTTGGGAGGCTTACAAAGTGCTCCTGGGGGCTGGGGAGGGCAAAAACAAGCCATAAATGGGCTGTTTTTGCTCATCCCCCCCCAACCCCTAGGAGCACTCTACAAGCCTCTCAAAGCCTCTGCATGCCTCCCTTTTTTGCAACAAATGAAGCATGAAGAGGGTTTGGGAGGCCTGCAGAGTGCAAAAACTTTTTTTAAAATTTACCTCTTCAAAATCATGGTGCCTCTTATACTCCTGTGCATCTTATACTCCAAAAAATACAGTAAGTTCGCAAAGTCTGAGGGAAATAGAAAAAAAGGGAAGACTGGGAAATATATGTACATAAGATTAAAGAGATTTGGGTTTTGTCCTTGGAAGAGTTGTGAATTATTGTACATGCAAATCAAGCATTGTTCATGTGGTCACTTGAGTGGTGAATCCAACTTTATGGCACCTCAAGTATGTCATTTAGTTTTCATACTCATAGAAAGATCAGCAACAAAACAATCAATAGATGGAGAATGTTCATCCTTCACACACATAAAAAGTTGGCTATCCATTTTCTTACTGTATATAGAATTGAGAGAAAAAATCAGATGAGAATTTTGGCAACTAATTATCTATACATAAGCATCTCATTTTAATTTAGATCACTGATTGGGATTTGTGTGTAATTTGTTCCTTCTTTCTTTTTTCCCCAATAATTTTATTAAGGGTTACATAAAACAGATAAAACTAATACAAAAGCCTAATACAAATATATTTAAAAATATCCCCATTAGTAAGAAATAAATTATCCCCTTCTCTCCAATAAGCATATTCAATATTAACAATGTATCAGTGCTTCTTAAAATGCAAGCAGATATTTCTTCATTCTATACCTCACCCTATTTTCTATAAACTCGTCTCTGATCTTCAGTGTCTTGTTAATCAGCAAAAATTCACTAAAAGTTAACAAAAATATCTAACAACATAAAAATACATAATCTCCCTTTATATTCAATCTACAGTAAATCCCCCTTCTCATTCTCTTAACAATTAAACAACAGCAATACTGATAGCTAAATATTAGCAGAAATAATCTCTTTAGATATCAAAAACAACAACATAAATATTATAAACTGATCCATTACACCATTAAACATTCCCAAAAGAATAAATGATCCAGTTCAGATACTATTCAACACAATCAAAATAGGAATTTATTTAACCATAGTCAGATAAACCAATTTTAATTTTTTTTCCCTTCCAGCCATCCTTAAATCCTATAGGTAAAATTCTAACTCTTGCTTTCTTCTTTTACTTTTACCTCTTCTCTGGAAGATCTTAACATCTTTATCAAAGTCTATTTGTAATTTCCAAGAAATAACTCCAATAAGTCTCTTCAGTTTAAAAGGGTAATATTACTCTTCTCATATACTGTTGCTATATTCTTTATAATTTTTAAATGATCATCTAATCCCATTTGTAAATTCAGGATTTCCATCTCTTTTATTATATCTGTAAGATATAATTTTTAAGTCCACCTCAAAGGTCATTTTGTTAATCTTTAGAGGAGTTGGCTTATTTTCAGTTCCAGTAAAGAGTTAAAAAGCTTGAGCATTTTACAAGCCCAGAAATCAAACATTTCTTTTCAAGTAGGCATCATGTGCTTTGGTCATCAACCTTCAAAGTCTTGTTTGTATTTGAAAGGTAAATAACACAGATATTTCCCACACAAGAGGATCTTTGTAATTAATTCCCCAAATCTTTCTTTAAATGAAAATGTTTCACTAAGCCTTAGCATTAGAATCTTTCCTAAAAAAACAACTCGAAATCCACCCCTTTGCTTTATATTGCAAAAAAAATTAAGAACTTACCATGCTGAAAAGACATCATTTTCTTTCTTTTTAAATGGATTAAAGGGAAACTCACTCAGCAACTGATAAGTTTGTGGTTTTGAAGGTTTTTCAATCTCAAAGAGGCAATAAAAAGTAAGGCTCCAAAGTAATTAAAAAGATAAGATTTTGTCAAAGCTTGAGTCTATGAAAAGCTGCATTTGTATGCAGCTTTTCATAGTATGATGGATCTCACTACTCCCAGCTGATTGCAAGGGACTGCAAATACTTCTATTTCTGCTGACTGTTCACAAAAATCAGTTGCCTAGAGTACATATGGGTAACCTCCAGATCTATATTTGTTCCAGAAATATTTTTGGCAGTCTGGATTTTACATCCAAATGCCTTTTTGATTGTAAAGCCCCCACATTTGCAGAGTGAAAAAAAATATGGGTATTGGTTTGCCTTGCTCACTGGAGGCCACTATTCTTTCTTCTAAAAACTGTTAGAGGATTCTTGTGCCTAGATTTAACAGTTTCCAGTCCTGACTACTGGAGAAAGGATGATAACAGGATCAGAATTTAGCAGGATCTTGCAGATTAGTTGTTGCTCAGTTATATAGTGAGTTATTTAAGGGTACGTAGACATCTTTATCATGGTTCACGAAAGCAATCAAACAAAAGCATTAGTTCTTACATGTGTGTGTGTGTGTGTGTGTGTGTGTGTGTGTGTGTGTGAGAGAGAGAGAGAGAGAGAGAGAGAGAGAGAGAGAGAGAGAGAGAGAGAGAGAGAGAGAGAGAGAGAGAGAGAGAGAGAGAGAAGAGTCATGTCCAATATGCTGGTCTACACATCTTTATATTTTCTATTAAATTACATAGCACAAACTTTTTTGGTCATACAACATGGCTTCATGTTCTTGTGTCATATCCATGATCGGATGTTGGCGATCCTATTTTTATCAACAGCCGCACGAAAAAGTGCTGCTAAGCTTTGTCCAAATCAGTCCCTTAGATTTTGAAGCCATGATGTTGTTCTTCTGTCTGGACCTCATTTGCCTTCAATCTTTCCCTGGAGGATTAAGTGAAGTATGCCATATTTTTCCAGGTGTCACATCACATGTCTGAAATATTCTAACTTTCTCTTTTTAATAGTTTTGATGATTTCCCTTGGCTTTCCTAGGCGGCTTATCACCTCTTCATTTCTGATTTTGTCAACCCAGTTTATATGTAACAGTCATCTGTAAATCCACATTTCAAATGCTTCTAGTCTCTTCAAGTGGCTTTCTGTCAGAGACCAACTCTCTACTCCATAGAGCAGGGTAGAAAAAATGTAACATCTGACAAGCCTGATTTTCAGTCTTAGGCTTATATCGTGACTGCACACCTTTTTCATTTTGAAGAATGCTGTTCAAGCTTTCTCTATCCTTGTCTTTACTTCAGTGGTCATGTTCCAGCTTTCATGTAAATTAGAACAGAGGTACATGATCCTTTCAACTTTTTCTAGTGGTATTCCTTCTGAAGTTATCGGTGGTAAATTAATGGGTTGTTTGCTGATGATCATGATCTTGATTTTTGACGTGTTAAGTGTATTTTTCAGATATTTCTGCGACTCTATTGATGAGGAGCTGAAGGTCTGATATTTTCATTTCTATAGCTTTTTTAAAAGGCTCCCCTATCTTTATTTACAGTTTGAACAGACACAAGTTACAAATTCATTTAAACTCTGCAGCCTTTTGATGCAGGAATTCTAATGGCACTATAACTGTGGTGGGTTACAGCCGGTATGCCCTGGTATGGGCATACCGGTGCCTGCTGGGAGCACCAGGTACCATTCTGGTATGGTGCTCTGGAGGGCCCACCCACCCGCTCACCATCCTTATCTGTATTTGACCCAACTGGCCCATTTGCACACACGCATGGAGCGTACGGCACCTGCACAACGCTCCACCGAGAAGCTGGAGCATCACAGGCAGTGGGTGTGCATGCAGCACATGGGCATGTAGTGGACTCCCAGCCCTGCATACCAGCATACCAGTTGCGACAGGATACGGAACCCACCACTGCACTATAGTGGTGCCAAATGTTCTTATTGCCTTGTGGTGAGGTTGATTAACTGAATAACATTCCATTGAAAATTTCCCAGCATTATGTTTAATTGGAGAGCCATACAACTGTTACATTGTAAGGAAGTAGACAATGAAATGGGCCACCAAGTAAAACATTTGAGCTGGTTAATCTATCCATGGATCCATGATAATGGAATCTAATATTTTACAAGCATAGATCAGTCTTCTCCCTCCATCCCTGACTCTGCCTCTTTCTGCCATGTCTAATAGTGGTTAGGCAGTGACCCTATTCATGTATTTGCCTCACTTCATTACAGTTTAATTAGGCTGGGGTACATAAGGCCTTCCTCTTATATTCCTCAAATGTCGGTACTTATTGTGCCATTTAGTTCAGCATAAAATTATTCAGGGACTTCATAAGCACATTTAGCTTAATATCTTTATAGACTTTTCTCCAACCTCCAAGTACAGTTGTCCTTCTAAACCAAATTCACCCAGAGATCTCCCTTTCAGAAATTTGAACTGTGAACCTAAACAACAATTTGTTCTGAAAGATATTTGGTTATACCAGACTCAGGGGTTTTTTAGTTAGTTGTTTTTTAAATATTTGTAGGGGGGGGTTTCAGGGGTTGTGGGGCGGGTGGGTCAGATCAGGAGCAATGTGAGAGCCGGGCCCTCAGGTGTGGTCGCGAGCAGAAGGGGCGGAAGGGAGGAGGAGGGGGAGGACACCATTCCTATACAGGGCTCTTTAATTCCAACAGTCACAGGGAGGGGCAGATACGAGGACAATTTAAGAACTTACAGTCGGTTGGGAGACCGTGGTTGCTGGTTACACCCGGTCGCTTGTACCAACCCCCGCGTTCTAGGTGGTCAAGAGTCACAGACCCAGGGCCTAAGGCTGTTGTTATGCAATGCGAGGTCCATTGTTAACAAGGCCCCCCTCATTCACAATCTAATTTTAGAGGGGGAGCCGGACCTCGCGGGAATAACGGAGACCTGGTTGGGCCACGAGGGAGGTCGTCCCCTCGTGGAAATGTGCCCACCAGGATACCGAGCATTTCACCAGCCCCGGGCCCAGGGAAGGGGCGGTGGGGTGGCAGCAATTATTCGGGAGGACCTAGAGCCGAGGGAGTCTACTGTGCCACAGACGTCCGGATGTGAAGCCCTTGTTGTGAAATGGGGGCCTGGGAGACAGTTGGGCCTGCTGATAGTATACCTGGCTCCTCGCTATACATCAGCGGCCCTGCCTGAACTCCTTGAGCTGATCGCATCGGTGGCGGTTGAGACCCCCAAACTTTTAGTGATGGGGGATTTTAACCTGCCGTCGGTGGGAGAAGCATCAGAGGGGGTTCGGGAGTTCATGGCTTCCATGACAGCCATGGACCTGACTCAAATGATTCAGGGCCCAACACACGAGGGAGGTCACACTCTGGACCTTGTTTTTGTCTCTGGCCAGTGGCTGAGTGATCTGGGAGGAGGCGACTTAACCATCACTCCCCTGTCATGGTCAGATCACTCACTCCTTCGTCTTGACTTCCCTGGTGCTACCTCCCGCCGCGGGGAGGCGGAACCGGAAAGTTCCAGATGGTTCCGCCCCAGGCGCCTGATGGAACCTGATAGGTTCCAGACGGAGCTTGGGCCACCTCCTGTAACCTTGACCCGCCCCCGGGTAGGGGACCTGGTGGTTGCGTGGAATAATGCAACTACCGGGGCCTTGAACCGGGTGGCGCCTTTGCGGCCTCTCCGGCGGCAACGATCCACCCTGGCCCCTTGGTTTACCGAGGAGCTGAGGGTGATGAAATGCCGCAAGAGACGTCTAGAGAGTCGTTGGAGATCCTCTCGCTCCGAATTTGATCGAACACAGGTACGAGCCCATTTAAGGACGTACCTTGTGGCATTGAGAGCGGCCAAACGTCAATACTGTGCCACTCTCATTGCATCCGCGGAGAACCGCCCCGCCGCCCTGTTTCGGGTGTCCCGCTCCCTCTTGTTTCAGAGGCCGCGGGAGGCCCCTCTACAGGGCAGGGCAGAGGAATTTGGTAAATATCTGCAGGATAAAATCGCTCAAATCCGGAGAGACTGGGTTCCTGTCAGTGATCCAGTGGAGACGCCCATGGCGAGTCTTGAGGCTTCTATCTGGGAGGAGTTTGACTTGGTTGCCATCGAGGATTTGGACAGATTGCGTGGACGACTGCGACCCACCACATGTTTATTGGACCCGTGTCCCTCCTGGCTTGTACTGGCATCCTGGGAGGTTACACGAGACTGGCTCCTGGGCCTAGTGAATGCTTCGTTGGGAGAGGGGTCTCTCCCGGCCGCCTTGAAAGAGGCGGTGGTGAGACCCTTGCTCAAGAAGCCTTCCCTGGACCCTTTGGAGCTGGCCAATTATCGTCCTGTCTCCAACCTTCCCTTCTTGGCGAAGGTTGTAGAGAGTGTGGTGGCCTACCAGTTCCCACGACATCTGGAGGAAAATGATTATCTAGACCCGCGCCAGTCCGGCTTCCGCCCCGGTCACAGCATGGAGACGGCCTTGGTCGCGTTGGTGGATGATCTCTGGAGGGCCAGAGATAGAGGTTGTTCCTCTATCCTGGTCCTATTAGACCTCTCGGCGGCTTTTGATACCATCGACCATGGTATCCTGCTGCGCCGGCTGGAGGGGTTGGGGGTCCGGGGCACCGTTTTGCGGTGATTCGGCTCCTACCTTTCTGACCGGACGCAGCGTGTGTTGACAGGAGAAGAGAGGTCGACCCTACGCCCCCTTACTTGTGGGGTGCCACAGGGGTCGGTCCTCTCGCCACTCCTGTTCAACACATATATGAAGCCGCTGGGTGAGATCATCCGTGGTTTCGGGGTGGGATACCATCTGTACGCTGATGATACTCAGCTGTACTTTTCCACCCCGAACCACCCCAACGAGGCCATTGAAGTGATGTCCCGGTGTGTGGAAGCCGTACGGATCTGGATGGATGACAACCGACTCAAGCTCAACCCTTCCAAGACGGAGTGGCTGTGGGTACCAGCCCCCCGGTTCAGCCAATTAATTCCATCATTGGACATTGGGGGCATCCATCTTGCCCCCGTGGAGCGGGCGCGCAATTTGGGCGTCCTCCTAGATGCCCGGCTGTCCATGGATGACCATGTGACAGCCGTGGCAAGGGGGGCGTTCCACCAGGTTCGCCTGGTGCGCCAATTGCGCCCTCTACTGGACCGGGATGCCTTGCGCACAGTCACTCATGCGCTGGTGACGTCTCGCTTGGACTACTGTAACGCTCTCTACATGGGGCTTCCCTTGAAATGCACCCGGAGGCTGCAGTTGGTCCAGAACGCAGCCGCGCGGGTAATTATGGGGAGTACTAGGTACTCCCACGTGACACCGCTCCTGCGCGAGCTGCACTGGCTTCCTGTGGTCTATCGGGTGCGTTTCAAGGTTTTGATAACTATCTTTAAAGCGCTCCATGGCTTAGGACCTAGTTACTTGCGGGATCGTATTCTGCCCCATACATCCCTGCGACCAATTCGCTCGCACAGAGAGGGGCTCCTCCAGGTGCCGTCCGCTAGACAATGTCGTGGGGCGGCGCCTAGGAGTAGAGCCTTCTCTGTGGCGGGCCCAGCCCTGTGGAATGACCTCCCTCCGGATATTAGGAATACCTCTGACCTCCGCTCCTTCCGTATTAAGCTTAAGACCCACCTTTTCCAAGCAGCTGGCCTGGCTCAACTTTGATTTAACCATATCGCTCCTGACGGGTTTTTAACTGGGTATTTTAATTATATTTAATTTCTAGGGGTTTTAAATACAGTATTTTAATTGTTTTTATCAATCGATCTCCTCCTTATGTATGTATGTATGTTTTAGTGTACCTTTGTTATATGTTTGTTTTGTTTACATATTTATTTCGAATGTTTCGTTGTACGCCGCCCCGAGTCCTTCGGGAGAGGGTGCGGCTAAGAAATAAATATATTATTATTATTATTAAATATACGCTCATGTCTCCGGTAATTTCTATGCAGACAAATGATCATGTATGACTAATACTAGGGAGGATGGGACCAACTCTTTACAGAGATGTTATTAGTATTGAATATTTTGCTTGTCCTCACAATAACCCTTTCAGCACCCAAATTACAAACTAAACTAAAAAGAAAGAAAGTGAAAAAAATGGAATAAGTGAATGCTGTTTTTGTTTTAACTTGGATTTTGCCCAGATCTGTAAATGGATTCTTAATTTCACATTAAGAATAATGTAGAATTTTTGTACTAGTAGCTTCTGAAGAGATCTATACACTACACAACATGAAAGGAATGTTGAATGCTTAGTTGTGGTTCTTTGGCAGTTACACACTAGATAAGAGTCAAACTCTTGGCAATTATGTGCTATATAATGCAAGGAAGGAAAAGTTAGAATATTAGGGGCATTAATGATTCAATATTGTATTTCTGAATAATAGATATATTCAGCTTCATGGTGATCACTTGGTTTTTGTAAAATGGTACTGATATTTAATAGAAGAACAAAATTCCTAACCTCAGTCTGGGGAAGATTTATAGCTGATGACAAGAAAAATGTAGACATTATTATCTTCATGCAGCTGTATCAGCCAAACTACTGTTGGTTTTCCAAGCATGCCATATATAATAATTCTTGGTTAGAGGAATAATGTGGTATTATTATGCTACTTTGTCTCACATCTCTAGAGATATTTTGAGTTTTTAAATTTTGACTGGATATATACAGTATGTTTGTATGTATGTGCAGAGAGAGAGAGAGAGAGAGAGAGAGAGTGTATAATGGAAAATAGAAAATTATGAATGTTGAAAAAAAATCTCTGCAAAGAATCTCCCTCTTTGTCTGCAGAAAAGGCTTAGTAAATATGCACGTTTTTAAAAATAGATGCAGCATGTATATATTAGGATCACTATTATGTATATACTTTTTCTACTGAGCTGATAAACAATGGGGCTGAACAGAACTTGCCATCAGTTACACAAAAAGCTTCAGCACAAATACAATTGGCAGAATCAGCTACGTCTACAAATAATGCTTACAGCGCTAAATTTTCTCTACAGATATATGTACAAAAGTTGTGTTATTAACAGCAATAACAGTCAAGGACTTTGCAAAGGTAGCAGAGCAAAACAATTGAATCCCTATCATAAATGCCCTGAAATGCTCACAGCTGGATGGTCATTGATTATGATGATGTTTGCTTGGGGCACAAAGTGATTGCTATCACTGTAGGCATTTATGCAACTTAAGAAAGTGTGTTTAATGACCTTTCCTGGCCACCAATGGCTAGAGTTTTTTGGACACATCCGAATATGTGTTGTTGTACATTCTGGCAATTATCTGCAGCTTTGTTTTTGTCTCTTATCAGCAGGCCATTTATTTTTCCATTTTATCTTGCTTCTTGCTGGATTCTGGTATGTCAATTCCATATGGGCCTATGATGATAATGATGATAGCTTTGGGGGTTTGAGGATATTGGCATCCATCTTGTTTAATCCTCAAGTAGCTACTGAATAGCAAATAGCTACTGCCATTTCTTTATCAACCGAGCTTATTACTCTACGATGCTCATCTTTGGGTAGTGCGCGCGCGCGCGCACACACACACACACACACACACACACTCACTCACTTACTATCCTTCATTGTTGATTAATAGTAGTTGAAAATAGCTGCAGTTGTACCCAGTATTAAGTTATTCATAGGGAAGGTAAAGGTAAAGGTTCCCCTCACAACATATGTGCTAGTTGTTCCTGACTCTAGGGGGCAGGACTAATCTCCATTTCAAAGCCGAAGATCCAGTGTTGTCCGAAGACGTTTCCATGGTCATGTGGCTGGCATGACTAAACCCTGAAAGCACACGGAACACTATTACCTGTGTAGGAAAAGGGATATCCAAATCAAAATGGTGGACATTTTGGCCAGCAAACAAAGCTCTTCCCCTTTTAACACCCATCCAAACAGTGGTGGGTTGTCATTTTTTTTACTACTTGTTTGGGCGCATCTGACGCTTCTGCGCAGAAGTGTCCGGGTGGGTGGGTGGAGCCTCGCGCCGCAGCTGCTACCGGTTTGCCCAATCTGTGCTGAACCGAGAGCAACCCATCTCTGCATCCAGTATGTTCAATGTATATGAAGTATTGACTACAATTATGATCCCTTGTTTCCTAACAAACTAGATTTTAATCCCAAATTTGAAATAAAAAATTAAAGTTTACCTGTAATCTCATGGACAATTGATGATAGTTACATGGACACATGAAATATGATCTTCCAGGGCAGTGGTGGGCAACCTTTTTTTTCAACTGAGCCAAATCTCGCCAAAAGCACGATTGAAATTTATTTTGAGAGCCACATTTTTAAAACCGAAAATACATAGGATGGTACACTGTTTTTAGTTTCAATAAACTCTGGCATTTGAAGCACGCAAGTTTTAAAGCTGTCAAGTTACAAGATCCTTGCACCCCTAACCCTTTAGGAAAAAAACCCCAAGGGGTCTTCAAACCTGACAGCTTGAAGACTTGTGGACTTCAACTCCCAGAATTCTGAGAATTGAAGTCCACCAAGGGCATCAATCATATTAGCCCAGGGATCTGCAAAATTGGCTCTTAAGACTAGTGGACTTCAACTCCCAGAATTCTGAGAATTGAAGTCCACCAGTCTTAAAACAGCCAACTTTGCAGACCTCTGTGTTAGCCCAAAGCCTGGCGCTGGGCGGGCCTTGCTCCCCCATTGGTGGAGCCCCAAGAAGCGAGGAGGGAGAAAAAGAGACAGAGGCCAAGGAGCTTCCCCCCCGCCCCCTCCCAGCAAAAATCTAACCGGGGAGCCGGGCGGGCAGTAGCAAATTAGCCGATCATGCCGCACCTCCGTTTCTTTTTCTGCCTCCTCGCTTCTCGTCCCCGCCCGACTTCAGGATCTTCCCTAATCATTGTGGGTCAAAAAGAAAAAAGGGAAAGAGGCGCTTGTTTTGAAGTGCCCGAGAGGAGGGAGGGGAGCAGGCGCCCGACACACAGAAGAGCTGCATTAGAATGTGTAAAGAGCCGTGTGTGGCTCGCGAGCCGCAGCTTGCCGACCACTGTTCCAGGGCATTAATGCAGGAAGGTAATGTTGTGTTTCAATTGCTAGCTTTTCTGGAAGCAATTAACCCTATCAAGTTAAATGGATCATATGTAAAAGGGCCATATGGACAACTGTAAATTCCTAGTTACTTTCCCCACTTCTTATAGGTGACAGTGATCTTGCAGTTCACTGTTACACATTGTTCATGTCCATTCTGACTTACAGTTGTGTCAGAATGCAGTCAAGGTTATAAAACCCAGAACTCTAAAGATAGTTATAACCAACCAACTGACATGTGTAAAGTCTTGGGCAAATGAAAAAGTAGGTGATGGAGACTGTGGGTCACACACTCCTTCAATGCTCCTTTTACACAGAGATTCTGAAAAAAACATATTCTTCCAATAATTGCTAGATATCCTCACTGATCTGACATTGCTTATTTCCAGTGGCTGCTTAAGATGAACAGTCCATAACTACAGCGCAGGTAGGTAGTTTCTGCGCAGCAGCACTGGGGATTCATTGGAAACTCGTGTCTAATCCACCATAGTTATTCTATATAACAAATGTGGCAAATCCTTTGCACTGCTTATTCCTTTCCCTTTTAGTATTAAACTGACAATGTGCCATACAGTTTATGGATTGTAATTTTAGTACAGGTAGACCATGTATAATTGACAGACTGGATTTTATCCTAGATTTTAGTTGTTATTTATTATTTCATACTAGAATTTTTCACTGTATATTTACTTAGTGTTTTTATTTGTTCTGGTCTCTGATCTATAACTGTAATAAACTGAATTGAATTGAAGTTAAAATGAACCAACTGACATGTATAAAGACTTGGACAAATGAAAAAGTATGCTGTTGGAATATAAAGCAGGCTTCAGCAAGGTACCCTGTGACATTCAAGAGAAAGGATGCATTCACTCAAGGCATTTAAAGCTTTAGAAGTGCCAAGTCTTGCCCTGGTTAAGCAAAATAAAGATGTACTTGGGGCACTAAGGGGAGTCCCCCACCCAAAGACTCATACTTTTTTTCAATTTATTTTATTTATTTTGTCAAACATGAATTAGATAACAGGTATAAGTATAAACATGATTATGAATACATGAAATGAATACGAATACAAGGGAATATTAGGACAAGGACGGTAGGCACGCTGGTCCGCTTATGCACGCCCCTTAAATATCTCTTAGGAATGGGGTGAGGTTGACAGTAGACAGCCTAAGGTTAAAGTTTTGGGGTTTGGGGAAAGAAACCACAGCATTAGGTAGTGAATTCCAGGCATTGACCATTCTGTTACTGAAGTCGTATTTTCTGCAATCAAGTTTGGAGCAGTTTACCATAAGGTTGTATCTATTGTGTGCTTGTGCGTTATTGTGGTTGAAGCTGAAGTATTCATTGACAGGTAGGACATTGTAGCAGATAATTTTATGTACTACACTTAGGTCGGATCGAAGATGGCGAAGTTCTAAGTTGTCTAAGTCCAAAATTTCAAGTCTGGTGGCCTAAGGTATTCTGTTGCAAGCAGAGGAATGGAGGACTCTTCTTGTGAAATATCTCTGGAGTCGTTCAATTGCATTAATGGCTGATATGCAGTCCAAGTTCCAGACAGGCCACACACAACTTTAGTTTTGAGCACTTATTGAGTCATAAGATCTTGTCCGTTAACTAATGGAAGGGCTGAGGACACCATTTTGGGGCTGTGCTTAGGGCATCAATTGGCCTTAATTCAGTCATGTCCATGTTTCATCAAGCGTGGAAAAAATACACAATATAGAGCAATCTGCTGGCCTCTGCTATTTGTGTTTAAACATATGTTAACAACTCTAACATTCCTTAGCCTCCTACAATCATTCAAGATTGACCAAAAGCCTGACAGTCACTTTTGCTGATGTACTGGAATAATCTGCATTCAATGCCAAAAATGAGCTGGTTTACAAACCATCGTATCCCAACTGCCAAGTCAGTGGGTGGTTCTTGGCATCAAGCAAGCAAGAAATGCCCGTGCTAACAGACTGACATCTGTGAAAGAGAGTATTGTTAAATCCCCATTGGGCTCCTACTTCTTCAACAAGATTGAATTACGTCTTTTTTTTTCTTGAAGACCCCATCAAATGGAAAATTCGGCACTGTAGGAGAAAATACAGAAATTTCCTGACAATGCAGAATGCTGCAGCGATAAGCCACAAGTGATTGCTATGTCAAAGTGAAGAGCCTGTTTTTCATTTCTTCCCATGAAATGTGCCAGGGGTCAGACCCAGGACTGTAAAAAAAGGGAATTGCTATATTTCCCGCCTTCCCCCTTTCACAATACATCAAATATTGTCGAAAATCCCAATTTGACAAAGGATAAGTGATGACAGCTAAAATGTTGCTAAGTAGTACAGATCTACATCTAGATGCCTTGATATCCTTGGTTATAAATTAGACTTGTCACCAGCCTTTCAGTTTTAGTGACATACGAAGCAAGTCTGCGCCTCCTACTCCAGAGAAACATCTGAATTATGTTAACAGATGCCCATCCACGAAGTAAATATTGAACGAGAAATTTCAGCTTTGATTATTGTCTCAACTCTTTTTATGACTCCTTTGAAACTGTGGTTATCTTTTCAATTTCCTGTCCTACTTCCTTTCCTTATGATATTGTCTCCAATGGATTTGTTTATGTGTTGTGCCTTTGGATATATTTTGGTTAGGCGAAGCTTTCAGGAACCCCTTAGTCTTTGTTGCATATATTGATTCTGGTTCTTGCAAAATACAACTTGCTGGTCAAAGTTAGTGTATGTTAGATGAATGCAGTTTTTCCCTATCTGAAGTGAATATTTGTGGAAACCCAAACACTGAAATAACTCCTGGAGTTAGTATTTTAACTTATTAACTTTCTTGAATTGAATGAACACTCTCAATTCATCTCAGCTTTTCAAATAGTACATTTTATTTAACCGTACTCAATTCCACAGTTAAAGTGTACTGCTGAATTAATTAAATTGTACTTAACTTCTGCATTTAATACTTTAGGTCAGGGGTGTCAAACTGGTGTCGTGTGGACCCGATTCATCACATGCATATCATGCCCACAACAACTCCGCAAAGGGGAAAAATGTTGCGAAATGTCATGTGAAAGCAATGTGACACCATGAGTTTGACACCCATGCTTTAGATACTACTGTAATTCTTTGGCATATGGAACTTGGAGAAATTGTCTTTATTGAATCCTCCTGATCAAAGCACGTAAGGTAATATTTAAAGAATCACTATATTAGAAACCAAAAATCTCATAATGGGCTGGATCTTCAAAATTAGGATTTGTTACCATGGGACAACTTGCTACAGGACATTCAACAATTCATTTATTATTTAAAATAATTTAAAAGTATTTTTTCATTCACATTTCATTTTGTCCCTCCTTTTGCATCTTTTCTTTAATGATTCTGTTCCACCATTTCTTTAATGTTGGTGTAACTTGTCCCATGGTGAGCTGGCTGTGGTGAGTTGTTCTGTGGCAAGTTGGCTGGTGCAAGTTGGCCACAGTAAGTTGGCTGTGTTGAGTTGGCCACAGCAAGTTGTCCTAGATTCAATGTGCAATCTTTGAGATTGTTTCAAAAAGATCTTCCCACTATCTTATTAGGTCATGCTTGCGCTACACAATGAGAGTGAGTGGTGATGAGAGACACTTGAAAGCTGAGGAATTAAACTGAAGGCCAGTGTGGCAAAGCTTGCGTCAGAATGTTGTGGTGACTTTACTGGTCCCCTTATTTGAACTTGTTGCTTAGTTGCACAACTTTCAGAAAAAGGCAGGAACCTGGTGCCTGGCACCATTGTAGAAAGGAGGCCTGGGAAGATCATGGAGTGAAGGTTATGATGCAAAGGCTACAATCCAAATTTCCAGGAGGGAGGGTGTACATTTCATTTCAAGAGAGAATGCATTTTAGATACTAGTCAACTCACAAAGCATTCCTGACCTGCTCTCGAGTTGCCATAGGCAGAGGGATGGGAAAACCGAGCTTCGCAGCTGCATCGAGGAACTTACATTTCAGTCAAAATAAAGCACATTCCAGCGGCAACATCAATGTCATTTCCAGGGGGACCCACAGTGGCCAGAGGGAGTGACTTCTATAACCCGCATAATTGCTTTGTTAGGGAATGTGACTGATGACACACCTTGGGGGAAGGGAAACAGGGTCAGAGCCAAGGATGAATTAAGTGAGGTCAGAGTTGGTTTTCACTTGGAATGTGCTGACATGAAGCTCTTACTAAATAACTGGATTTCTTTTGAAGCTTGGCTTGAGGCTCATGATTTAATTAGGGCATTGGTTGAAACCCTGACAACTAGCTCTTCTGATTGAAGTTGGGCTCTACAGAACAACAAGGTTTGTTGCTGCTTTACCAGCCTCCCTGAAGTATCACAGGGAGTTGTTTGGATTCCTTGATTGTCTGGGTTTACAGTAATCTCCACAAGGAACATAATAATTTCCATCACCCAATATACCACTGGATGATGGAAAATCCTGATCAATTTATGAGTTTATATCCACTGTGGACTTAACCCAAATTGTTGAGAGCCCAACACACACCAGGGGTCTCACATTAAATCTAGTTTTGTTTCAGGTCAGATGAAATCTATTCTGGTAGTGGAGGACATTTACAAACAATCCTTTGTTATGGTCTGGCCACTCACATTATTTTTTTAGTTTGCCAAGGCTACCTTTCCCTCAGGAAGGTAGGACCTATTTGATAAATCTACCTAACAGACTCTAATGAGTTCCGAAAGCAGCTAGCAGTTTTCTGTGAAGATCTAGTAGAGTCTGAGTAAGACTTAAATTGTTATCTGGAATATGCCATGGATTGGATTGCTCTAAATAGTCTCCTACTGAGGGGTCCTTAGTGCTCTCTGAGCTTGGCTGTTTTCTTGCAGACATTTCATTACAGAAACTAGGTAACATCATCACTGCTAGTGCATGGATATTGGGGCATCCCTTGGTTTTCTCAGAGGCTCCTGAGGAAATACCAGAAGTGGTTCCTAGTGTGCCTCGGATCAAGACAAATCTTATCAACTATGAATACAGGCCCAGATTAAGGACCGCACTGTGGATATGGGAGTAACAAAACAACTATTTTAGGACTCGTATTATGTCTATAGATGACCGGCCAAATTTTTAATGAGCCTAGTGATTGAAATGGGAATAAAAATAAGACAACCTTATGTATGCTTAAGTTTTTCTATATTCCTCCTATATGCTCTAGTGGGCATTCAAGGTGGACAATATTTTTAAAGAAAAACAGAATATTTTAAAAATATCATTGATTAAAATAACTAATACAATAATCATTATGATCTAATAATTAACACCTGATGAAAGAGATATCTCTCTTTATAAGATTTTCAATGTTCTGAGAGAAAAGAGAAATGAGATCCTTTGCTTCGCTGCACTTGCCTTCTTTGACATTTATCTTTTGCTTTTTTATTGGTTTTATTGTAAATGCTTTGTTGGAGTGTGGTGAACTGCCCAGAGTTGGATGGCATAAAAGATTAATAAGTAGTAGTAGCTGTAGTAGTAACAGTAGTAGAAGTAGTAGTTACATCATTATCATTATGAACATCATTCTTTTAAAAATAATGGCAAGTAAGCATGACAATGCTAACTAAAGCAAGTAAAGACAATAAATTGATATAATTTCAAGTTAGATGCTTATTCTATGGGAAAAAGTACCTTCTTGGCTGATGCCAAGTTTTGGATGATATGCTGCATGAATCAAACTTCTTGGATTAGCATCTCAGAATGAGTTATTGAATGAATGGTTCACCAAGCTAATGAAGTGGGTTCATGAGGGGGTCAGTAAGGCTTATGCCAGCCTAAATCATGACTTTAAAAAAAAAAATCCCTGAAGGCCTTTGCTATCTGGCACATGCAAACCCCTATGACAAATGTGAATGATTTCCTCTTGCTACTTCTCTCTTCTGCTAAAACATTCAGGCATTCAATTTCTTAACCAGCATGGTACTCTTTTTCCATTACCTCACAATGTTATATTACCCTGGACCATAAATCTTCCAGTGAACTCATTTCAAGGGAATGCTTAATGAAACTCAATCTTCTTAGGTATCTATGCACCTGAAAAATAATTTTGTCCAAACATAGCTACACACACGAGCGCGTGTACGTGCACACACACACACGTGTCTTTTACGAATTTCAGGTCTTTATTCAGGTCTTTTCATGAATTTCAAATGTTTTTAAACAGATAAAGGCAGGGGCATGTAATGCCAGCACCAGAAGAGTCCTTGCCTTCTGCCTGTTCCTATTTTTTTGTGCTTCTTAGCCTCTCCTCAGAAGAGAATTCTTGTTTTGTTTTTAATATCTTATCTCTTGTAGAAATTCAATAAAGTATTCACCTGTCTTTTGGAATGGTACTTTTAATTCTTTTTTCCCTCATGCAGTTGTTCTTAATTAAAAAGAAGAAGAGAAGCTAGGTTTGCCTTCCTGTGAACAGAAGATACAGTCCATGTGACCCTAAAGATTCATGGACTCTGAGAATTTTATGTGACGGGAATATAATCCTCATTAAGACTTCAATGCATAGAGTTTGGGGAGAACAAAGATCTATTCAGGTGGGTCGTGAGAGAAATCCTCTCATTTATTTGCTTATATTTTATCATCTGTTCATGGAAATGATTGAAAATGTCTTCTAATTGAAAAGAATTAGCCTGAGTCTTTCTTTCTGCTTCCCCACATACTATGAATCTTCCAGTATACCCACACTCTGGTGCTCTCAGTGTCTTCCTTTAATAATGGGAAACCAAGGATGCCAGGATGCTCTTTGGGCTGCCTTGAACTCATGCTGGCCACTGCAGAACTTTCTTTCCACAGGAATCTACTGTTACACCTTCTTATGTGGCTTTTAAAAGCTGCTATTGAGTATTGTAACTAACTCTAGAAGAGTTTGAGGTGGTGTGTGTGTGTGTGTGTTGGAGGTGTTATTGCAGAGATATAGATTCAATGTATAAAAGAAGAATAACACAAGCATTAATTAGGTCACATGTTCTACTAATGTATTGGGAACTGGGTAAGAAAGTCAACTCGTCAGACATGGAAGATAATTTCAGATTGTGAGTCCATCCATTGCCAAAGACTTCATAAGCTTAGTTATGAATGGATTCGGTTTTAAAAGGATTCAAAATATTGTGACTTGTCTTTACTTTTTTTCAAAACATTGTTGATATTCATGGTCTCATGGTTGTTGAGTGAATCACTGCACTTTATAAGTTAGTAACATGGTTGTTAAGTGAATCTGGATTCTCCATTGACTTTGCTTGTCAGAAAGTTACAAAAAGGTGATCATATTACCCCAAAACACAGCAATAGTCATAAATATGAGTTGCCAAGCATCTGAATTTTGATCACATAATCATGGGGATGCGACAAAGGTTATAAGTGTGAAAATGGTCATGTCACTTTTTTCAGTGCCATTGTAACTTTGAAGGTCACTAAATGAACTCTTGTAAATTGAGGACTATCTTTACTTAAGAGACAACTCTAAGTACGCTAACAAGAAGGAAATTTGACTTTTCTGGCAAGCTTGTCAATATCAACATGGGTGTTTTATAGCCACAATGCTACTATTGAAACGCATTAGCTCCTCTTTTGTTTGATCCAAACATCACTGTTTACTTTACAGTGATAACAAAATGATCTCCAAATCTTGTAGCTGGTTAAAAAAAATAAAGGATAAAAAACTTTTGATAACCGTTTTCTATAATATCAAACAGGAAAGCAGAAAACACAACAAAGGTATGGGGAGGGGAGGATTTTTGTCCCAAGAATTAAGGAAGATATAAAAAGGTGGCACATGCTGGACAAAAGAAGAGAACAGCCAAAGTTTAGACTGAGTCCTGGCTGAGAAAAAGAAGTGGAAGTGGCAGCCTAAGAAATAAGAAACAAAAGTTTATCTTTTAGGGAGAAAGTAAGCTAGAGGGTAAACAGAAGAATGAAACAGCTCCTTTCTGCATCACTTTACCCAGGGGGAATTTCACTCACCACATCTAACAAGGGGCCGGAGGCGGCTTCCTGAGTATAAAAAAAAATAGGAATATTGATTGGCAGCTGAGCTGGTGGAGAGAAATGAAGCAATAGCAATAGACTTATATACCACTTCATAGTGCTTTTATAGCTCTCTCTAAGCAGTTTACAGAGTCAGCCTATTGCCCCCAACAATCTGGGTCCTCATTTTACCTTCCTGGGAAGGATGGAAGGCTGAGCCAACCTGGAGCTGGAGAGATTTGAACTGCTGAACTGCCAGCTGAATTAGCCTGCAGTACTGCATTCTAACCACTGTGCCACCTTGGCAAAGCAAGTTTCTTCCCTCTCCAGTGAGAAAATGCCCAACTAGACTGGTTGGAGAAGGATGAAGACTAAAAAAAATCCAAGGAGAGAGAGCCAACTGGACCAAGTGGGAGGAGATCCAATAGAGATAGGATCACAGGAAGAAGAGAAAAAGAGAAACTGCTGAGACCTGGGTTTTTGGTAGGGCTAGCTGTTCTCTTGGGAATCATGCAAGGAAGGGGTCAGAGTTGTTTTATTTTAAAACATACTTTAAAAATACAGGTTTACCTTTAAGGAGACTGTTCAACCTGTTGAATGCCAACTATTTGTTCTGAGCAAGATTTTCTGCAGGACTCCCTTTGAGTTCAGTACAGGGTTGGCTGTTTGGGTTTGCATGGGTCCGGGCAGTCCTCTAGCTAAGGATCTGCCCAGTTTGGTGAACTGCGAATCCCACTCACGGTTGGCCTTGCCCACTCCACCCTGCCCCTCCCACCCCACCCCTCCCACCCCACCCCACCCCTCCCGCCCCACCCCGCCCCTCCACTCCCAGGAGTCTCCACATGGCCCATTTGGGATGTCAGATAAGTACAGGGCCGGAGGCTCAGGGAGGGCAAAAAAACAGGCCTCCTGGAAGTTCTGAAAGGCCTCCAGAGAGACTCTGGAGCCCGAGGAGGCTGTTTTCAACCTTCTAGAAGTTTGAGGAAAGTCTCTGGAGCCCGGGGAAACTCCCTCCACCACCACCATGGTGCAGGAGGTGTACTAGGCCATGCCCACCATGGCCATACCAACCCAGCAACTGGACAGAGAACCCATTGCTAAAAGTTTGAAGCTCACCCTTGGTTCAGTGCCTTAAATCTTGTTATTCTTGTACCTGTCTTTTATTTCTGAATGGGTATATTGTTTCTGTGATGCGGATAGTTAAGATATTCTTGTCTATTGATGCCCAGAGAGATGTATATTTTGTATAATGCATGTCCCAGGAGAGAGGAAAGGTATCACACAACTGGTTGGAAATGTGACATCAAGTTTCTTTAAAGTGAACTGGAAGTAACCAGTTGGGAGATCTCTGCGGGAATCAGGTGAACTAAATCCAGAACAGTTTCTATGTTAAATCAACAGATGCATTATTGTTTGTTTATTTGTTCATCGGATTTATATGCCGCCCTTCTCCCAAAGGACTCAGGGCGGCATACAACATTAAAAAAAACACATATTACAAAACTTAAAAAGAAATTTGATAGAGTATCCAAAAACAAACCCAATTAAAATGAAGAATAACATTTTAAAAATTGGATTAAAATTAACAATTAAATCAAGCATTTATTTTATTTTGTTCAGGCCAGGCCGGCTTGCTGGAAAACCCAACTTTTTAGGGTGCATCGGAAGGACCGGAGGTCAGGGATTATGCGAAGCTCCAGGGGCAGCTCATTCCAGTGGGAAGGCGCTCCCACAGAGAAGGCTCTCCCCTGGGGGTCGCTAGCCGACACTGTCTGGCCGACCGCACCCTGAGGAGGCCAACTCTGTGGGATCACACTGGATGGTGGGGGGCTACTGGTGGCAGTAGGTGGTCTCGCAGGTACCCTGGGCCTAAGCCATGGAGCGCTTTAAAGGTCATAATTAGTACCTTGAATCGCACCCGGAAAACAACCGGCAACCAGTGCAGGCCGCCTAAAAGGAGTGTAACATGGGAGCACCTAGGTACTCCCATGATAACCCATGCGGCTGCATTCTGGACCAGCTGAAGCCTCTGGGTGCTCTTCAAGGGCAGCCCCATGTAGAGGGTGTTGCAGTAGTCCAGGCGAGAAAGGATGAGGGCATGAGTGACTGTGCACAGAGCATCCCGATCCAGGAAGGGGCACAACTGACGTACCAGGCGAACCTGTTAAAAAGCCTCCTTGGTCACGGCCATCAGGTGTTCTTCTAAACTAAGCCACCTATCCAGGACGACTCCCAGACTCCCCCCCTTAAAATTTGATTTAAAAACCCCTGTAAGAAACCCCTAAGAAGTACCTTTGCTACTGCCATTTCCACTTATGGTTTTGTCCCTTTCCATTCTTAATTCAAAGGTGCTTTTCATTCTCACCATTGTATTGAACTGGGGTAAAAATTAAATGATGATTATCTTTTTATAAAATGTTTTTCATAACAGAGAATCTCTCTCTGAGGGAGAAGGGCAGTTCAAAAATCTGAAA
This sequence comes from Natrix helvetica, assembly GCF_964273705.1. Classification (NCBI taxonomy): domain Eukaryota; kingdom Metazoa; phylum Chordata; class Lepidosauria; order Squamata; family Natricidae; genus Natrix; species Natrix helvetica. Next base: position 173,530,718 of record NC_138548.1, on the reverse strand, counting down.
AATAAATAAATGAAAATAAATAAAAAGCTTCCCCTGCAATAACATCCTCTTCAAACCCATTATTTCATGAGAAGGACACTAAGGGGAAGAGAAATGTCAGCTTAAACTAGAGCCATTCAGATCTTGACGCTGATGTGATGCAGCATCAAGCAGAGAATATTAGACAAGGGGCCTCTTAACTCTGCATCAAAGTCCAAATATACTTGTTGGATTAAGACAGCTCTCATTCCTAAAGACCTTTTTTATGTGTTATAATGAACCTCAACTTGGCAGATGGCTACCCAAAGGAGAACTCCAACTTAAAGATGTGGGGGGGGGAGGTTTCCCCCACCCTCTTTATGTAATCTTTCAAGATTGGACTCTGGACAAGAGAAACATGAAGAAGAGAATGATGAAGAGAAATTGCTGGTCTGCCTTTAATGCAGCTACTGTACATTATTTTAATTGCTGGATTTAATATTTGTGATCCATGCTTAAGATAGTCTTTATACATATGTTTGTGTCACTTCAAATATAATCTGTTCCTTTATCTTTACATATTTTGTCTACTCCCCAAATGGCATTTCCCCCCATTTTCTCTTATTCCTTCTCTCTCATGTCATCTTCCCAAACCAACTTTGCTTGTTTTAAAAATACACATTCAGAAAGGATTTGGGCAGGGAGGGGAGAGCAGGTTTATTTTAATTGGTTTGACTGAGACTTACTAATTTTATTTAATTTTTTAAAAGGTTTTTGATATGTTTTAAATTCTCTTCCTATCTGAACATTTTTCTTCAGAATAAAGAGCATTCTTCAGAATGCTCAGAACTGTTAGCTTTCAGTCTCTTAGAGAACCAGCTGGGTGAATGCTTAAATTGATGGGCTCAGGATTTGCTTCCTACTCCTAATTTTCAGCTTGTTAATGCAGCAGGGAGAACCAGCTGTTATTCAGCCCTAGGGAATGTAGGAAGAAGCAAGGTATTTTTTGAGATAAGGAGGTGATAACAATTGTAGATAAAACTAGTTGATAAGTTGGCATTGTCTGGGTATTTATTTATAGGAGAAAATGTCCGCATCAATTTAATTTCTAATGTTGGATTTTCCCCCTTACCAAAGGGAGCACCCTTGTGGAGTACTGTGAAGCTGTTACCATGGCAACTCCACTGCACTGTACAGTAGAAGCCATTTTATGGCAGTACAGTAGAAGCCATTTTAAGGCACAACAGGCTGTATCTTAACAAAACGCACAACTTGAGGGGTGTTAGGGGTGTCTTACCCCCACAGTATTTGTTTCCAGAGAGTAAGTCATCTGTGTACCAGATTTGGTTGAAATTGCTCAAGGCATTCCAGAGTTATGCTGGAACATGCACACGTAAGTACACACACATATAATATAGGTCAAATCAAATATTGACACTTTACACTTATTTTTACCAAAGATCATCCTCATTGCTCACCACTCATCCCATTGGAAGGTTTATAATGAAGACAAAATTATGATCAAACATCCCTTGCCTATGTTTGTACATAAAAATCAATGTATCTGACTTACTACAAACACTTCCAAATTTCAGTCCACACTGCAAATCTTTAGCCTGAATTTAAAGAGAGAAAAAGAAAGAGGAAATATGTTGCTTTGGTATTATACAAGTTTCAAACTATGTGCCTTTAATTAGCACTAATAGATATCTTCACAGATCCTAAATTGTCCCTTTTTAGAAGGTTGGATAAAGAAATACTTTCCTTCCTTCACTTGGGTTACATTTGGAAAGATTGTAGAATTGTAAAAAACTCTTATTTTATATACTGTAGACATAGAAATCTTATTTTATATAAAAATGTCTTCATATGCAGATCTAATTATCTTTGCAACATATCCCTGTTTTTTATATTGGGGGAATGTAAGATAGAAAGAAGAGTTTCCAAGAGACCAGTAGTATTTTAAATTTGTTAGAAGGCCATGTTTATTTATGATATTTAAATATCGCTTGGGACATAAAATTCAGTTAATTGGAAGAGATTTAAACAAGTTGTGTTACATGGCAAGTGGGATTACAGAACACTACAGTTTCAAAATGCTATACGCGGTAGACATTAGCTTTAGGAGCTTTATACATTTTTTAAAAATCCTACTTTCCTACATACTTTACATCCCAGGGAACTGAAAAAGCTGGCATATGTAATCATAGAACAACTGGATAAAAATTTTCAGAGCTCCTGGAGCATGGGAGAAATGCTAGAGAACAGGAAAACAGCTGATGTTTTCCAATCTTCAAAAAAGTGGGAGTGGAAGAAATGGATCCAGGAAACTATAGGCCAATCAGCTGGAAAATCCTGGAAAAAATAATCAAGCGGCAGATTTGTGAGCATCTAGAAATGAAGAAGGTGATTTATAGAAGCCAGCACGACTGTTAAGAGTAAATCATGACAAAGAAACTTCATTGCCTTTTGGGGGGGGGGGGGGGATAAAGTGACTAAATTAATGGATCAAGGAAATGCTGTGGATTTAATATACTTAAACTTCAGGCATTTGATAAAGTAGCCTATTTCTTGGTAAAATGGAACAAGACTACGACAATACTACCACTGTTGGCTGACCAACCATACTCAGTGTATGATCCTCAATGGAACTACATCTACATTGAAGGAAGCACCCAGTGGTATAACTCAAGGTTCTTGAGTTGGGCCCAGTTCTCTTCAACTTCTTCATAAATGACCTAGATGAGGGGATTGAAGGAGCACTCATCAAGTTTGCAGATGACACCAAGCTGGGGAAAACTGTTCAAGGAACAGCTAAGAGAACTAGATATGTTTGACATAATGAAGAGAAGGCTTAGGGGGTGACATGATAGCCATTTTCCAATACTTGAAGGGCTGTCATAGGGAAGAGGGGCCAATTTATTCTCCAAGGCCCCAGAACACAGGACAAAAAGCAATGAATAGAAGCTTGTCAGAGGGAGGTCCAACCCTGGAACTAAGGAGAAATTTCTTAACAGTGAAAACAATTAGACAATGGAATTGTTTGCCTCTCAGAGTTATGGGTGCTCCATTGTTTGAGGTTTTTAAGAAATGACTGGACAACCATCTCTGGGATGGAATAAAGATTCCTACCATGGACAGTGAGTTGGACTAGAAGACCTCCAAGGACCCTTCCATCCATATGGTTCTATTTCTGTTTCTGTTGGGTAGGTGCCTTAAATTTATACAAAAGAGAAGCATGGTTAAAATACAGGGAACATTTTTTAAAAAGTGATCACTTGAAAAATCGCTTGCCAGGTTTATGAAGAAAGTAATATAGGGTGTATAACTATGGCCCTTCCATTGACCTTGGGGCTTCTTAAAAAGATGCCAACTTTCCCAGTGGTGGAAGGCTTAATGCAATGGAAGTAATTTAAGCTATCCATTGTGAGAAATGAGAGATTTGGACATGAGGCCCGGCACAATTTCAACTGTATTGAGAAATAGTAATGAATGAGCAGGAAAGATGGAAAACGTGGAAGGGTTATTCTGTATAGATGCAAAAAATTCAGGCTGAAATCCAGTATCTTCAAATAGAAATAAGTTTTATGTAATTTAATAAAGTCTACTTCTGAGCAGATCAGGGTGGGAGAGAAGACTCGCTGCCAGCATTTTAAAGCAACAGAACGCAGTATCTGTCAATTTTGATGCTTCCTGCACACAAGAAATGAAAGGTGGGATTTTTTCTATGTTAAAAAGGGAAAGAGAAAAGTAAATGATTTAGCAATGTTACATCTTTTATAAGGAAGAAGATTTTTTTTTAAAAAAATCACTTTAAGTCTGATTAAATTATGAACTAAAATGGAGTAAATTAAATTAAAAATACATCTGGTCATTTCTAGGAGGTATTTGATTTCTCTTGAGTTTTTTTTTTTAATGACCAGTTAAACTGAATGCAAAAAGTCCCATGGGAAGTACAAATGTATGTGATTGTGGATAAGAGACTGACAAAAATTCAGTAAGATGCTTCTTATATGAACCCTATAGAGATAAAATGAGTATTACTATTCTGACAAACAGTCTGTATGTAAAATATACTTTTCTGTTGCTATCTACAGTAAAGCTGATTTTATTTTTGGTAACTACATATTGAATCTGTTATATATTTCAGGACCTGAATTGCAAGTTCAAAAGCTTACTATACATGCATGGCTTCTCATATTTAATAGTCAATGAGTTCAGTTCAGTTCTCAGTGCAAAATCTAGGACTGATTGAAAGCCTGCTATTGCATAAGACCAGGTTACTTGCTGGACAATATTTCTCCTTGTTTATGTCCACCTCATGAGATCTAATAGAGGGGGAATGCTCCAGGTCCCTTCTGTTAATAAATGTCAACTTGTAGGCTCACATCCCAGTTAGCCTCCACAAGGTATTGAAGAACTGACTGTTCCCCAGGCATTAGGGTAAGGGTATATGAACTCTGCTACTGTTGATGGTGAGTGGGGTTCACACTTAATTCTTGGATGCTACAGGGTTATGTTTGGTAGGTTTGTTTCTTTTAATATTGTAAACTGCTCAGAGCTTCTTGTGTGAAATTGGAAGCTTTATAAATTATGTGAATGGATGTATATGGAGATTCTCAGTCATTCAGGTCATGGTAGTCTCAAAGTGCTTTTTCAAGAAGCAATTGGACTTTTTGGTTTTTGTTTGAAGACATTTTGCTTCTCATCTATCTTCAGTCTACAACATAGTTCTTTCAACAGTTCCAAGAAAGCTCCACACACATTTGCACTACTCAGGTGACCCTGATGACACAGATAAACCTCCAGGTAGCCTCAACGGCTCTCTAAAAGAATGCAAATGACCAGCTGTTTGCAAGGAATATAAATCCTTCCATTCTCCATCATCCAGTCAAAGCTTTGGAAGCTTCTTGGACAAGAAGTGAAACGTCGTCAAAGAAAACCAGAAAGTTCAGTTGTCTCTTGAAAAAGCACCTTTGGGCCATACATGGATGGGTGGATGGATTAATAGATGGGATAGGATGGATGTATACATAAAACTGTAGAAAACTACCTCAGAAGTAAAATAGATAGTTTTTTTATACCAGAATTCTTATCTTTCCTGTGCAAAAGCACTGTCCTAAGGTATACTGTATGTGCTTTTCACAGCATCAGAACAAAGCACTGACCATATTTTTCATTACCTAATGGAGAGAACTGAAATGCAAAATCCAAAATAGTTGCAGGGGGTAGATATTAAATTGTCAAATAAAAAATAACTTAGAGGGCAGAAACGGAAACTGAAGAAATCCAGAAGACGAGCTTTTCTGCTCTCATAAAAGAGAAAACACATATTGTCAAACAAAATGAAACTCATTAGGAAAAAAAACATATTCTTTTTACTAGATTTTTATCTCATATACATGGGGTAACTGAAGTCAAGGAGTCGAATGTACCTAATACTTCTGCTTCCTAATTTCCCTACAACTACTATCATATAAGGTAGACAAGAGACTCATTGAGCTGACTGGGAGTCATCCAGCGAGTTTTCCATGCCTAAGGGAGGCTGAGGCTCATCAGCTCCTGCTTTCTAGGCCAGCAGCTTAGCCACTACAACAAATGAAACTCATCAAAGTTTGAGAAACAACTAAAAATGACATGTTTGGTCAAATTATTTAAATAAAGAAGACAAGTAGTTCAAAAACAAAGTAATACCGTGAAACATAAAGTAGACATAAAGCTGAATCAATAAAACAGGTGACTGATGTATCACAGCCACACAATGGTAAATAGGTTGAGGAAAATAAAAAGCAAGATTCTCCAGAGAAGATGAAAAATGTAAGTGATAAAAGCCTAGAATGATCGTGTATAATGTCCTTTTCCCTCAAATGCATGGCATTAAAAGTTCAAGAATTCCAAACCTATTGGGGAAAGTTGACATATAACACAATGGATCTAAAGTATAAATTCAGACAAGGCTGCAGAACTGCTGCTGGTTGATAAACAACAAGAGACTCATATACTATGGCACCAAAACAGGAAAACTGTACAAAGTTAAATAACCAACAAAATCAGGGGGGAAGGATGGAAAGGCTCAGAAATGACTCATTTCAGATTTTCATAAATACGAAGGCTCTGCTTGTACATTTTCATTATCTCTCATAGATTTATTGAGAGATACAAAGGCAGGCAGACAGATACAATGTCAACATTATCCAGGGCATACTTATTCAAGTAGAAGATTATCTATCTATCTATCTATCTATCTATCTATCTATCTATCTATCTATCTATCTATCTATCTATCTATCTATCTATCATCTATCTATCATCTATCTATCATATCTGTGTGTGTGTGTGTGTGTGTGTGTTTGTGTGTGTGTGTTCAAGCATAATTCTAGAACGGCTCGAGCAATTTCGACTAAACTTGGTACCCAGATGACTTATTCTCCGGGAAAAAAAAATATTGTGGAAGTAAGTCACCCCTAAAACCCCTCGGTGTGTGTGTTCTGTTAAGATACAGCCTTTTGTGCCTTAAAATGGCTTCTACTGTTGTACCTTAAAATGGCTTCTACTGTGCAGCATGGTAATGGCTTCATAGTACTCCACATGGGGCCTCTATCTGGTAAGGGGGAAAATCCAACATTAGAAATTATGTTTGGTCCAGACATTTTCCCCCTATAATAAATACCTGGGCAACACCAGGTTTTCGGCAAGTGTTACATAATATTAAGGGGAGAGAATAATGTTCAGTTACTCTGGAGTTCAGAATCAAACAGATGTAATAATTTTGAATTGGAAAAAAAGGGAGAAAACTCAAGCTTGGCAACTCTAACCCTGATAACCCTGCTAAGAACTATGGATGATTTGCAACGTTTCTGCTTGAGGAAAGAAGTATTCAAATTCACTTCCATCTAGATTCTCTAGACAATTTTTTCCAAAGTCAGGGATACTAAAGTTGTATTTGCTGAGTTGAAGGAGTGGAATTGATGCCCATATTGTTGTTTTTTGTCCCTGATTACTAAAACAAAATTGGAACATGTAGTTATGTTGAAATATATTACTGGTTGGCAAGTATGAAAAGCTGTCAACATCAACTTGTTAACAAGACCTTAGTGCTAAGTAAATTAATAGAGTCAATAAAGCTGGTGTGCTGGTTTTTAACAAGGGGTTTTATATTTATATTTTTGGTTTGGTCTGTAATCATTTTCAGCTTTATTTCTAATTTCAGCAATTTAGTCCCCTCTACAGGGTTTTTCAATTATTTATTGATTAAATGCAGGTACAAGCAGTGTTATTAATTTATGGAAGGAAGATTGACAATGTCCCTATATCTCCATGATGGTGAACCTATGGCATGAGTGCCTGAATTGGCATGTTGTTTGGTAAGCGCAGTGTCACCCATTCCTCTTCCAGGTTTCTGGTGCACATGCACCCGTGACAATCTTATGGCCTTCGTGCATGAGGCAGTGCTGGAAACTGAAAGAGCTGGTCTTCCATTTTCCGGAAAGAGCATGCATACTGGCCAGCTAGTCCTCAGGTGCGCATGCCTGCCAGTACCCGAAAGACTAGCCGGTATGTGCACATAGGAATACTTTAGAGATTAACATTTTCAGCAGTCATGCCATTGAAATTCAGCAATGTGGTCAGAGTGGTCTTTGGAAGTTGCAGAAATGGGGGCTTGAACTGCCTCTGGTGCTAGACATTTTTGGATGTCATATGCCATTTCAGTCCTTCAGCAGATGTGTGATCAATTCTCAATATTGATCATCTTTTTGGAGTAAAGGCTCTCACACCCAATCCAATATAACATGACAGTAACTCGGATTTTTCATGTGTTATCCCTTTTGCCTAATGGATGGTAACAGTTTAAAATGCGGATAGTTAAGTATGTCAGTGGTGAGAAATGAAAAACCACAAATCAAAATAGACAGCTCACTAAAATGAGATTCAAAATGACCAGCTTATCTCAACTGCAACCATGCTCTTCTTTCTTCAGAGCAAACCTGCTTTAGCATTAAATCCAGCAGAATAATGAGCTCCAAACAAGCCATCGCCACCCTAGATGTGACACAAAGAGAAGACTCCATCAAATCTCTTCAAATCATTTTTTTCAAGCTTTTCATGGTATTCAGAATTACACCCTGTCAGCTTCTGAGGCTAAGCAGGTCAGGCAACAGTCAATTCTTTAAATCGGATGCAATTCTAGGATAGTTCAGTCCTCAGTGCAGACTTCATGAATCCATGTAGCTTAACCAGCACACTGCCCATACTGATTTATAAAGTAAAGCTAAGATCTAGTCTGGAGCAAATTAAACAATTTACAGGGGGAGCATCATGTTCAACAAGAGATATCACCAGAGACAATTGATGTTGGGTTTACAAGTATTTTAAATGTATGGATGTGTGCATGTTGTGGAATATAGTTTCAGTTGTAACATGTCTTTCAACTTTGCCAACTGAGTCTTTCAATTCTCCTTCAAATATATGAAAATATGTTTCTATTTCATTATATTGCATGAGAACAGAATTGAGCTACGTCAATACAAGTCGTCCTATTGAATACCAGAGATAAGAGCTTAGTAGTTTTCAAACTTGTAAATATCTCGTCTGCCAAATTTTGTACCCTTGCATGGTACCCATGGTGACAGAAGAAATGTTGTAATGGCATAAGGACGTGTTATTGTCTTGGTATTCACATTTCTTCTTCACAAGTATTTAGTCTATACAATTTCTTAAAAAAGAAAATGCTACTATTCAAATGACTCAATCTATTTGGAATTTCACTTTATTTCATTTATATAAAAAATGAGATAAAGCATTGTTTTAAGATAACTGTAGGGGGGTAATATATTAAAACACAGGAAATACAGACTTACCATATTTTTCAGAGTATAATACAAATCTTTTTCCCTCAAAAAAGAGGCTGAAATTCTGGTTGCTTCTTATACACCAAATACAGCATTTTTTGCCTCCCGAAATCATGCCCCATTCACTAAAATGGTCATGCATAGTCTTTAGGAGGTTATCAGAGTGCTCCTGGGGGCTGGGGAGGGCCGAAATGAGTGAAAAATTGGGCATTTTTTGCTCAATTTTGCCCCCCCCCCCGACCTATAAGCCTCCTAAAAGCTATGCATGCCCTTTTTTTGAAAGAAAATGGGCCAGTTTTCTCGAAAAATGGGCAGTTTTGGGGAGGTCTGCAGAGTGCATAAACTTTTTTAAAAAAATTTGCCTCTTCAAAAACTTGGTGCTTCTTATATTCCAGCACGCCTTATACTCTGAATAATGCGGTATTTATAGTTGGTTAGAATTATTCAGGGTCAATATAAAAATGCAACAATCTTAGTTCAAATGTCAAGGTTCTGTGCTTCCTTTAAAACCAGAAGTGAAGCTTTTATCTTAACTGTTGTAAAAAAAAAAAAAAGGTGAGGAAAAGACTTCAGGACAAGTTTATTCACCAGCAAAAAAGGGTTGTATATATATATTTTAAAGTAGATTACAAATTCAGAAGTCACTGGATATTAAGCTCAGAAAATGGAAATATTTATGTTCTCCCACCCACTCACCCACTGTTTAAATGTTCAGTTCAGTGCATCCATTCTCTTTGGACTAATGGATAATCATCTTCTTCCTATTATATTTCCTCAGATGCAGGGTCCACTTTTTGGATGATTGAACACCACTTTGCATGGTCAGCTGTGTGTCCAGGATGCAGGCCCGCAGCTTGCATATCTTTGTTGATGGTGTCTTGCCATCTCTGTTTTGGACACCCACGAGGTTGCTAGCCATTGACTTCTAGTTGGTAGGCAGTCTTGGCAATGGTGGAAGGTGGTGCTTTCTGGACATGTCCATACCAGCGGAGCCGGCCTTCCCTCATCTTCTCTATAATTGGTGTCACACAAAAATGCTGACAAATGATGTCATTCGCGATGTGGTCATGAAGGGAGATGCCCAATATCCAATGGATTATTCACTTTTCCATGGCATAGAGAGAGCTTTCAGTCCCTGTTGTTGCTGCCCAGCATTCAGTGCAACAGGGTGGATGGTTGTCTTGTAAATCTTAGATTTAAGATGGGTTGACATTCGTCTGTCACATAGCCCACTAGTGAGTTCTCGCCAACACATCCAGGCTGCATTCACCCTTGGTCGCACAGGACTAATGCATAACATTTGGCTTAAATTATTAAACTTTATAACCACTCTTAGAGAAGACAAGCAAGTCCCAATTTCTAGAGAAAAATGAGCGGTCCGAAGACAGCTCTACAGAAAGCAGAGCTGACAACTGCAGCAGAATGAAGAGAGATGGCAAGTAGAGCAGCATGTTGTAATTCCTCACCATACAAGGAGTAAACCTGAGATTGCCCGCAAGTGTTCTAGGGAACTGCTCTTCATGAGGAGACCACAAGCCCAGTCTCCAAAGGTAGCTCTGAGAGATGAGGGATTAGCCATTTTACTAGGAGCACAGCGGCTCAAATGGTTGGAATGCTGGGCAGGAGGTTAGCAAGCCCCCATTTGAGACCTGAGAGCTGCCATGGAGCAAGGTTGAGCTCGCGTCCTTTGCTCCAGCTCCTGCCGGGGACATGAAAGGACCCCCAACTGGATGTCCTCAGGGCAACAGTGACGTCACCAGCTAATCTTTTCAACCTGGAAGTGCCTCAGTGCTTCTGACATGAGTGCAAAAAGCCACCTTACTCAAACTGCAGCCAGTATCTTCAAATAGACATTGAGTTTTCATACTTCCTTTTTTAATCACTTTCAGAAATTTTAAATGTTTTTCAGCTTTTATGAACCTTTGGATCAAAAAGTCTGAAAACTTGGGTGAGTTTTAGCTACAAGTTTAAGAATATACATATACATAATTAAGTTTAAGAATATACCTATACATATACATTTATATGTATATACATGCATACATATGCAAATGCATATACATTGTGAACTATCCTAAAAATACAAGTTCCAAGTGTAGCTATAAAAGAAGAGACAGACATTGAGGTCTCTGGAACTTAAAATATATTATCCACTTAGCTTTTGTTAGCCTCTGCTAACATCGTCAAGAGTGTAAAAACTACCATTGAAGAGATATTTGCCTTTATACATCATTGATCAATTTGGCCATTGCACGCCTGATAGGCCCATCATTCTCTGGGGATGAGCAGCCCAAGCTGTGCACAATAGGGGAGGAAGCAACAGTAGCTAAGCCTCCAGCGATTACCATGTCTGAAGCAAAAATGACAGAGCTAATTACAGGTGGGAGACTAGTGGATGGGCCTATCATGCGCCAAATTGATCAATGCTATATAAAGGCAATATATCTTCAATGGTAGTTTTTACACCCTGATGATGTTAGCAGAGGCTAATGAAAGCTATGTGGATAATATATTTTAAGTTCCAGAGATCACAACGTCTGTCTCTTCTTTTATACATGTACATAAAAAGTTTTACATGGACTAAGGATCCAGATAACATAAGATTTTGGAATTAGCTATAAAGAACCTTTCCTATAGGTTTGCCGACCTGTGCTAAGAAATCCATTACAGAAGTGTGTATAATCCTTTTTATCAACCTGACATTTGTGAAGGGGCTGATTGAAAAATCAGGATTTGACATACAAGTGAAGCAAGCCAAACTTTGAGAGAAAAGAAGGAAAATCATTTCAAGGAGGTTTAAAGGAGAATGTGGAAGGTAGTGTTGCCTAGGACTTTTTCTTCGACTTAACAATTGAATATTTGTGTGTATTGAAGACCTACCAGTGGCTATCATCACTTTGAAAATCCCAAAGTGTCATTTTCTGTTTATGAAAGAGATTACTTTTTCGAATCACCTGCAGCTCTTATTTGGATATGCATCTCCTGATTGCCAGCTCTGAGACTGCTTGTCAAGTCTATCATCTAAACTAGCTTTTGATTGCTCCCATCAATTCTTGTTCTCAGAAATATTATCATACACACTTGCTGCTCATTGTAAAGGCTGAAATCATATTTTATTTGTTTAAAAGAGTAGAACAAATCTAGCATTCATCTGAGGAGGGGAAATTATTTGTTCTGACTGCCAGCTGCTAGGTCTCGCCAATCCTGGCTGTAGCCCAGTTAATGATTCTCATTCTCTCCTTCTGTTGCCTTTCTGTGCACCTTGAAAATTTCATTATGAATGTGATATGGTTAGATAAAGATCACAGGTCTGAAAACACAAAACATAATATATTCCACAACACACCAGCATCAGTACTGTCGTTAAAGGCAGGTATAGGTTGCTTCTTCCTTCCATTTTTCTCAGCTGTGTAATACCATATTTCTTGTCATGGTACGCTCTGCAACTGCTAGTCTATTCTGAGAATATGAATTTACTGGAATATGAATTGGGGGGATGTTATAGGCAGTAGTGGTAAGGGACCAAAAAGAATTAGGGAAGAGGTGCTTTAAGAACTGGCCCAGGGGCGAGAGGTTTGCTAACATCTGCTGTGGGAGCTGATATCCCGTATCTTCATAAATTTGAGATAGTAATTCATAATTGGTAGGTACTCAATGTTTCCATTAAATAATAAAATGAAGAAGAGAAAATTTAAGATGGCTACGCAAATAAAGAACTGGGTCTGCTCGAACGCCATTCTGAAAATACATCAGGTTGAAGTAATCACAATGACGGAAAGAGGGAAGGGAGAGAGGAAGGAAAGGCAGGAAGAGCAGAGAAGAAGAGAGGAAAGAAGAGGAAAAGAAGAAAAGGGAAAGGAGAGGAAGATATGGAGGGGAAATAAGAGTAGGAGAGAGGGCAGGAAGGGGAAGAAGAGGGAAGGAGTGGGAGAAAGTAAGGGGTAGAATAAAAGGAAAAGGAGAGGAGGAAAGAAGAAAATAGAGAAGTAGGGAGGAAAGGAAAGGAGAGGAAAGGAAAATTAGGGTTGTGGTAAAACAAGGTGGAGGGCAAGAAGAGCAGTCCTGATTATACATTTAATTTTTTAGATGGAGAAAAGAATTGTTATAAATGCTAAAAGATATATACATAATATTAACAATAACCATGAGAATGTATAGTTGTGGATGTATGTATGAGGAATAAAAATTAAAAAATCTAAAACAAATGTTTTCATTAAAATAGATATGGGATAATGCTTGGAAACAGAAGGCTGAATTTATTTCTGATTTTTGTCTGTCATAATTGTGATGTGATTGCTCCTGTGATGTGATCCTTCTTTATCTATGCCATCTTTCTCAGTTGATCTCTTTCTCCTTGTGGGTAGTAAGGAAACAACTACAATTTGATGTGTATATGTACATAAGAATCAATTAGATGTTTAGAGAGCTAGAATGAGAGGCTTGGGGATCTTTGATCTACTGCCCTAGTTGTTAAGCTATAATTTTTTCCTCTCAGTTGTAGTGTCTTCTCAGATAGGCTTCATACATATAGGCAGCCAATCATCTGTACTGCCATAAGGAATATTGCTTCATTTAATTTTAAATTTAATTTTTATGTATTTAAATAAAGAGTGCTCAGCAAGTTGTACAATTAGATTAATTCTTTCTGGGTCAGCAATCCTTCACTCTTAGAATCATATCTTCATGGAAGAAATGAGATATTATTGCCTACACGGCACTTTTAAATTTTCCTTGAATCACTAGATAATACTGGCATTCTGGTAGAAAACTGCAATGTTCTTGGAATATATTCACATTTTATATTATCTGTGTCTCAAAATCTCTCTTGCAAATAGTAATCTTATTCATTTTAATCTTCTTCAAACAAAAGGAATATATGCAGCATGTCAGTCTAGCTAATGGCATGCAAATGTAATGGACAAAAATAAAATGTTCAAGAGTTTAAATTTCCTTGGATTACATAATGTAATAAGCTGTTCGGATATCTAGAAAACAAAGGAGCATAATGATGGAATGATTGATACTTGTGTTGGTTTTTCACTCTTTTTCACTTTTAATGTCTAAGAAATACCCTAGGTTTGTGCTCTTACACTGCATCCATCCTGGTATTTGTAGGGTATGATTAGAGGTTTTAGTTTTTGCATATCTTAATGCAATTATATTTTGAGTGATGTTTGTGTACCCTGAATGTGCTTGAATTGTCAAGTAGTCTTCCTATTGTTACCAAAGAACGGTGCATGTACTGCAGCACAGATTTGACTAAGGTTAATAGCCAGGATTACACTTTCTCTATCTTATTAAAGAGCATCATGTGAAAACTTTCATTGACCAAAGGCATGATAGGTATCACCTCAACTAGTGCTGTTTTCTTTCCTTTTTCTTACTCATGCCTTTAACTTATTTGGCATAATATTTTGTTTTAGTAATTTAATACACCTTATTTCAAAAGGAAATATTGTGAGTGATGGGGTGGCCAAGAGATGGAGTTCTCGCCTCACAATCAGGAGGCTGTGAGCTTGATAGGTAGAGGCCGTTATTTCTCTCTCTGGGCACACTGAATCTTCGGGGGACGACTCCACATTGGCAACAGGAAGGGCATCCGACCAGTAAACAGTCAGGTCCATTCAGTTGCCCAGACTCCACCCTGCAAGGGATTATGGGATCATTAAAAAAGGATGATGATGATGATGACTTCAAAAGGAAGTAGTGTGATGAATACATATATAAACTGTGAGTATGTATGTACACCCTTGAATATTTTGGCAAAGAGCATTCTTAAGTGTCAATACCCAAATGACAGTAGCAATTTCTTGGTTCATAATGTGTGCTATCTATGCATTGTTCCATGTGCAGGACCATAAAAGTTCAAGAAAAAGATGAGAATCATCTATTATCAGTTATTTTGTCTCTCTATGGAAGAGCAGCTCACCATTTACAATTCTGGCTAAATGTAAAATCTGCATCCCATTGATTAAATGGAAGAGAAAACAAATGTGTAATTGAAAAATACCTAATGCATTTAATGTATTACTTTCAATGGTTAGCAGGCCAGTGGATAAAATAAATTATTTAGTCCCAAATGGGTTTATTAGCTTTTATGAGTCTTTAATATTACTGCCACAATCCTCAAAATTACAGATTATTTCACACTAGGGCAATGCTGTCATCGAGACATTTCAGGACAGATAGAAAACAGCTTGATAGTAAAACAATTCCAATTATGCCAAAGTCAGCGACCAGGGTATTTACTACAGTTAATCTCTATTAGCAGTGCTTCTGTTTCCAGCTATGTTAGCACTACTGTGCTTTGATGATAACGTTATGCTCAGTTCTCATCAGCTTTATCTAGCTTTTGTAAGGGGGGGTGTTTCCACTTTTTTTGCTAATAAAACAAATTGTAGAGTTGGAATCATAGGGATCACCTGCCCCACTACTCTGAAATATGCAGGAAAATCTATTAAACCATCCCTAAGAGATAGTTGTCCAATCCCCTTAATCCCCACATCCCAGATGGACAACAGTGTCATTTGGAGTGGGGTAGATACAACAAATCATCATCATCATCATCATCATCATCATCATCATCATCATCATCATCAAATATCACAACTTCCATAGGTAGATTAATATTGTACAGAATTTACAGTCACAAAGTTTTTCCTTATATTTAAAATAAATCTAGGGAGCTGCAATTTATAATCTGTATCCCATGTCCTAGTTTCGTGGCCATGGAAAATAGTCTCCCTTCCTTCCTTCCTTCCTTCCTTCCTTCCTTCCTTCCTTCCTTCCTTCCTTCCTTCCTTCCCTCCCTCCCTCCCTCCCTCCCTCCCTCCTTCCACGTTGTTTACAGATGTTGGGTACTGAATAAATATTTATTTTTAAATATGGTTTGCTGTGCAGTTATTACAGGAATGGAGAATAATGTTTGTCTATCTACAATTCTGGCTTATTCGCAAGTGGGATTACATTTCCTTTTTTTTTTAATATTAGTTTGCATGCTGCCTATATAACACATGCATATTTTATGCATTTTTATAAATATTTTTCCATATTTGCTTTCCTTATTTTGTTCCTTCTAGTAGGCAGTTTTTCCCAATGCAATTGTTTTTGTCACACTCACACCCATCTAGACTGCAATGTTTTTGCATTTGTTCATTAAGCTGTGAACTGCAACATCAATTTCGGAAGAGAGCAAAATTAGAGGAATACTTGCATTTTGCCTTGTATATCAATTTGGGAATTGTGAAACCATTTCGTTCCCATTTAATTCACTTTCCCCATTGAGCAGTTCCTGTTTTCCAGAACATTGAAAATCTTTGGGAAAGTTTTTTTAACCAAATCTTTGTTTGTGTACAGGTATGCAGAGAAATACCTGTCTTGATTTATTGAATTGAACCCCAAATGTTCAGCTTTGAAAGAGATGGAGTCAAACATTTTTGAGTTTTGAGTTTTTGCACTTCAGCTAAAACCCCAGAACTCAGTTTGTACTTTTTTCTCATGAAAAGAAGAATTTTCCTGCTTCTATCATCATTTCCTCTAATTTCTCCTTCAAAATGATATTGCTGGCTTGATCCTTTCATCCTGTTTTTTATATATATAAAGTATTGGGATGTTTTTTTTTTCTTTAAGGTGTTGCATTTCTTTTTTCATGGCACTGCACTCAAATGTGGTCCAAAGCACTTCTCCAAATTATTTTCAAAACATTCAAGGCCCCAATAAGCCAATGGAATTGCTGAATAAACAAGCCATTATGACGAGGTTAGAAGACATAGAAGGTGGCATTTTGCCACAGTTCCTCTCCGAACTTGGCCCAGGATTTATAGAAGCAGCATTATCCCAATTACATTTTTGAGAAATGTTTTCAATTGCTGCATAATCCAGAGTATTATCCTTCCAATGGAACAGCTTTCAAATGAATAGCTATGCCAACGGTGGCTTAGAAAATAAAGACATCAGCAGTACCTGGAAAGCCGGTTCTTTAAGACAGGGTCAAATTTCATAGACCATTTGGTTTTTGCAGTTAAAGATGCTGAGCTTGTGAGGTACAAAGCTGACAGCCCAGATTTGAAACCCGAGTGCTGCACAACAGGGTAAGCTCCCATCCTTACTCAATCTCCTGCCTACCAGGATGCAAATGTGAGTAGATTAATAGGTACTACATTCAGTGGGAAGGTAACAGTGTTCCATGTGCATTGGTGTATAGTCATGCTGGCCACATAACCATGGAAGTGTCTTCAAACAACACTGGCTCCCTTGGCTGAGAAACAGAGATGAGCACCATCCCCTAGAGTCATATACAACTGGACAGGGGAAATCTTTACCTTTACAGTCTTTTTAGTTAAGAAACTGTCACCAGCCTTCTGTTGTTGTTTTCTGGCGCCTCCACTATACTATCAATTTGTTTCCCTTTCCACTAATTGAACACTGCCACTGAGGATAACAGCATTTGAGACTGTTGACCCACTAGGTGATGGAATGTAGACCTTTTTTTGGGGGGGGTGAAGATTTTAGTTCTAATTTAGACCATGTGGGAAAGAATACTAGTGTTGAGGAGAAAAACAATCTATAATAAAGGTAGGTGCAATAGGAAACCTTGTACTGGCAGTTCCAGTAGAAGGGATCCAACAGAATCAAATCCATCCCTACAGTTTAAAGAGCTGAAGTAGGGGTGAGGTGATTTCAGATTGTTGCTTGATAAAGTTGGGTATCTAATTAATAGGACTATATCCATCCATCCATCCATCCATCCATCCATCCATCCATCCATCCATCCATCTACAGTCTGTAGAGAGTGAAAATACTCTATAGACCTGGCTTGTATTGCAGGAACTTGGTTGGGTGAGGATGGAGAGGTACACCTGTCTGAGATTTGCCTTCCTAGTTTCTAGTGCTGCAACAAATTCAGTGTGGAGCTCAGCTATCTTAGACAACTTTCACCAATCTCTACACACAGAGACACACACACAGACACACACACACAAATATCTTGCTCCTGAAAGGTACAAAGACAAAACTGGAGTGTTCAAAAATACAAGACCCTGTTGGCAAATGGTATTGGCAACCACCAACTTGCACTCATCACACACTCTTTAAGTGTAATATCTTAATAAAGTGTCAACCACCCACTGTAATGATCAAAAGATTCGCATCCTAATTACCTGGATTACCTGGTCATTAATGTCCAGTTAGGAGAACAGTCTTATTCCCACTATACATAACAGCAATGGGTAAGAAACTGAGAACATCTTGTATTTTAGAACCTGGGAAATAAATTGAATTCTAAACAGGGAAAACAATCCATTTTTTCTTTTGTTATTCTTTTTTCCTTCCTATATCTTCTTTCACACATGTTAAAAAAAACTCTGGAGCTTGCTTGCTGTGGATGTTAGATCTGGGCAACGAGAGACAGACTGCGGACACGTAGTGACTTAACAGCTCTTTATTAGTAGTAGTAATGATCCAGCTTACTCTGTGGTCGGAGGGTTCCCCTTTTATAGGGGTCGGGTACGCCCCTCGACCAATCAGAACGATACCTGTTTCCCGCTGTAGCAGCGGACCAGAGGGGAGACTTACTACGATATATGCTAATATCTAACACCCCTCCCCTCCTAGATGGGACGTTGCGGTAGGTAACATAGTCTTTTAGGTATGTGGGTGTTTGTCTTGCTCGGGAGGAGCGTCGTAGTTCGGGCTGGTTAGACGTGGTTGCAGGATCGGGTGCTTTTCCTGTTTCACGTTCGGGAGGTTTTGTGCCTTCGTTGCTAAGGCGTTCTGGAGTCTGCTCGGTTGCGTTGTCTGGGGTTTGCTCTGCTTCGTGTGTGTTTTCTTGTTCCAAGCTTGGTTTGCAGGTGTCGTAGTTTTCTATGATGGGGCTCTCGCGTGGTTGACTTTCTGTAGGCAGGGAAATCTCGTCTTCGTTTCGAAGGTCTGAGTGTGCTAGGCGACCCCGAAGTTGATCGATGTGCCTTTTCCAGTTCCGCCCGTCTTCTAGTTCCAGCAAATACGATCGTGGACCCGTGATGCCAATGACCTTTGCCGGCATCCACAATGTTCCCCCTGCATAGTTGTGGGCGTATACTGAATCCCCTATGCTGAAAGACCGAATTTTACTTGTGGAGTCTGGGGGAGCTGTGGCAGAGTAATTTGGGTGAAGACGGTCCAGGTGAGACCGTAGACGGCGGCCCATGAGTAGTTCAGCAGGACTCCTACCCGTCGTTGCGCTTGGAGTAATATGCTGAATTAGGAGGTAATGGTCAATGCGTGTTTGCCAATCACCTGGACCCATCCTAGCGAGGGCCTCTTTTGCGAATCGCACCATTCTCTCCGCCTGTCCATTTGATGCCGGATGGAATGGCGCGACGAGGGCATGCCGAATTCCCTGACCTGCTAAAAACGTTTCGAAATGCATGGGCGTGAATTGGGGCCCGTTATCGGAGACTAGGAGGTCGGGCAGGCCATGAGTGGCGAAAAGTCGCCGTAGAACCTTAATGACTGCCTCTGCCGTGGTTGAAGTCATTAGGACTACATCTAGCCATTTTGAGTATGCATCCACAACTATAAGGAAAGTCTGACCTTGGAATGGCCCTGCGAAGTCGATGTGTATTCGCGACCATGGTGCTTTAGGTTTCTCCCATTCTGTGGCGGGCGCTTCCGGGGGTGCTGGTCTCGATTCCTGGCATGGGTCGCAAGTGGCCACCCACTCCTCTATTTCTTTGTCCATGTTTGGCCACCAAACGTAACTTCTTGCTAACGCCTTCATTCTAACAATCCCCGGATGACCCACATGTAAAGCCTCTAATACATTCCTACGTAAAACATACGGAATAACAACTCGATCCCCCCACAATAAACAACCTTGTAACACTGAGAGTTCGTCCCGTTTTGACCAAAACATTTTGAATTCCGGGCCCACGTTTCCTTTCGGCCACCCCCTCCAAACCCAAGTTTGAACTTGCTTTATTACATTGTCTTTAGAGGAGAACCTTGCAACGTCGTATGAAGAAACCGGTCCAGAGTCCAAACAGTCAATGAGCAATACCGGTACTTCTGGAGTGGGGTCTGGCAGAATGTCAGGTAATGGGCAACGGCTGAGTGCGTCTGCGTGTCCGAGAGTGGAGCCCGGTCGATGAATCAATTTGTATGAATACGCAGCCAGGAAAACAGTCCACCTGGTCATGCATGGAGAAAGGGAGATCGGGGTGGGGCGGTTTCCCGCCAAAAGTCCCAACAACGGTTTGTGATCTGTAATTAGTTCAAAATCGCGGCCGTAGAGGTATTCGTGGAAACGCTTTACTCCAGCTACAGCAGCCAGCGCTTCCCTGTCCATTTGGCTATAATTCCTTTCGGCCGATGAAAGAGTTCTGGAGTAGAAGGCGATGGGTGCTTCTTTTCCGTCGGGCATCCTGTGGCTGAGGACTGCTCCAACTCCGAAGGGTGATGCGTCGCAGGTCAATACCAGCGGTAGGGTCTGGCTGTATTGCACAAGCAGTGAGTCAGTGGTGAGCAGGCGCTTTACCCCGGCGAAAGCTGCAGCTTCGGATCGTCCCCATTTCCATGGTGCGTTCCTCTGGAGTAGACGGTGTAGTGGCTCAGCAATGGTCGCCTTCTGCCTCAGAAAAACGCTGTAGAAGTTAAGTAATCCGAGGAAGGCCTGCAACTCGGTCTGATTTCGTGGTGTGGGGGCGTCCTGGATCGCCTTAATTTTCTTTGAAGTGGGGTGTATTCCCTGACCATCGATTCTATAACCCAGGAATTCTACGCTAGGCACGTTAATTTGGCATTTTTCCTTTTTAAGGCAGAGACCCTTTTCTCTGATTCTGGCCAAAACAGTTCTGACTCTTTTATTTAATTGCTCCTCGTTTGCAGCGGACACCAAGATGTCGTCAAAATAGGGGACGACTCCCGGTATCCCTTGCAAAAGTCGTTCCATGACGCTCTGGAACAATCCTGGGGCAATGCGCATGCCGAATTGTAGCCGGTTGCATTTGAATGCTCCTCTATGCGTCACTATAGTTTGGGCCTCCGCTGTGGCGCTATCAACTGGCAGTTGCTGGTAAGCTTGTGCCATGTCTAACTTAGCAAATACCTTTCCTGGCCCCAACGAGTGCAATAAGTGCTGTACTACAGGCACAGGATATGCGCTCTGTTGTAGCGCGACATTAATTGTGCATTTATAGTCCGCGCAGATGCGGACTGATCCGTCTGGTTTGACTGGGGTCACGATGGGTGTTTCCCAACGCGCGTGATCCACCGGCTCAAGGATTCCTTGCTCCACTAACTTATCTATTTCCTTATCTATTTTTGGTCGGAGTGCAAAAGGCACTCGTCTCGGTTTAAGTCGGATTGGCGCCACTTTGGGGTCTAAATTGAATGATATTGGTTTACCCACATACTTACCAAGACCGGGGCTGAACACATCCTCGAACTCCTTAAAAATCTGTTCAGCGCTGCTGTTTCTCACGGCGTTGATTCCGGTGACTTCTAACCCCAGGGCTTCAAACCAATCAAGCCCCAGAAGGTTCTGTAATGGCGCGCTGGCGATGGTCACGGGCAGCTGGGCTTCGATGTCCTTGAAACGGATGTGGAATGTGCCTTGGCCCACGATGGGGACTTGGTTCCCCTGGTAGTCTCGCAGTAGGACGTCTGGAGCGCGGAGTTGGCTCTTTCTGAGGCTAGGGATAGCCTGTTTCATGGATGCCCATGAAATAATCATCAGGGTCGATCCTGTGTCAACTTCTAGCTCGCAGGGTGAGCCCTCCAAGAGGACTGTGACTCTCAGCCTTTTTGGCCGCTTAGGGAGGACCTGATGTATTGTGGTGAGATACGTTTGCAACTCCTCTCTCTGGGTCAACTCTATCTCATCGTCTACATCCTGAAAATACTCTCGTTGAGCGTCTTGATAGAACGCTCTTTCAGCTCTTTGTGTGTATTCTCTCTGGGGATACGCTCGCTCAGCTCTTTGGGAATTTTCTCTCTGGGTATACACTTGTGGATTTCTCTCTGGGCGCCCTTTCTGATTCCGCCAAGCCCCTGGGTTGGGCTTCTGTTGGCGGTACATGGGTGGCTGCCATGAGGCAGGGACTCTGCTCCGGCACACTCATGCGATGTGCCAAGTTTGTTGCAGTGCGAACAAACAACGTTCCTGAACCTACAAGTAGACCTGGGGTGATTCCCTCCGCAACTTGCGCAGGGCGGCAAGCGGGATCCGGGTCTCCCCCCAGGCCTCATGTGACTGCTCCGCTTCATGTGACTGTCCTCGAACTCGGGATTCTCGTAGTCGGGGCTTGTGTCCTCGTAGTGTACTCTGGTTTGCCTCGGTGCTGGCTGGTTTACGTTGGCCCCTCGTTGTATGGTCACCGATGATTTCTCTGCTGACTCTGACGCTCTTGCTTCGTTCAGCGCTATCTGTAGGGTTAAATTCGGGTTTGCCAACAGCTTCTTTTGTAGAGAAATGTCTCTTAACCCACAGATGAGCTGCGCTAAGATGTGCTCGTCCAGATCCCTGAACTCGCAGTGAGTTGCTGCTTTTCGTAGGGCTGCAACATATTGATTGATGGATTCTCCCGCCTTCTGGTTCCTCGTGTTGAATTCCTTGCGGCAGACATGGCGGGAAGGTTTTGGCGCGTAATGAGTTTGCAGGGCCTATTGCAACGCCATCCACGATACTGCCTGTATTGGAGTAGGCGCAGTGAGGTCTCTGGCCGTATTGAAGACTTCCTTTCCACAGTAGCCGAGGAAGATGTTTTTCTTCCTCGCGTCGGTGATCCCCGTGTATTCGTTCGCTTCGAGGAAACACTCGAAACGAATCATGAAGGCTTCCCATTCGTCGTTTGCTGGGTCGAAAGGAGCGGGGGGAGCATGCATCGCCATCTTCTCTGTTTGAATTTGCCGCGCTGCGGTGATCTGAGATGGCTGCCGGAATTTCTGCCGAATTCCTGGGCTGGATCAAATCCGGAGATTCTGGAGGTAGCGTTCTTCGTCCTATCTGCCTCTCGATCCCATCCTCGTCGCCAATGTTAGATCTGGGCAACGAGAGACAGACTGCGGACACGTAGTGACTTAACAGCTCTTTATTAGTAGTAGTAATGATCCAGCTTACTCTGTGGTCGGAGGGTTCCCCTTTTATAGGGGTCGGGTACGCCCCTCGACCAATCAGAACGATACCTGTTTCCCGCTGTAGCAGCGGACCAGAGGGGAGACTTACTACGATATATGCTAATATCTAACAGTGGAGATATCAACTGTTTGCGCAGACTTCATTTCTAGAAAAGAAAAGGAACCTTGGTGATAGATTTGAAGATAAAAGTAGATAAATAAATGTGGACAATTTGCAGGCTACCCAGGCTATGACTTTGTTCAACTATGAGATAAATTGGGCTGCTCACAAAGCTATGTTTTATCGACCATTCGATCTAAATTAGCAGCTACTTTGGCAGAAATTGTTCTAACTAAATCTCAGTTTCAGTTAGGCCTATTTCCAGCAAAAGTTTTACTTTCAGTGACTGTAAAACACATTGTCTGTGACAAAATGGACATGAAATGACAGTTTGGTGTTTTGATTTATCATATTGCTATGATTTTAACACTGGGTTGGCGTGGGAGAGATACAACAAATCTGATTGCAGAACAGAACTTCTAAAAGAATTGAAAAGGAGTAAAATTCAAAAATCAATGATGTTTCTGACTCTGTTTTATCTTCAGATCATATAAATTCATGCAGTTTATTTAGCAACAATATATAGAAGGTATTTCCCATTATCTTCTTTCAGAATGTTTTTTGACTTTTCACTCTAGTTTACAACTTGGATTTTCTGGAGTACTTGCTAGGTTTGACCCACTTAATTTTTTGAGATAAACCTAGTTTAGCAGGTATAGCCATTATCTGAAATACGTAAGTCTTTCCATCATAAACATAAAGATATATTTTGCTGCTACATATGAAGTGTTTCCTAATGTTGAATACGTCAAATTAAAAATTGGCTTTTTATATTGGTTCTGAAATGCACCAAATTGAAATGTATGGAGTTAAGTTTTAATATGAATTTAAAGGTATCCTAGTCTAGACATAATCCTGTGTAATAGAATATTCTGGCTGTCAAAATACATACATCAACAGAGTAGCATCTATACATGCAGAAGAATGCAATAGAGCATAGGACTGTGATTAGATATATCTGCAATTTTTCCTCAGATTTTTTTTTTTTTAAGAAACTCCCATTCACTGACAAAGTGAGCGTATAAGACTTCTAGCTTCACCTATATTTCCCTCCCCTCCCCCTTGTCGATCAGAAAGGTAGGGCGTTCGATGGTTCAAATCCCTAGTATAGGTCTCCTGCATGAGCAGGGAGTTGGACTAGATGACCTCCGAGGTCCCTTCCAATTCTGTTACTGTTGTAGGAACCATTTTATGTAATGGCACAGCTCATTCTACTGTCTTTAGATGCTGCCCTTTTCCTTTACAAATTGGAACTATGTGAAGTACAGTTCTAATATTCAACTCAGCAAGGAGCTTCATCTCACTCACCTTACTGAGGAGTAGCAATTCTTTCTTTTACTTAATGAGGCACCTGTGCCTCTCTATTTGAAAGCAACTCTGAGAGGGTTATAACATCAGACACAGTAAAACGATTTTAAAAATAAAACTACAAGTATGAACCAATAATAAACCACTAAACATGGCACCAAAGCAACACAACTTTTTCTCAAAGGGAATAATAATTCCAATCATCTCACAAAAAGCCCCCCCCCAATGTTTTTCTAAAAATATGACAGAGTTTGGGGGATTTTGATCTCAGGAGATGTGCTGAAGTAGAGGAGAGAATAATTACCCAGATCTGGGGTGGGCTTCAAAATTTTCAGCAAGAGGCTCCGTTGCTGAGTGGGCGTGGCCATGATGGGTAAAATGTACTTAGCGTCTGAGGTAATGAGAAGACTCGGCGTTCATGCAACAGGTTTATTTCCAACAGCAACCAGAACCAGACAGCAACTTTTGCTCTGACAGCTCTTTTATACTCCCAGCTGTCAGATCGTTAACCAATAGCAACACTCCAAATCTCCTGCTTGAACACGAAAGTAAACAGTCCTGCCTGATTGACAGGAGGGGGTGGGACGCGTAGGGACGTAACAATGGGCATGGCCTAGTTGGCCTCCTCCAGCATAGCGGGGTGTGTGTGCCCTCCTCGGGCTCCAGAGGCTTTCCTTGAGCCTCCTGGAGGCTGAAAATGGCCTCCCCGAGCTCCAGAGGCCCTCTGGAGGCTGGAAATGGGGCTATTTCTGGCCTTCCCAAACTTCCCATAGGCCCATTTTTCACCCTCCCTGAGCTTCCGTGTGCACCCTGCAATTAACTGCATACAAAATGGGTCACATGACAAGGGGAGGGGAGGAGAGGGATGGGCGGGGCCAGCCAGGAGTGGAGTTTGGGGGTTCTCTGAACTGCACAGAATCTTAGTTAGAGGTTCTCCCAAACCCCTGCGAACCTCCAGCAGCTCACCCCTGTGCCAGATCCTAAACTACATATCAATTTAAAGATGGCAACCAGCCTCTTAAAACCAATGTTGGTTTTATTTTATATTTTATTTTATTATAGACAGCCATTAAAGTAGAGGTGTTATGCATGTAAACTGTCATAACAATTTGAGCTGCTGCATTCTATACCAATTGCAGCTCCTAAGGCTTATTTTACAGCAGTTTGCAGTAGTCCAAACCAGGAGTGACCAAGGCATGAAACTGGAAGGGGAATACAAGAGAATTATCCAAGTCAGAGGAAGAGAGAGATGCATTTCCAACCATGACAAATGAGAAACAGATGAATATTTAAGTCTTAATGTCTGAAGTTGAAGTTGAGAAGTTAAGTAATGCAGTCAACTAGAGGTGGAGGTCTAACCTCACAATCAGGAAGCTGTGAGTTTGATAATAGGTAGAGGCAGATATTTCTCTCTCTGGGCACACTGAGAATATATCTGCTGGGAAAAAAACTCCACATTGGCGATAGGAAGGGCATCCGGCCAGTAAACACTCAGCTCGAATCAGTTGCTCAGACTCCACCTGGCAAGAGATTATGGTGTTGTTAAAAGAGGATGATGAATGTCTTAAGGAGTTATTAGTCATTCATTTAAGGAAATTCACAGAAAGATGTTCAAATAGCTTTCAGAGACACACTGGAATAAGTGGGAAGTCTATTTAGCTTGGAATATTTTGTATTTTTAACACCTTTTTTCTGGCATGAAATCTGATTAACAAGACATCGTGAATATTGACCCCTTAGACATGTGCTGTGGTTTAGGGGTTTGAAAATATCTGTGTCACGATGTTAAAAAGTTTGCTAGGCCTGAACTGCCTGAATTGACACTCAAGAGTTAAACTAAGAAAGCTTTATTGCGCAGGTCATAAAACAAAAAAGGGTTCTTATCTGAAAGTGATTTATTGCGCACGCGTTACACATTCCAAATTCCTCTCTTCTTTGTTCGGCAGCCAACTTTGGCTAACGTAGCTTTCATTATCAAAATGTAACCAATTAGTTACTTCTGTTTTTCTTTATTTTATTATTAAAGTTTGTTTATTAATTAGAATACTTTTAAAGACTTATTTTTCTCAATATCTCAAAAGATATGCAGAAGGGAATCAGCCACGGTTCATCGATCTCTAACAGGGTGTTTTTTTCCCCTGACAACTTGGTAGCAGAGGTTTGGTTGACAACTTGGTAGCAGAGTTTTGGCTTTTGATGATACCAGCTGAGATGGTTACAATTTATGGCTGTATTTTCCCTTCATGCTATCTAAAGATAACCGACTAAGCCTAATTAGCAATGTCGGAGAAAAAGAAAAAAAAGAAAAAGAAAGATGGGGCGAGCACAGATGGATCAGCTTCCTCTGACAAAGAGGCTCCCTCGGACACAGAGAAGCAAGATCAAAACGTATTCCAGGAGCAACAAGGTGCTGAGCCAGAAATGGGGGAAGGAGTTACAGAAGGCAAGATCTACGGACTGAGGTCAGTAAATGTCCCTCATTATCAAGATACAATTAATGAACGGCAAAAGTCTAAACGGCAACTGCCGGCAGAGGAAAATTCCTCCCACGCAGAAAGCAGATTTTATGAAATTCCCCCAGATGGTGAGCAAGAAATGCAAAGCTATCTATATCAAATAGAACGTTTAGAAAGATATGTTAAGGAGGCGAGAGTGTGTTTTGAGGAGATAAGGCGAAGTAGAAGAAGCTCCCCCACTCCCAAAATGTCTGAGGACGCCATCTTGTCTTCTTCAAAACAACAGCCTAAGACACACCCCACAGAGTTCATTGGTCAATTAGAACAAAGAGACATGTACACGTCACCGAGGTCACGTGGTCCCTTTGAGCCCATTGAACTTCAGCATACGTATAGAAAGGAGAGGCAGCCAAAAAGTGAAGCTGCACTGCCATCTGCTGGCGGAGAAAAATTATTACAGCAAAAGATTAAGCAATTGGACCAGATTTTCAGAGATATGTCTATGAGTCCTTTAGAAGCCAAAACTTTGTCTCCAAAGGTTAAGTCTTCAACACCTCCTGGCGGTGTGGAATTCTCCCTAGATGGAATAAGGCAAAGCCAGAGGCAAATTCGAGGAAGCCAATTTGATGTTGCCACGCAAAGGCCAATGATGCAACCCCAGCATCCCCTGGTTCAACAACCAGCTTTGCAACCAGAGCAACAAATTGTTCCTCAGCAGGTATTCACAGTCACCCCCTTGACTGGTGAGTCCAAATTAAAGGAGTCAGGAGAGAATTATAAAGCCTGGGTCAGTGAAATTGCGCTCTTGCTTCGAAGAGAAGGCACACATTCCATGGTTTTTGATCCTCCCCGTCAACCCTGGACACCTGCAATAAGAAACCTCGAAAACAGAGCTATCACGACTTTACTCATGTCAATGGAAATTGAGATCCAAGGTATCTTTCCACCTGATGCAACTGCCCAAGAAATATGGGCTATTTTGGAAGATTGCTACAGGCCCGTTTCAATTGAATCCTCATGTTTGCTCATGTCTGAGTTCCATGGTTCGAAGTTGAAACCTGGTGAACGAATTGGTGGACATTTGACCAAACTGAAAAGAATGAGAAGTGAATTGAGACAAAATGGCCATGTAATCGATGATATCCAAATGATTAGCATCATCATTAACTCATTGAATTATGAATGGAAAGATGCTGTTGCAAAGATTAACTACGTGCCTATTGCTCAACGCACAGTTAACCACGTTTGCAGACTTTTAGTGGAAGACGAAGCTATCAGGTTAGCTACCCCACATCTGCAACGGCCTCCAACGTCGAAGGCTCCAGCCAGACGTCCCTTCCGAGGAAGAGGCTACGCTCCAAGGATGCCAAAATGCTACACCTGCAACCGTGTGGGACATGACACCCGGGATTGTCCCCAACGAGTTCCAGCTCCCGCCACGTACCAGCCCAGAGGAACAGATTCCAGAGGCAGAGGTAGAGGCGGAAGACAAGGTCGTCGTGGTCCAAGGCGTGATTCACAAGCTCCGCTTGCAACACTGGCCATAACCAACGTTCCACAACCTGATCCAAAGTTCGACAGACGTCTTTTGTGGACTTTAGACAGTGGAGCAGCTGTGCACGTTACCCACAGAAGGGAACTTTTCACAGAGATGGGCGAACCAGAGCCCGAGTATCGAGAACTGTATTCCTTCACCAACCACACTTGCAAGGTTATGGGAAAAGGAACTGTTTACATTGAAGAGCTCGATACACACATCCCTGATGTTTATTACATACCTTCAGCAACCAGTAATTTGCTTAGTCAAAGTCACTTGTCTAGAGATTTAAAGTTCCAGGTTCACCACCTCGAAAAAGCAAGTTACTTAGTTAAAGATGGTGATATTGTTGCTGAAACCATGCTGATTGGTGGTGTTTATTACTTAAAGCCAAAGCCTAAAGGGCAAGCACAGGCAAGTATGCAAACTCCAAAAAGGCACAACGCAGACCCAGAGAGAGTTGTCCCAGAGAGAGAAAGCGTTACTGTGCCAAAGGCTCCTAAAGCCAACAAACAGAGAAAACAGAAACAGATTGCTCAAAGCAAGCCTGAGGGTCCTCATGAAACTGTTAATGTTGAGAATTCACTAACTGGTAAACCTTTGCATTCCAGGTGTATTCACAAGTGGCACAGAAGATTGGGGCATGCCAGTTTCCGTGTTCTTAGAAAGATGCCGGAGTTCGCAAAAGGTTTGGATCTAAAGGGGTGTAAGGTGTTTTTGGATTGTGCGGTTTGCAAAAAGGCTAAATCCAAGGCGGCTGCAATTCCCAAACACGCTACACGCCGGTCAACACGCATTTTTGATTTGGTACACACTGACATAGTGGGTCCTTTCCCACCAACACTTGGTGGCAGAAAGTATTTTTTAACAATTGTAGATAATCATTCTAGATATGGATTTGTATATCCTATGAGAGAGAAATCTGAGACCTTTCAGATCTTTAAAGACTTTGCAGCATTTGTTTCTACACAATACCAAGTTCGCATCGCTAGAATCCAAAGTGACCGTGGTGCAGAATTCATGTCTCAGCGTTTCCAGGACTGGATGCGTAAGAATGGAATTCTTCATCAGACATCTGCTCCATATACACCGGCTCATAACGGAGTCGTAGAAAGAAGACAAGGGGTTCTACAAACCATGATGCGTTGTCTTCTAGAAGATGCCAATCTCAGTAACGCATACTGGGGTGAAGCAATCAAATATGCAAATTACATTGTCAACCGTACTTGGAGCAGTGTAATCAATCAAACTCCTTTCTACATGCTGTATGGCTACAAGCCTGATCTCAAGAACCTCCATATTTTTGGTTCATATGCTATGGTGAACACTCCTATAACTCAAGGACCAAAGAGACTAAGATTTATGGGTATTGATGATAATTCAAAATGGTACAAATTCATTGATACTAAACATGTGATTGTCATTTCACAATCTGCTAATTTTGAGGAAGACATTGACTGGTCCAGGATTCATTCCAATGATCCTGAAGTTTATTTTCCTAGAGATGGTGTTCCAGATGCCACGCAGCCTGATGATAATTCGCAGGCAGATGTTCCTTCTACCAGTTCTTCACAACCTGATGTTCCGTCTTCTCAAGCCGCGGATGCTGATGCTAGCGACGAACGTGAGGACGAGGATGATGATGAAGAAGAAGAAGAAGACTGGACTGATGTTCCTAGACGCTCCAAGAGGGCCACAAAAGGAATCCCTCCACAACGTTATTCATGGCAACTGACAAAAACACCATTACCTTTGATTTGCAACGTTACTCTTCCTCCAGAGACATTCACACAAATCAAACAGCTTCCTGATTCAGAACAAGACAAATGGTATGATGCAATGCAGGATGAAATGGACAGTTTAAAGAAACTTAATGTATTCACACCTGCAAAACCTCCAGCAAACAAGAAAGTCATTGGCACCCGATGGGTCTACAGAATCAAGAAGAAACCAAATGGTGAGTCTTTATACAAAGCCAGACTGGTAGCTCAGGGTTTCGCTCAACGTTATCCTGAGGACTACACAAACACTTACTCACCAACAGTCAGAACTGAAAGTGTAAAAATTGCTTTAACCACTGCAACTATTCTTGGTTTAGAAGTTTTCCAATTTGATGTGGACACAGCTTATCTACATGCAGACCTAGATGAAGAGATCTACGTGAGAAGCCCTCCAGGATTCCGAAAGCAAGAAGGGGATACCTGGTTCCTGAACAAAAGTCTTTATGGTCTGAAACAGTCAGGTTTAATGTGGTATTTATGTCTTACTGACAAACTAAATTCAATGGGCTTTATTAAGTCCGAAACTGATGAATGTGTGTTCAAAAAAAGATCTAACAATGCATATGAGATAATTCTTGTTTATGTTGATGATATTGTTTATATTGGTCCAAATAAGAAAATGAGTGAGATTTTTGCTAAAAGTTTGCAGAGATACTTCACACTAAAATCTTTAGGACACATTAGCACTTATTTAGGTGTTCAAATTGAAAAGACACAGAAGGGGTTTAGTCTTTCACAAGAAGAGAAAATTGACCACATTCTACATCATTGCAACATGAAAGATGCTAGCACAACAAAGACACCCATGCAAACAGATTTTCACAACTTAACACATGAACCAAGTCCTGAGTTCGAGGATCAAACACTTTATCGTTCAGTCATTGGTTCACTATTATACATTAGTAGTTGGACCAGACCTGACATCGCACTTAGTGTTAATCTTTTATCACGACACGTAGGTAAGGCAACACAATTTCATTGGTCATGCATTAAGAAGTTGTTGAAATACCTAAAACACACTAAGCACATGAAGTTATTGCTAGAACCAACACACACTGATCAACCAAAGTTGATTTGTTTTGCCGACGCCGACTGGGCGAGCGACAAGAAGTCACGCAAAAGCACTTCTGGTTACATGATGTTCCTAAATGGTTGTCCTGTTTACTGGCAAGTGAGAAAACAGAGTTTTGTTTCATGTTCATCTACTGAAGCTGAATATGCTTGTGTTTCAGATGCTTGTAATTCTCTAACGTGGTTTGATGCTTTGATCACAGATATCTGGACACGTCCGATTCGACCAATCACCGTGATGGAAGATAATGTATCTGTTGTTTATATTTCTGAGTCACATTTCACAGGTTCTAGGTCCAGACACATTGACATTCGTTATCAAAACACAAAGCAATTAGTTAAGCAAGGTTTTGTTAAATTGCAATATGTTTCTACACATGATCAGATCGCAGACATGCTTAACAAACCACTTGCCGCAAATCAACACGAGTATCTGCGAAAGAAGATGTGCCTTAATTGATGATTTGATGACGTCAGCCCAGACTAGCAAAAGAAGCCAAAAGAAGATATTATATATTCAAAACTTCTCCATGTGCAAAATTTATTGCATGTCATTGAAATACAGTAACCAATTGCAACCTTCTACCCCAGAAAATAAGGGGAAAATGATATGCTGGCAAACTTTTCCTCTGCCTTGATATGTTGGTTTATTACAAAGATGATGTTTTTGAAAAAAAAGGAAAAAGAAAGTGCTCAGACCTATGCCAACTTTAAACTGAAATTTGACTACTGTGGTCTTTGCTTTGACAGGCAGTAATGGGTAGAATAGCCTTTTCTTTGTTTGTTTGTTTGTTTGATTGACTGATTGATTGAGTGATTGATTTCTATACTGCCCATCTCAGCAAACAAATCTGGGTGGCTCACAATTCAGAAACAATGTTACTCTTAAAATCTTTAAAAACATTTTAAAATAAAAGAAGTAAAAGCCATCAAAACACTAAAAGCATTATGTCAAATTCAAGAACATATGTATTTGGATGAGTAATAAAATATTTTAGGGAAGCACTCAGGGTAGTTGGACTTCAGAATTAATGTAGTGTAGGTTGTAGCAAGGGTTTCCTTGTTTAAAAAGGTAAAGGTTCCCCTTGCACATATGTGCTAGTTGTTCCCAACTCTAGGGGGCAGTGCTCATTTGCGTTTCAAAGCCGAAGAACCAGCGCTGTCCAAAGACATCTTGGTGGTTATGTAGCTAGCATGACTAAACACTGAAGGTACACCGAACGCTGTTACCTTCCCACCAAAGGTGATTCCTATTTTTCTACTTGCATTTTTACATGCTTTCGAACTGCTAGGTTGGCAGAAGCTGGGACAAGTGATGGAAGCTCACTCTGTTACACAGTGCTAGGGATTCGAACCACTGAACTGCCAACCTTTCTGATCAACAAGCTCAGCGTCTTAGCCACTGAGCCACCGTGTCCCTCTTTAAATGCCAGTTAACTTGTCTTCCCCACTTCAGAAACCATGACTTTAAAATTTCAATCTCATTTACACTTTAAAACCTTGAGCCTAAAGAGAATGGTTGTCCTGGAAATCATTTTTCCCCACTCAAGCAGCAAAAGAATACTTTGTGAACAAAACCAAGTGTGTTATAGTTATGTGGAAACAAAGAGAAGAAGACAGATAAACTCCATATACACTTGATTCCCTTATATATTATTACCTTCCTTTTTTGCTCAGTGTAGAGTTGCTCTTATTAGATGATGCTAAACCTGGAGAGAGGTGAAGAGTGAGATTCAATAATATCTCTTCAGCTTAATTTAAGCAGAGTTCAAGCTTTGCCAATTCTGGGTGATCTTAGCTGCCTTGTTAAAATCCCAGCAGCATGTTGCAAATAAACTGATGTGGATGCTTTATTCCCATCAACAATTTCATCTTTCAAAAGATTTTTTTTTAAATTACAGTAATACAAGGGGGTATGCATTACTGGACCCCAAGGCAGTGTGTACTGGAGCTGATTTTTAAATAACAATATTATCTGAATGGATTCCTAGAGGTAACTAGTCCGGTTATATAGTGCCTTTCTTCTCTGGGATCTAGAATTCCTGGTGATTGATCTTTCTATCCCACAACCCTGGCAGCTCTGTTTTTAATCAGATTATATCACATTGAAGTTCGGATCTGCTAAGCCCAGCAGCATTGCATTAAAAATACATTCCCTTGCCAGTGGAGTAGTAATTAAGGAACTGATTATAATGTTAGTATACTCGGTGCATTGTTAGAATTGACCAAGATATAATGGGTAGAGAATATCCACAAGAGTTGTTGAATATGCTCTAATACTCACTCTAAAATCAGAGTTATGCAACACATAACAACAGAGTTACACTGATTCACAGGTTCAGAAATCCTGTCTGTGGCACCAAAACTCTCTTTGCTTGTGGAATTTTGGGGGTGCAATTACCAAAAATCACCTATGCTAGCATATTTTAAATTACAAGGAAGAAGAGAAGAATACCTAAGGAGGAAGAAAGAATAGAAGAATCTCAATCTAATCTACCAAGCAGTATTATCCAATTCAAATCCACTACCTACCAACTGAAGTACTTTCTCAACCCCCCCCCCCAAAAAAAAAATTCCGGTATAGTCCCCAGACAGAAAATTGTGTTAACACTTGACACACTTAACTTAAGTGGATTAGTTTAGCAAATTCCTTTACAATAATTAGACTCCACAAGCAAGCAAGTAGGTGTTAGCTGTTGTCACTTCAGCCCTTAAAGGATGGCTTCTCCAAAAGGAAGATAATAATTTAGAACCAAAAACACATTATTCAAGGAATAGTAATTGAAAGAGGCAAGATTGAAGAAAAAATTACCTGTGCTGAAATCAAAATATGTTTTGCATCAGGTAGAAGAGAGTTACTCTGCCTTTGTGGGACTTCTAAAGTCCCACATATGATCTAGTGTTGAATAATGAATGGGTGGCCTTCTGAACAGTCAAATTCCATCTCTCCTCATGATAAAAAGAGTATGAGTTCAATATGTGGAGGTAAAAAAGTGTTGATGATCCCCAGACCCGATCCCATCCAATGTCAACACAAGCCTAGGAACATTAGGTAATATAAGGAGGAGCCACCGAAAACAGAACAGTTGTTATCAAATGCATTTACTTTTCTCTGATTATTGTGATCGTGTCAGTCTTGGGCCATCCTAGATGAAAAGAAATTGCCAAGGAGCAGGCA
The DNA here is from genome assembly GCF_964273705.1 of Natrix helvetica. Lineage (NCBI taxonomy): Eukaryota > Metazoa > Chordata > Lepidosauria > Squamata > Natricidae > Natrix > Natrix helvetica. Next base: position 173,496,365 of record NC_138548.1, on the reverse strand, counting down.
GCTTCCCCTAATCTTCCATGCACCATGGAAAGCAGCAGAGTAATAATGTATACTTCTTCCCACTTTCTACTTGCCAGTATCTGCCATGGGATGTGTGAATCAAAGCAAACTCTGAGAAAGAGCAAATAAATCATATTTCCCTATTGATGGAAAAGGGAGTCAAGCAGGAGCCAACATTCCTGGAATGGATCTGTTTACAGAAAGCCTTCTCGTTCAGAACAACGCTTAGAAAATATATTTCCATGGAAAAACATATATCTCAAATGCATCGAGTCAAGCCCAAGAGTTAGAACACTGATGCTAGAGATGAGTTTTAAAAAATGGCAGGTGGCGGTCTCCATCCCCCTTTATTTATTTACTTGTTTATTTTATTTTGGAGAGAGAGTTTCAGTCTGAACTTCATACTTTTAGAAAAAAGTCTGTAGAGATTCTCAGTCATCCAGGTCATGGTTGTCCCAAAGGTGCTTTTTCAGGAAGCAACTGGACTTTCTTGTTTGTTTGTTTTTTGAAGACATTTCGTTTCTCATCCATGAAGCTTCTTCAGCTCTGACAGGAGAGTGGGGAAATGGAAGGATTTGTATTTCTTGCAGACAGCTGATAATTTGCATCCTTTTAGAGGGACGTTGAAGCACTTGGATGTTTATCTGTATCCTCAGGGTCACCTGGTTCCTGTAGTCTGCAGGTTTTTCTCTGGAAAACCATTCCTACTCCCACACCATTCAAAAGGTGTTCATCCCAAATAGCACAGCAAAACTTCTCAATCAAGAAGCTTTTTCAGCTTCATCCCATGCACAGCAATCCATAAAAGTGCACAAGAAATTTCCTTTCCTTTCTAATTAATTTCCAAAATGATTATGACATTGCCTCTCCTCCTTTGACCCATTGTGATCTGTCTCCAATGCAACATAGCAAGAAACTGTTTAACTGCTGTTGCTCTTTATGCTCTCAACCAGAGGTGGTATTTAGCTGGTTCTCCAGCAAATCGGTAGCAGTAGCTGCGGGAGGCTCCGCCTACCCACCTCTGGTCTGCAGATGTGCAAATGTGGCATGTGCGAGTGAAGCAAGCATGTACGCACATGCTCACATTTGTGAACCGGATCTGTTTAAAGTCTTACCTTCCCTACACTTATGGTAGGGAAGGTAAGTGTCAACATAATTTTGCTTACACTGAGTTGCATCAATTGTTGAAACAAGAAATTATGCTTGTTGGCCAAACTAACTTGATGTCTCCATTACTGGAAGCAGGTTTTTGTTTGATGTAGAAGAAAAAATATATAAAACTGTGTTAGACAGTTTCCAATAGGCACATTGGATAGGCAACAGCTAAATCTTACATTGTTTGATATATAAAGCTTTTAGTACAATACTGAATGCTAAATAATCTGTGGGTGGAAGACATGTCACTATCAGTGTTCGGTAAAGCTCGCAGGAGAGAGCAACTGTTTTAATGTACGGTACATATTTTAATGGCAAAATATGCCAAGAGCTACTATCTTGGAGGAATTATTGCCGAATCAGGAATCTTGTGCACTTTCTAAGCCAAGGCTTCTAAAAAGTACTTTTAGTTAATACTGCACTGCTGAGTACTTGAGTACAGAAATACCATTGCAGTCAGGGAGAATGCCAATTGAGCAAATTCTTGCACAGAATTGGTCTGCTTACCTCTTGCGATTGCTTTCAGTCTGAGAAAATAAATTGAAGGAAGGAGATTTAATGGATATTTTTTTTCTCCTCCGGAGATGAAAACATGCCAAAGAGTGAGAGACAACCTTGTGGTAATTTTTCTCCCATCACCATCTTTTTCCTTAAATATTTTTTTTCTTCTTAGTACTATTTTCAAACTATCCCAAAGATTAAAAGGGTGGTTTCTCTCAAGGTTCATCTTACTGCATTATATTCTCTTGCCTAGCCCTTCCCTCATCTACTGACAAACAGCCCAAAGATTTTGACCTCACCCATTTTGATGACAACTGCAGCCCTCAAACACAGAATGCAGAAGCAAATAAAGTTGCCAGCTTCCTGTTTTAAGGAATTTATGGATTATCTGAGATTCCGTTTTCATTTTGTCAAGAAGGTGACTTTAACCACACAACTGTGACTGAGGTATGGTAGGCAATATTTAAAATGAACAGTCATGTTTTGGTGTTCTTTTAAGTGATTTAGGAGGATTTGCTTGAAAATTTGCAGTCTCTTCCTCCTCCTCCTCCTCCTCCTCCTCCTCCTCCTCCTCCTCCTCCTCCTCCTCCTCCTCCTGAATGTTCTTTGAATGAGACCAATAAAAGAAAGAGGAGACGGAAATTGAAAGGAAGATCATGCCTGAAAGAAATTTACAAAAGGAAATCTAAATCAGCAGAATGTGAAAAGACATATGAATGATAACCATGTACATGGATGTCACATAATTAAACAGTATTGTTTACCTGACAGCTCAACATAGCTGACTTGTTGAAGTAATTGAGTCCTGCACAACTACTAATAGAGATCCGGGTTCATTATGGCTAATATATCTGAACAGCGGAATTGGACACACTAATGTTTTATTTCTGGAAATCTAAAGAGAATTCATTAAAGTCTGGACATCAACTCCGTTTCTTCTAAAAATGATAATGAAGAATCATTAGCTGAAAAGATGCCAGCTGTCTTGAGCTTGCATGCATAATACGTATAATTAAAGTCAAGTAATTAGACAATACTAACAATCTTGTGTCTCTTTTGCTCTGCAGATTCTGTTCAGCAATTCAAATATATATCAAACCAGTCCTGCACACCAATTGCTTCGGAGTCTAGACAAAGCAGCATAAGAGACAGAAATTCTGAGGGATAAAAAAATGTAGTTAATATGCATACAATGATGCAAAAGATCCTGCAGATTTGTGGTTGGATGAAACCAGAATTATTTCTATTGCATTTTATGAAAGCTGAGTTAGAAACAAAACACAGAAAACTAACATTGTATATTCAGACAATTGCTGACACAAAATTGGAAGAATAATGAAACACCTCTGGTAGAAGGTTAGAGTATAAAATTGATGGACCTTATAGAAATAGTGAAACTGACAAATTGATCAGGCAAAAAATAATAAATACTTCTTTAAAGGACTGGGAGCTTAAGTGGAATTTTGTCAAAAGAAGAAAAGTCTGAACTGATGATTTATGGATTTGGGTATTAAAAAGAGTTTGGGAGTGAAAAAGTAAGATGGTAATTACTCAATAGAAACAATTATGGAAATCATAATTCTATCTTTTCTACCTTTCATTCTTTTAATATTTTATAATTTCATTGTAATGAAAAATTCTAATAAAATGTGTAAAACTAATTAATATGAAATAAAGTATTATAATCTCTTTCAGCAAAAAAAAATGAACTGAAATTCTGTGTCTTTTAATAAAGTTCTTACTTTCTGGATGGAAATTTCTCATCATTATTTACGAGCTCAGTAGCTGAAATACATATATGTATTTGAGCATGCATTTTTAACAGGTTTTTTTTCCACCATGTAGGGACTGGAACTTAGTCTCTGTAGAAATTGTATATGGGTGTATGCAGGGCTGGGATCCTATCAGTTTAAGAAAAGTTATATTCTGCAATACTGCTGGGGAGGAAAACAGCTGAGGCGAGGCAATCTACTCTGCCACACAAATCAGCTGAGAAGATAAAGGTCAGTAAGGCGCAGGGGCAGGCAGGTGGGCTCACTTGATTGTGGAGCTATCGGTTCGCCTGAACCGGTCTGAACAGGTAGAGTCCCACCCCTGGGTGTATGTCTGTGATATCAACAACTTTGGCCTGCTAATGCTGTCCAATTGACAGTTTTCCACCTGCCAATCCTGAATTTCCAGTTTAGATGCCAGTTGTGAAACACACGTCTACCAAGAGTGGGTTCCGGCTTATTCTACTGCCGGTTTGCTCAGGGATGTGCTTCGGCTGTGTGCGCACTTCGCATGCATGCGCACATGCACAGTAGTTTAAAATAAAGGTCCTGCACATGCGCAGAAGCAAAAAACAAGATGGCTCCACCGGGGGTGTGGCTGGCCGAGTTACTACCTACTCGGCCGAACCGCTCTGAACCGGTAGGAATCCGCCTCTGAAGCCTACCCTGAATCATCTTTAGTTTTGAAATCTTCCCAGCCATATTAAATGCCTCCTGAGGTATTTTATCCTTTGTCCCTGGCAGGGATACTTTAAAGTGATGGCACGGATTAAATAATTTCTACCCAAAGAGAATTGGGACTGTATGCGAATGAGCTATAAATTTTGACAATTGCTTTATACATCAGGGGAAGCAGCTGAAGACAAGAGGGCTGTCAGGTGTGCTGTACAGGTAGATGAATTTCCATCTATAACAGAATTCAGTTTTAAATGCCTTTGACAAATGCCAGGAGCCTCGAGATGCAAGATTAATAATCACATCTTTAAAAATCCCATCAGTGCTTCCTTCAGCTGTGTGCATTTTGTCTCTTAGTAGAGCTAGGCTCATTCTTTCAGTGATATCATTTTCCATTGGTCCTTCCACCATCCAGAAATCTTCTACTACTTTGAACCGTGTTTGGATGCACATCTAAGATTTGAGTACAGTAAAATTATTCCCTCCACAATTTTTATTTGATAAAGCATCAGAGAGAAAGGTGGCCTAATAATTATATCATGTGTAGAACGATAGTATAAACATTTTTTAAAGTGCTGATTATAAATCCATAATTAAGAGTAACATCAATTCAGCAGAGCTCCCTACATATTCTGCACTCATACTTTAAGAGGTAGCTATAAAGCAGGGTTGTCAAACTCGCATCATCATGGCGATGTCACGTGACGTATCATGACTGTTTCCCCCCTTTGCTAAACCAGACATGGGTGTGGCCACTGCATGATGCATCTGGTCCGTGGCCCGCCAGTTTGAAAGCCCTGCTAGAGGAATCTGCTCAATATAATACATTGTCTTTTCCCATTCCTCTTTTCCCTCTTCCTCCACTAGCACATCTCAAAATCTTCTGCTTTAAATTAATCCCATAGTTGTTTGGATGGCTCTCTCCTAAGCTTTAGTCAATATTAAGGAGAGCTATTCAGATAAATCAGCTTAATAAATCATGGTTTCAACAATTGTTTATTTTTTACCAGACTTGTTATAGAAAACTATGGTCTGAACATGGCCATTCTCAGAGAGCCCATGGGCTAAAGCTCTGCTTTCCTCCTGAAGGTTCAGGGATGAGGGATTTATGGCCAAGTTTAAATAAACATTTTAAGCAAAGGAGGTTTCTTAGATAAAAAGGATTGTTGAGATTTTTAGAGAAAATAGAGGAAAAATAAAAGCAGACTGGCCAAACAACATGTACTGAGGGAGAGAATCCTTGGCAACACCAGATAAAGTCAGAAGATCTTGACTCGAAGGTGACTCAAACTTGTTAAGAACTTTTTCCATTAACTTATCTTTCTCCATGTGTAATCTTTGTTTAAAGGTAAAGGTTCCCCTGGTAAATATGTGCTAGTTATTCCCAACTCTAGGGGAATCTCCATTTCAAAGCTGAAGAGCCAGCGCTGCCCGAAGACGTCTCCGTGGTCATGTGGCCAGCATGACTAAATGCCGAAAGTGCATGGAACACTGTTAACTTCCCACCAAAGGTGGTTCCTATTTTTCTACTTGCATTTTTGCATGCTTTTGAATTGGTAAATTAGCAGAAGCTGGGATAAGTAAAGGGAGCTCACTCTGTTATTGGCATTAGGGATTCGAACCGCTGAACTGCCAACCTTTCTGATCGACAAGCTCAGCATCTTAGTCACTGAGCCACCATGTCCTCCCTTGTTTAATCCTTGTTTAAGCAGCCATAATTGGGACTGCCATCTTAGGCATTAAGTGAGGCAGGCATTAAGTAAATTTGTGATTGTGCTAACAATCTTACCTCAGCTTTCCTTTGCTTTACAGTACTGCAAAGATTGTAAATGCAAGGATTGGTCACATAGTAACTGTGACCTTTGCTAAATGAAGCTATTACTAAATGAGATCTACCTGTACTTTAACAAATAAGGAGTGTTTTAGCATATATCAGAATATGGCAGATAGGTTTAACAAAACTTTCTCTTATTATGGAAGTTAGAATAGCAAGTTTGGTCCTCTATCATGTTTACCTTTTAGGAGAGAGAGAAAATTAACAGTGCCATTTTTCAATCTGATCTTGTACTAGTTTGGTGTATTAATTAAGAGCCATGGTGGCGCAGTGGTTAGAATGCAGCATTGCAGGCATTCTGCTGACTGCCAATTGCCAGCAGTTTGGCAGTTCGATTCTGAGCGGCTCAAGGTTGACTCAGCCTTCCATCCTTCCAAGGTGGGTAAAATGTGGACCCAAATTGTCGGGGGCAATATGCTGACTCTGTAAACCACTTAGAGAGGGCTATAAAGCACTGTAAAGTGGTATATAAGTCTAAGTGCTATTGCTAATTAATGACACAACTGTGTTTAGAGGTATAATGACTTGTATGATTAAATTCTACATAACTAAAGAATCAAAAAGAAAGGGCTATATTAAAACAATTGTCCCAAAGGAAAAGTGAATGTGTTTAGAACATTGTCTCTTTCTTACAAAATGGATCAATAAGTAGAACATAGTGCCATCCAATAAAGTTTTACCCAGAAAACTTTTTTATTGCTTTTAAAAAAGCACACACCCTTTGACAATAGTTGATTATGATATGAGGCACTAAGAAATATTTGCTCTGGGAATTGTTACGTGACAAAAAAGTCTCTTTCTTTCCCTCTAAATAGATTGAGCACTTTTATTTTAACACGTTGCACTAGTCTGAAGGCAGCCCAAACTCAGCTTTCCAGCACTTCAGTCTTGAAAAATTTAAGAATTGGTGAAACTAAGAGGGTTTTTTTGTTTTTATTTTTAATTAAGATGTCTTCAGCCTTAAGTTCTGGAAAACAAACACCATTTCCACAATTTCTTCTCAATAATCTATACAGAATGAGTAAGGCCAAAATGTCCTGTTCTCTTGTTATATTATAGTTGTTGTTCCTTCCTTTCCTCCTTTGTGTGCAATGGATGGGAAATTATTTTCCTACTGCAGGATGGCAACATTTAAAGTCAGCATGAGCTAAAATAATCGTGATTTTCTTCGAACCATTTCTATGTGTTTGAGAAATGAAAAGAGTTCTTATGCAGAAGTGTTCAATAGGTAGAAGAATAATCAATGCTTAGTTTTGTCAAAGTAGCTGAATCCTGATTCATAACAGTGAGGGACCACTAAGATGCCTAGATTTATGTGCAACCTCCAGGTTTTCATTTGCAGGCTGCATGAAACTACCAAATTTGGACCGTAAAAGTCCAGACAATCACTTGATGGCAACAAACAGTAAGTCTTGGTCTATTGCAGCGATGGTGAACCTTTTTTGGCTTGTGTGCCACAAGTGGGGGAAGCGCAGGGGGGTCGTGTGCGGGCGTGCCACACCCATAATGCAATGCGCGATCCCCCAGTGCGCATGTGCACACAACAGGCATGACCCCCCCTTTTTTACATGCTTTTTTCACCCTCCCCAGGCTCCAGAGGCTTTATAGGAGCCTGGGGAGGGCGAAAAGAGCCTCCCCCGCTCCCCCGGAGGCTTCAGGGATCGTCCGGAGACTTCCCCAAAGCCTTCGGAATGCTTAAAACGACCCTCCGTGCAGACCGGAAGTCACTTCCGGTTTGCTCGGAGGGTCGTTTTAAGTGCTCCGAAGGCTTCAGGGACTGTCCGGAGGCTATCCTGATGCCTTTGGAGCGCTCAAAACGACTCTCCGTGCAAACCGGAAGTGACTTCGGGTTTGCTCAGAGGGTTGTTTTGAGCACTCCGAAGGCTTCAGGGACCATCCGGAGGATTCAGGGACCGTCCGGAGGCTTCCCTGAAGCCTTCGGAGTGCTTAAAACGACCCTCCGAGCAAACTGGAAATGACTTCCGGTTTGCTCGGAGGGTCATTTTGAGCGCTCCGAAGGCATCAGGGAAGCCTCCGGATGGCCCCTGAAGCCTCCGGAGGGCCTCCGGTGGGGGCGGGGGATGCTCCTTTCACCCTCCCCAGGATCCTATAAAGCCTCTGGAGCCTGGGGAGGGCGAAAAATGGCTTTGAAAAGTGGTGAACTCAGCTGGCCAGCACGTGCATGCGTGCTGGCCAGCTAACAGGGCAGCGCCTCGCGTGCCCTGACAAATGGCTCCGGGTGCCACAGGTTCGCCATCACTGGTCTATTGGAAAATGCAATTCATGTGGCCCATAATTTCACAACTGGCTTCAAATGATACTCTTCTGATGAATAAGCAAAGGACTGAATCAGAACTGTACCACATATAACTCTAAGCCACACTTCATTTTAACTACAGACAACTGTACAAAACTATAAGTGATTGGGTGTGCAGAACATGCTCAGTCAAAAATGGACAAATTGCAGGTTTGCCTCAGCACAGTGTGCAAACTAGGACTCTGAGAATAATAAATCATTAGTGCGAGAGATGTGGCACCATAAGGAGCTACACCAGTTTTTACTACACTTATTAAGTTGCATTTTCATGCAACCTATTAAGAAAAATGATTCAGAGCACTATTGTTGGAAAGCTCCATTTCACTCTGCAGAGTAATTTTTTTCACAATGCTATTTGCTTGATTTTAAAACTGCTTTCTCTCTGGTTAGATCAACAAATTATGTCTTTAGAATGAGATCCTTTTTTTAAAACCTGCAAGTGATTAGAGGTTTGGATCTGGAATGAGGAAAACTAACCTCAAATGCCTTTCCTTGGTTGTGAACTTCGTAAAGTGATTTGCGGAAGAAAAAATTGCTTTGAGAGTGAAATGGAAAGAAAGAATGAAGTGCTGATCCTTGAACTTCTGGCAGGAAAGACAAGAAGTACTGAGACTAAATAAAGGACATGATGATGATTTCCAGTTTCTAACTCTAAATTACTATCCTGAAGATGAATTTAAGTGAATTCTTATTTAACCATATGTTTCCTAGTCTGAAAAGAAACTTTGGAATGTTTGTCAAGCTGTACACTTCTGCGTTCTAAAAGAGGCATATCATCACAACTCAGCATGCATTTAAAAAAGAAATTACATAGAAGCCATACCAAAGCAATGAAGATTATCTCCTTTGTTTAAACTCTTATCAATAGAGACATCTAACATTTAATTAGTGCTGACAACAGTAAGCATTTCATTATTAACTATTATTTTAATATTTCCATGTTTTTAGACTCATAGACACATTTTCTCTTATCTGTTTCTGCATCAGTTTGAGATTTCTAAAATTGGCAGGAAATTTCATGCCCATTTCCAATTATACAAAATTATGTATGGGTTTTCATACATTAATTTCTACTATATTTAATAACTACTTCAGATTATCATCTTCTAGGAAATATTTAAGTTTCAGTAAATGTTAATCAGTTTTACAACTGGGTTTTTAGTATTTTAATCAGCTTTGTTATTTTCTTGATTTATATTTAATCTCAGTTTTATGGTTGTTAATCACTCATCAACCGTTTTGTTCATTGGAAGAGATATATTGCATGGATGAACAATGTGTGCTTTTTGTACACTGATGAACTATATTAAAAACTTTAGAAAGAGGTCGACTTCCAGTCCCTGCAGGCGACGGACGTTTCGTCTGCCGCTTGTCTTCTCGGTGGGCTCTGTTTGGAGCACAGGGGACCTTGGAGGGGACCCCTGCCATAGGGTGGCTTGCTGGAACCCCCCAGATTTGGCAGCAGCCGGTGTGGGTTTTCAAGCTTCACCCCAGGAGCCGGGGAGCAGAAGGGGGGCATGCTTGCCCCTTCACCGAATGGGCTCCAGAGGAAATAAGCTAATCAAAGGAAGCGTGGCTGAAATGTTGGTTGTGGAGGATCCTTCCTAATCTCTTCAACTATCAGTAACAGACAAGCAGCAGTAAGTTTTTGTTCAATCTATTTTAAACCGGAGTTCCGGTTCCGGCGGCGGCGGCGACGGGCAGCTCTTTGCCCGCTCCGGCTCCCCGGTGGGCTTCCCCACTCCTTGGGGGGCACAAGACACCCGCAGAGGGGTCCTGCCGGAGGGGCGGCATCGCAGAGGACTCCTGCAGCGGCGGCGGCCGGCGGGAGGTCTCGCGCGCGCCCAAGGCACCGGGGAGCAAGCTCGGAGGGCGCTTCGCATTCCTGCGCCTCACGCCTCGCGCCTCGCTATAAGCCGACTGGAGAATGCAACAATTGAAGGAAGCAGCTGCAGTGCGGTGAGGTTGCTTCTCTCTTCATCCCTTACTCTGCATGAAGAATTACTCAGCTTTTTAAAACTTTAAAATAACTTTCGGAGCATTTTGGAGATGCGGCTGGAGGGAGGGGTTTCCCCCCCCCCTTGGACAAGCGGCGAGGAACAATTTTGCTCTCAGCCCCCGGGGAAGGAGGAGGGGGGAGAGCCAACGAATGAAGCCTCACCCAGGCTGAGATTATTTTCTTTTCAATTTAATTCTACATATTACAGTGATATGAGGACTTTTGGAACTTTTTAAAACTTTGTTATGCCTCTGTGCCCAAAACTGGCAGGGCAAGATGGCACACTTCCGTTGTCTTTATGAACTGTGAAACCTGACTCCACCTTTAAAATTCAGGCTTCCGGTCTTTGTCTCCGTGTCTCCCAGAGGAATCTCTTGTGGATTGGTATTTTTTAAACTTTCTAGGGGAAATTTTCTATCTATTGCCAGACTTATTGGAGAGATTCTCTTCTGCCTGGTTCTTCTGCTCCCGGATTCACCTGGCTACCCTTCTTTTCTAACTGTTTATTTCATATTTGGACTGAACTTCTAACGTTATAAAGGATGGCATCCAAAAGACCCCCTCCTGGAAAACCTGGCTTTGCCACTTCTGCTCCAACATCCGCAACATCCAGTCCAGCCACACAGTCAAAGATAACAGAACTGATGCAACCTAAGACTACAGAGATGGACTTTCAACAAATGCTTCAACAAATTTTACAGGGCCAGGAGGAAATCAAGAAACAGCTAAGGGAAATGAAAGATGAAATTAAAGAAAATCAAGCCCAAATATATAAGAACTCACAAAGACTGAATCTTGTGGAAGGGGGGGTGGAGGAGGTGAGGGGGGGGGTAGAAGCTGTGCAGAAAGGGAACAAAGATCTTGACATCCAACAGATGAAAATAGAATTTGAGAGAATGTCCTATTACCTTAGATTTCAAAATGTTATAGAAGAAGATGGGGAAAACATAAGGGACATCATGATAAACATCCTGGCTGACTACACACACAAAGAAAAACAACAGATGGGGTGGGATATAGACCTGGTTTATAGAGTGAACTCAGCTTACGCTAGAACTCACAATGTACCCAGGGAGGTTCACATTAAATTTCTTAGAAAAAGCACAAGAGATGGAATTCTGGGTGTACAAAGGGGGCAAGCATTGACATACCATGATATGGAGATAACCATTCTGAAGCAGATCCCTAAGAAGATTAGAGAAAAAAGGAATAATTATTCGCAATTAGCGAATAAATTATACCAGAAAGGGGTGTGGTTTAGATGGTTGATGCCTGAAGGTATGCTGATATTCTGGGAGGAGACAAGAATTAGAATCAATTCACCCATAGAGGCGCAGGCCTTTATGGAAAAAAACAAAACACTCCTAGAAAAAACACGAGACACTACAGTGGACACGCAGGACATGGGAGGGGCCAGAGCTCTGCCAGTGGAGGGAGATGGGGCAATAGCAAGAAGACTCAGATCACAAAAATAAACAAGAAAATCATATTATTATAAACTGACCGAAAGTGATAATGGAATTATATCTGGATTTTATACTGTAATGTTTAATCTGATTGAATTTAGTAATAGAACTAATATGCTGATTGTAATCAATTATATACCAACGCATTATATATAAATGTATACTATGAGTATGGAGAGAGGGGCGCCTGTCACACTTTGCAACTGCCAAAATTTGTATACCTGTCCATTTACCCTTTTCCCTATAAATGTTGAAAAACCAATAAAATTTTTTGTTAAAAAAAAATATTTTAAACCGAAGATTGGAGTGGGGAGTTTTTCTTTTCTAACCCCACCTTGGACAAAGCGGCATTCAAACTCTCTCTCTCCACTTTGGAATGGAGAGAGAACAAAGGCTGACTTGCCACTCAAATTAACTATGTCAGAAAGACTGAAATCACAGTTGCAAGAGTGCTTGCTGAGCTGTTTTTAAAAGTTAAAACTTTTGCTCTTCTCCCTGCAGAAAGGAGGAGTCAAGATGGCTCCCCTTCATTCTCGTTTCTGTACTTATAAATGAAGTCTGCCTTTTGAAACCACCCTGGGAAAAAAATGATAATTTCTGACATCTTTTAATATCTCCCTTGAGGGTGCTCCGGATCTCTTCTGCTTCATGCACTTTCTGGATTTGATTATTTGGTTTTCCCCTTCCTGGTGTACCTCTGTGTCTTGAACAGTGAAGGAGAACTAACTTTTTACTTTCGGATTTGCCTGCTACCCTGGACCAACCCGGCTGCGCGCTCCAGCGATGCCATTTTCTTTGTAAAAGATTTACCATCTCTGAACTCAGACAATGGGACCTAAGAAACCACCAACAGGCAAGTCAATTTCGGCTCCTGCATCGGCAACTTCCAGCCCAAGTACCCAGCAGCCAAAAATTACTTCATTGCTACAAAAAGAAGCAGCTGGAGAAAGTTCAAAAGAATTATCTGTCAACCAAATGTTTCAGGAAATTATGAGAGGCCAAAACGAACTGAGGAAGGAAGTGGCAGGCCTCAAAAATGAACTCAGAGGGGTACAACAAAATACAACAGAAAATAAACAGAGGATTGCGGTACTGGAGGAAGGGGCAGCTGGGATGGAGGAAAGGGTTAAGGAGGTCCATAAGGGAAATTTTGAACTGGAAAACTTTATGGCCAAAATAGAATTGGAAAGAATGTCTTTTTTTCTTAGGTTCCAGAATCTACCAGAGACAGAAAATGAAGATCTTAAAGATATTATGAGCACAATTTTAGCAGAATACCTTAAGAGAAACAAAGAGCATATGTGGTGGGATATGGACCTGATCTATAGAATTAATTCAGCATATGCCAGAACTCATAATGTTCCAAGAGAGGTACACGTTAAATTTCTCAGGAGGACCACGAGAGACGAGGTGCTAGGGGCCCAAAGGGAGGGACCTCTAAAATACCAAGATAAAGAAATTACCATTCTTAAGCAAATTCCAAAAAAGATTAGAGAAAAAAGGGGGAAGTACTCTTCCTTATCAAAGAAATTATACAATAGAGGAATTTGGTTCAGATGGTTATTAACTTTATTCAATTTCTAGACCGCATCTCTCTCAAAAGAGACTCGGGGCGGTGTACAGTCATATTAAAATAATTGAACAATAAATATACATGGTATAAATACAAAATAAATAAGTTAAATATAGGACTGGAGGAGGTAGTAATGATTCACTGTACAATTTAGTTAAGTTAGATTAAAATTTTAAAAATTATCAAAACATTTACCCTGAAAACTATCCCTAATAAAATATCCGCCAGGAGGTAAGAGTAGAACTATAAGTGGGCCAGGCCGGCTAAACGGAACAGGTGAGTCTTAAGTTTTTGTCGGAAGGAGCGGAAGTCGGTAGTAGTTCTAATATCGGGGGGGTCATTCCAGAGGGTTGGGCCCATCACAGAGAAGGCTCTATTCCTAGGCGCCGCCCGTTGGCATTGCTTGGTGGACGGCACCCGGAGGAGTCCCTCCCTGTGAGAGCGAATTGGTCGCAGAAGGAATGCTGATTTTCTGGGAGGGAAGCCGAATTAGAATTAAGACAGTGGACGAGGCAGATGCCTTTATTAAAAAACATTTTTCCCTCCCAGAGGACGAAGATAGTGGAAGTGGGGAAAAAGGCAGCAACGTACAAGATATGGAGAAGGGGGGGCATGGCTCCACCAGGGGTCAGGGAGGAGGGAGCAATATCGAAAAGGCTCAGGTCACAAAAATAAATATATCTGAAATATTATTGTAATTGTTGATATACTAGAAAGTGACAAAGAAAGAGATGATTGAACACATTGTTGATATAAAGTAAGAATTCTGTTTATGCTACCCTTTACATGTTATTTCCAAAATTGTAGAAGTGTGAGATTTGGGGGGATTTCTACTGCTAACATGGGAGCTACTAAAATTTTCTATGTACCCTATTACCTTTTCCCTATAAATGTTTCAAAACCAATAAAAACTTTTTACAAAAAAAAAAACTTTAGGAGGAGATGACAAAAATGGCAACTGCATTTTGGCTAGTACATTACTTTTGAAGTAAGAATTAGATCAATTCCTATCAGAATGTGATTCAAATATATCTTTCCATTCCCTTCTTGAAGCCATTGGAATATAACTTTGATCCTAATGAAATAGGTAAAGGATACATATTCTGTATCTTTTGATTTACATCTTCGAAGAAGGCTGGTACCAAACAAAAGTCAACTGTGAAAGGTTACTTTGTTTATGCAGATTTCTTCCTGGGTCGTGGCCAGCTATTTGCTAAAGATATAAAGTCTGATTTATGGCAAAGGTCTTCGTTTTGTCCTGCCAACTTCATTAACTAGAATAATTGTAATTGTTATGTCAGTATTGTGGCCTGGCATCCTGCAGTGTCACTCTATTTCCACTGCAGTAAACAGCTATGTTTAGTTGTATAATTTACAAGCAATGGACTGCAAGCACATTGCGTAAGTGTATATAGAAGCTAGGTGACCATTGCTTGGCTCCAGTGAGTGTTTGCCAACAGCATGTGTGATGCTTAAAGAGCCTGCATGGAAGAGTAAAACAGAGTGATATTCACTCTGTTTCAGCACATGATTGATGCTAGTTCTATTCCTGTTTTATTCTTCATATGGCTCAACTCGACTACACAACTTAACCAAGTTAGGAGAATTGACTTCTGGAAACTCCCAAACCATCTCTGGCATAGCAAGTGGCCTGGCAAGTGGTTTAGCATCGCCCAGAGGGAAGTGGAACGTTCCTTCTTAGCCTTGATGAATTTTGCACACATCTCCATTTAAATTTAATCTCCCATATTGGATAAGCTACATAATGAAAGCTATTTCTATCAAAAACTGCCTTTGGGCCTCTGGAGAAAATGCTACCATGTAATGACTTCTCAGTTTACATTTGGTCTAAATCAGCCACTCATTTTCCTGTGACATGGCTAGACTTTCCTGTTTCTTTCCTCTGCCCTTTCTTACACATACTTTCATCTCACTTCCATCCACATCTGCTAACTACACCATTCAGGTTCTACCTTTTTCTTCTGCTTTCTCTCTCATTCCTACAGATGCAAGTGGGATTTAGCATTGTTTTCATGATGGTCACAATCATTGGGTTGCAAAATAAATCCAAGCCAGAAGTTTCTTAAGATATTTGCTGCCACCTGATGGTCAACCAAAATGCACCCAAGTACATTAGTCTTAGGGCACCTGCACATAGGACCCCAACCTCCACTAACTTTGTCTAGTACCATGATGGCAAACCTATGGCACACCTGCCACAGGTGGCACGTGGAGCCATATTTGCTGGCACACCAGCTGTCAGCTTTGGCGTGGGCAGCTGATTTGCAGCCTTCTGTAGGGCTAGTGGAGGCCATCCCCCCTCCCAGGCTTCAGGAAATCCTCCGGAGGCTGAGGAGGGCAAAAAACAGCCTCAGTGAGCTGACTGGAAATTCATTCCCAAACTTCTGGTTGGCTCTGTTTTTCATCCTCCCCAGCTTCCGGAGGTTTTTCCTGAAGCTGGAGGAGGGCGAAAACAACCTCCCCCAGCTTCACTCTGAAAGCCAGAAAAAAATCATTTCCGAACTTCCCGTTGGCCTGTTGGGGGCGTTTTTCGCCCTCCGCAGGCTTCCAGAAAGCCCCCAGAGCCTGGAGAAGGGTCGTGCATGCATGGGTGGGGGGATCGCACACATGCATGCACAGGTGGGCAGGGAGGATTGAATTGGTGAGGGCACGCATGCACACAATTTTGGCACACCATAAGGAAACGGTTCACCATCTCTGCTGTAGTATCACATTCTCTGATGCAGCTTCTGCTCATTCCTAGCCCATAGCTGAGACCACCCAGCTTTGGGCCTTTCTGGTCTAGTATAAAAGTGGTTTTGTGTGTTTACAATGTGTGGGGCAATGATGGGGGTGATACTGAGATGTGCCCAGCTCTTATTGGCAGACTGCAGTCCCAAATGACCTGCGAAGTCATTTTCTCTACAGGTAGTAAAAAAAAAATTTGATTGGGTTTGTGGAGGAATTTAGCTCTGCTCTTGAGATAGAGATAGGAGAGGAGAGGCTCAATCCTGGTAAAATAGAAAGCATGAGAAAGAGAACTGTCCAGCCTTGCATTTGTTGCTCTTAAAAATAGGGGGGGGGGAATCTCAGACTTTCACAATTCTGTTAATATACTCTATAACAGTAAAGTAGCATTTCTGGAATCCCTGCAATGTTTCTTTCTTGGCCTGGCCAACCTCAAAATATTGATAGAAGTGGATCATTCAGTAGGTCTTCCTTCCTTCCTTCCTTCCTTCCTTCCTTCCTTCCTTCCTTCCTTCCTTCCTTTCCTTTCCTTTCCTTTCCTTTCCTTTCCTTTCCTTTCCTTTCCTTTCCTTTCCTTTCCTTTCCTTTCCTTTCCTTTCCTTTCCTTTCCTCCTCCTCCTCCTCCTCCTCCTCCTCCTCCTCCTCCTCCTCCTCCTCCTCCTCCTCCTCCTCCCTTCTCCTGTCTGTCACTGCTGCCACCACCAGACTCTGTCACCCCATCACCATGGCATTGGCACTGCAGGTGATCCAAAAGCTGGAGTAAGTTTCCCAGTAAAGCAAAAGAGGAGAGACTCTCCTTCTTTATGGGAGCCCTCCAAGCACCTACTTCTCAAAGCTGGTGTAACAGAGTCATCCCAATGCATTGGATTATGCCTT
The DNA here is from genome assembly GCF_964273705.1 of Natrix helvetica. Classification (NCBI taxonomy): domain Eukaryota; kingdom Metazoa; phylum Chordata; class Lepidosauria; order Squamata; family Natricidae; genus Natrix; species Natrix helvetica. Next base: position 173,479,449 of record NC_138548.1, on the reverse strand, counting down.
TCACATATTATTCAGTTGAACTGTAATTGTTAGGCCACTCACTGGCCTTGTTAATAGGACAATAGAGATTAGATCCAGCAGAGGGAATTAGGCTAGTGTACTTTATGTCACCTTAGGGACTTCACAAAATGCATTAAGGTAACTGATTAGAAGTGTGTGCGCTTCAGCCTTGCAGGGGGTTTAGTGGGCATCCGATCCTCAGGATGGATTGCAGACTGATAACTTTCATATGGCCTGGTGATTGCAGGCTGTTGGGGTACAGTGGGAAGAGACTCTGAGTAGGGCCCATCACCTTTAAGAGGCCCAATGCTGCTAGCCATATTGCAACCCTTTCACTCCTACCCTAAAAAGTAGTCTGCAGTTTTAGAGACCCAGACTTGGGGAAATCGTTAACATTGTTATCAACATGAATATTTTTCTAGGAAACCCAAAACACATTATTTACCCTAAGAAAGAAAATGTCATGAACAAATAATTGCAGCAGTGCTTGAAAATATACAGGTTTACTCCACAGCTACAAAACAAGGCAAGATGTGACAGCAAGTACAGAAATAGGGGAGCATTTACCAGAGAAAGTTGCACTTAATTATTTAAGAAGCAAATTAAAATTCCCCCTTCCCGCCCAAAATTGATCACTTGGTAAACCAATCATCTAAATTCACTATTAGACATGCATCACAAAAACAAGACAAGCTAGCCTGCTTAACATATGTGATCGTCAACCTTTAGGCAGGATATAAATCAGGGGAAGGGCCTCAGAAGCACATTGTGATTTTAAGAGATTGCAATTGTGGTTTTCACAGGCTGGGAAGATCAGATACGAATGAACCAGTAATGGCAGGGTATAAAATTGTGATCTTTTCTAATTGCAGTCTTAATGAACTTTAGTAAAGGTAAAGGTTCCCATCATACATATCTGCTAGTTGTTCCCAACTCTAGGGGGCAGTGCTCATCTCCATTTCAAAGCCGAAGAGCCAGCTCTGTCTGAAGACATCTCTGTGGTCATGTGGCCGGCATGACTAGATGCCGAAGGCGCACGGAACACTGTTACCTTCCCACTAAAGGTTGTCCCTTTGGTCTACTTGCATTTTTACATGCTTTCGAACTACTAGGTTGGCAGAAGCTGGGACAAGTAACAGGAGCTCCCTCCATTATGCGGCACTAGGGATTCGAACTGCTGAACTGCCAACCTTTCTGTTTGACAAGCTCAGCATCTTAGTCACTGAGCCACCCCTCCCTGGTTAATGAACTTTTTACCATGCTGTAAACCATCACTTGCCAATTTTGTCTTTTGTGCTAACAGTTTGACAACAAACTGTGGAAGAGTTTGCTCTGAGGCACAATGGATGCTCCACAGAGAACCTTGGCCAAGATTCTTAGAATGCAGGCTTAATTTTTGTTGTTGTTTTATTTTCTATGCTACTAGTTGCTGGAACCCTGCCTGTTCTCCAGCTTCTCTGTCTTGTAATAATCCAGTCACCTTGTCCTTTTGTAGAGCTAATGTGATCTGCCCTGTGGATTTCCAGTGAACCTTGCTTACAGTTTAATACTTTGTCTTATTTTTCTCCTTCCTAACTCCAACTCTTGTGCTTGTCTATTCTGGTCACCAATTAGTCTTTTTTTTTCAGTTGAAACAAGACACTTGGCAAGTTTCCTTTTCACATTTTATGCTGACTTTTCAAAGACAGATCTTAGTAGAGCAAGTACAATATCCAAGACAGGATCTTCTTTCATCAGGAAAAGGCAATAGATAGCACAGTCAAATTAAGCTGAGCCAAATAACACCTTGTCCCCTCCACTACCTTATTTATTAGGTGAAGCAATGAATTAGGTTACATCCAAAATCTGTGTATTTGATCATTCAGAGAAAGAGTGCTGCTCACTGCAAAATAAAATGTACAGGGACTCTTTCTTACCAGGACTCAGTTTGGCTTGTTTCATCCATTATCTGAGCACAATAAGGCCATTGCTGAAGGATATGACATCAGGGAAAAAAATTAAGTCTCGTCTCTACATTGATAGAATACAACTGACTCTTGCCCAACAATCTCATTGCTGGAAAAAAAACACCTCTAAATTCCCAATAAAAGTTGATAAATCTCAATAAATCCCTACATTTTGGAATAATGCTTAGCTTGTTAAATGTGACCCCCATGTCTATTATGGGATAAGGCAAAAGGCCCAAACAGAAAAGGTTTGCAAATATTATGGCTAAAATTTGCTGTAAAAATCATGGGTATGAAATGTGTAGCAATGATTACTTCATATTCGTGATAGAAATAATTTTGCTGAGTATTGGATCATGCGTATATGAAAATGCTGAGATGTTAAAAAGACAAGAATTACTATAAAGAGACATGAAAAAGCAATGTGTGACTCTGTGACATTAACATGCTGTAACATATGGCAAATGCTGTGTAAAGCTCCCAATAGACTACACAGGCTTTGAAAGAGAGATCTCTTTGTGTCTCTTTCTTCTGCAGAATAAATATTCTTTACAATCTCCTGCTTGATGTGTTCAATTTTTGGACCTGGATACACTGGGCAATGAACCCAATGTTGGACTGTGATGGCATCATTGAACAACTGTTGAGCACAAAAGACAGAAGAGGTTGTTGATGAACCATACAGATCACACATGAAGGAAACATGCAATAAAGGTAAAGGTTAAGGGCCCCCTGCACATGCATGCTGGTTGTTTCCAGCTGTAGGGGTGGTGTTCATCTCTGTTCCAAGGACCCAGCACTGTCTGAAGATGTCTCCATGATCATGTGGCTGGCATGACTAAATGCCGAAGGCGCACGGAGAGCTGTTACCTTCCCACCAAAGGTGGTTCCTATTTTTCTACTTGCATTTTTTACGTGCTTTTGAACTGCTAGGTTAGCAGAAGCTGGGACAAGTAAAGGTAGTGTTACTCCATTGCACGGTGCTAGGGATTCAGACCATTGAGTTGTTGACCTTCTGATCGACAAACTCAGCATCTCAGCCACTGAGTCACTCCTTGCATATTACCAGTTGGGGATGCTGACCTAAACAGTCACACAAAACAGGTCAGGCAGAGACACCTTTCCCTTATGTGTCCATAGGGGAGGCAAGAGACCAAATATGCATATCAATGTCACAAAATATGTTTCATTGTTTTCTGATCATCCTAATTTATAGTAAACATCTATGATTCTTGTCATATCTAACCTAGGTGAGAGGATGGAACTAAAGACACTGAACTGGAAGAAAAGAGTTGCTCTTTTCTTATCTCTACACTATGTAGTTTTCCTAATGGCTGCTAGATCATACTGTGAAGCTCGGTGTTTCCCCACGGGCATTTTTTAAAACTGATGGCATGTTTTCTGATTGAATTCTCTGGGGAAAGTGCATCATTTCTGAACAGCTGTTGTTCCAATAAATAGCCAATCACTTCCCTTCACTGATTGGATTTTATTCTTGTTGTACATTGAGAAGGCGCAAGAGGAAAGATTAACTACAGAATGGGTGAAATGCAAGTTCTCGCCCCATTTCTCAGCAATATTTTTCTGTTTTCTCTTTTAAGTGGGCCTGTTGTTAAATAGACCTGGATCATTTAGTCATATCATTAAATATAAGGATTGACAATTAATGGCTTGCGATCACAGGCGGAAAGGCCTGAGGCCTTCCAGCATCACATTACATTTTAGGAACTTCATCAGTAACCTATTCTCACATGGATTTGGTAAACAAGCAATAGCCATTTAAGACTTCTCAGCTTTCTTACACAGCAGTTGTTTCCTTAAGTGCTTCACTGCGTATCATACATCAAGTACATAGGAGCCAAACTGCATAGAAATAAGTTGTAGAACTGTATTATAAAGAGATAACACTGCCTAAGCCTGGTTGGTTATTTGCATATTTATTTTTGCAAATGAGCTGGCAGCCATGGAGTCTAGAGGCTGCTGATAGATATTGCCAGACTTGAAGTAATCTAGCTCAGAATACAAAATTGCATAGCTTATGTTTAAATGGAATGCAGCTCAAACACTGGCTTTCTGAAAGATTTTTTTCACCAACTTGATACCCTCTGATTTTTGGATTTTAGACATTCTTAGAGGCCGTCTTAGCTAGGTGCTCTGGGCATTGAAACAAAGTCCAACTCATCTGGCAAATACTAAGGGAAGGATGCTCTTCACCTTGGAATTTCAAATAGCATTCTATATTTACATGGGAATATTTTCTGTACACTGGGCTGGGGAATTATGACCCTTTTATGACTTGTGGACCTGTTGTGGGATTCAATTTTTTTTTACTGCCAGTTCTGTGGGTGTGGCTTGGTGGGATGGCTTGGTGGGTGTGGCAGGAAGAATACTGTAAAATCTCCATTCCCTACCAATCAGCTAGGACTTGGGAGGCAGAGAATAGATGGGGATAGGGCCAGTCAGAGGTGGTATTTACCAGTTCTCCCAGCTACTTAAAATTTCCGCTATCAGTTCTCCAGAACTGGTCAGAACCTGCTGAATACCACCACTGTTGTAGACTTCAACTCCCAGAATTCTGGAGTTGAAGTCCAGAAGTCATAAAGAAGCCACCTCTGATGTACACAGAGCTCAGTAACCAAGTTGTTTCTCACTCTATAGATTTGTGAGAAAGTCTAGTACACTTCACCACCTTGTGATGGAATGAACACAACCAATATATTTGTCTTGTATTGGGGAACACTCCAATCCATAGTCTTATTAGAAAGCTCTTAACCTAATGATGTCTTGGATAGTTTTGAAGATCAGGAGAGTCATATTGGACTGGTTCAAGGATTTCAGATCCAGCAGCCTTTGCCCCAGCCTTCTTTTCAAAAGTAGGAACAGCTAGGGTGCCTCAAAGATAATATTCCCCCTTATCCTCCATCGGAAAGATACTTTTAAAGCCCCCTATGAAATCATTAATAGTAAATTTCATACTGTGCAACATTAAATTGTATGGACTTGGCTGCTCCGTTGTTTAAATTAGAAAAGAGTGCAAATATTATATGTAGATGTTTTGTTATAAAGGACCTTTTTTTAAAAAAAGTAGGAGAGGAGATCTACAGCAGATTCCAACTCAGACAATTTCTTCCAGTTTAATTAACAAAACTACATGTTGCACTTGGGTTTATAATTCCTCTAAAGAGGGGATGCATGTGAGCATTACCAACTCCATTGTCACAAGCTTTGGAAGCAATTAGCAGATGCTCCCTTCTGCCAACCGACTATTCAGGACTTAGTGGATTCCTAACACGGAGGAAGCACATATTCAGCCTTTCAGTTCAGATTGGTATGACTCATAGAAGCAGGGGGAGTAATCACCCATAATGAAGACTAACTATTATAGCAGAAATATTATAGTCATAAAATTGTTTTAGAATAGGCATCCTTGAACTAATAAAGATTCAAGGGTGTTGATATCAGTGGGCTTCCTCCTGACAGTTCTGTTACTATCAGCCTGATTAATCTGCTTTAAAAGAAAGCAGGATTCTATAAACTAAATGGAAACAAATGTCCATTTTAATGCATTAAATGAATGAAGATGGAAGGAGGAAGAATCAGTGAGAAAAAACACCCCTGAAATCCCAACATTTACCATTCCCCCAGTTTCATGTCCTTCAAGGTTGATGGATATAATATGAATGACATATCTCATACCTTACACAGATGATGCATCATATCTCCTTAGCATACATAACTTTCACTGTCTGTCTATAGATATATAGATACAGTATATATATTAAGTTCTCTAGGAATAATTTGGATTTTTGTCCCCATGTACGCTTTCCAACAGCAGTCCTCTAAAGGATGAACATTGCAAATCTGTTGTATTATATACAGCCTGCACAAAGCACTTCACCAAAGTGATTTGTACAATGGGGCTGATGTGATTTGCTTCAGTGAAGTGAAGAGGTGATCCAATTTGCCTTGATGAAGCAATCTGGATGGCCTAGAATTGCTTTTGGCCAGAGCTGTAGGAAAAAGCTCACAAAGTGTGCCAAAACTGTCTAGCCTAAAAGAGTGTTTTGCTTGAGTTAAGTGGCTCTAAGCAAAACACAGCACAAAAATACATTATTGGTGTATGTATATAGGCATATCAGGATTACTGTTTTGTAATGTGAATAATGCAAGGGAAACCCTTGCAAACTAACTTGATTTCTAATGCAAAATGTGGAATCTCCCATCACAAATTGCTGAAGGCACCTAGAACATGAAACATCCACTTCTTACAAACAGATAAACAGAAATTATCATGAATAATGAGAGGTGAATCACCAGGCCCTTATCATCTGATCCATTTACCCCCAAAACACTGGGAAACAATCTATATTTTACTTTGACCTGATATTTTACTTTCTTTTAAAATTCATATTAATGCCCTGTAGTTGTGAAATTTAATCTTAATCATGAGAATAAAAGGAAAGGCAATTTATTTATTATTTATTTATTTATTTATTTTACTGTGCTTCTAGACCGCTCCCTCTCCCAAAAGGGACTCGGGGCGGTGTACAGTCCATACAAAGAATACATCACAATATAATAAATAGGAAAGTTAAATATGTAAAGTTAAATATGGAGGAGGTTAAAAATAGAGTTAAAAAGAACTGTACAGTTAGACAGTATATATAAATATAATTTTAAAACCCCTAAAAATATCACACAAATTAAATTAAAAGCAATACCACTAAAATAACCAGTTAATAATACGTCTACCAGGAGGTAACAGTTGTAATTATGCCAGGCCCGCTAATCGGAACAGGTGAGTTTTCAATTTTTGCCGGAAGGAGCGGAAGTCAGTGGTGGTTCTAATGTCAGGGGGGAGGTCATTCCAGAGGGTTGGGCCCATCACAGAGAAGGCCCTACTCCTTGGCGTCACCGGCTGGCATTGCCTAGTGGATGGCACCAGGAGAAGCCCCTCCCTGTGAGAGCGAATTGGCCGCAGGGATGTGTGTGGGAGGACGCGATCCCGCAAGTAACTAGGTCCTGTGCCATGGAGCGCTTTAAAGATGGTAATCAGGACTTTGAAACGCACCCGAAAAACCATAGGCAGCCAGTGCAGCTTGTGCAGGAGAGGGGTTACGTGGGAGTACCTAGTACTCCCCATCACAGCCCGCGCGGCTGCGTTCTGAACTAACTGCAGTCTCCGGGCACGTCCCAAGGGCAGCCCCATGTAGAGAGCGTTGCAGTAGTCCAGGCGGGACGTCACCAGTCCAGTAGGGGGCGCAATTGGCGCACCAGGCGAACCTGGTGGAACGCCCCCCTTGCCACGGCTGCCACATGGTCATCCATTGACAGCCGGGCATCAAGGAGGACGCCCAAATTGCGCGCCCATTCCACAGGGGGCAATTGTTCGCCCCCTATGGCCAGCGATGGAATCAGCTGGCTGAACCGAGGTGCCGGTAGCCACAGCCACTCAGTCTTGGAGGGGTTGAGTTTGAGTCTGTTGTCCCCCATCCAGACCCCGATGGCTTCCAAACACCGGGACATCACTTCGACAGCCTCGTTGGGGTGGTTTGGGGTTGAAATGTACAGCTGGGTATCATCATCATAATGGCGTCCTTGTGGATTTTATTTTGCTTGTCATTGCTGACTAGAGGGGGATGGTTTTCAGTTTCAAGGCTATTGAGCCAGCGCTCGTCTGAAGACATTTCCATGGCCATGAGACCACAGAGTGCTGTTATCTTCTCACCGAAGTAGAACCTATTTATCTCCTTGCATTTGCATACTTTCAAACTGCTAGGTTGGCAGGAGCTGGGGCAAGGACAAGAGCTCACCCTATCACATGGTGCTCAGGTCTCAAACCTGGGCTGCCATCTTTCTAGCTGACAAGCTCAGTATCTTAACTGTTGAACCATGTGTCACCCTAATAATGGGAATAGGCTTATGCTTATTATATTGTGGTATTCTATTTGTTACTAAAAGCACAATGAATTCAAACTATATTTTATTTTATTTTTTAACGTTTTTTTTTATTTTTCCCTTTCAAATTCATTCATAGATATAGATTCTTATAATTGCTAATTAACATTTATCTATCCATCATTAGTCTCTATACTTATTTTTACACACATATGTATATAATATAGTTTGGGTCACTTTCTTGCCACCCCATGCCTCCATCTTATTTTGCAACAACCTTACTCCTTCCATCTTCTCAACCTCCCTTCTCTACCTTCTTTCCTCTCTCCTTCCTTTTTCTTCTTCCCCTCTCTTCCCTTCTCCTCCCTCCCTTCTCCTCTTTCTTACCCTCTCTCCTACTCTTAATTCCCCACCCCTACTTTCTCTACTTTACCCTTTCTTCTTTTCCCTCCTCAACCCCCTCCTTTCTATTGTTCTTTTAAATGGTTCACATTAGTGATATAATTGTGTTATTTTCAATTTTGTAGCTGTTTTATTTTCCTGCATTTCTGTTGTATCTTGTTGTGGAAATCTGCAAATTCCATGCTGTATTCACCAATTAACCAGATTTACAGAGTAAAGCATGGCAATTTTATTCAGCAAGATTATTGTACAAAAGGGTACCTCCATAATCACCAAATCTCCTTTTTTTAATCCAATGTTCTTTTATCCAATGTTCTTCTCGTCTTGCTGAGAGATGACATGATCATCTGCTCCTTTCAGCATGTTTGAATGGTGATGTTGAGTAGGCGGTTAATCTTGAGCTTGTGTAGTATGGTAAGAAGATGCAGCCTTGTGGGTTTACCCCAATGCAGCTTGCTCAGATTCTTTCAGAGATGCTCAGAACAAGTCCTGTTAAAATCAATACAATCAGATAGTTAAAAGTTTTCTCTGCTGTGTTTTCCAGGTCTCGGGTTACTTTATGGATATTACCTTAGCTAAGCCACATTCCCATTTAAACTTTGATCAGAAAATTAATGAGAATTTGCAGCGCATCAACAGAAGCTGCTATTTGCAGTTATAATTAGAGCATTTCTAGAAGGTTAGCATTCCTTTATTTATTTATTTTATTTACTGAGCGCTTATAGACCGCCCCCTCTCCCAAAAGGGACTCGGGGCGGTGTACAGTCCATATCAGAAATACATCATAAAATAACTATAAAATTAAACAATTAAAATTATTAAATAGATAAATAGATACGAAGGAGGATAAAAAGGTTTAAAGAACTGTACAGCTGAGTAAATAATTTAAAACCCCAACAAATATCCTATAAAATTAAGTTTAAAAGAGCAATCCCCCTAAAAAACCAGTAAGAAATATGTATGCCAGGAGGTAGGCGTTAAAATTATGCCAGGCCAGCCAGTCGGAACAGGTGTGTCTTCAATTTCTGTCGGAAGGAGCGGAAGTCGGTGGTGGTTCTAATGTCGGGGGGGGAGGTCATTCCAGAGGGTTGGGCCCATCACAGAGAAGGCCCTACTCCTTGGTGTCGCCCGTTGGCATTGCCTAGTGGACGGCACCAGGAGAAGCCCCTCCCTGTGAGAGCGAATTGGCCTCAGGGATGTGTGTGGGAGGATGCGATCCCGCAGGTAGCTAGGTCCTGTGCCATGGAGCGCTTTAAAGATGGTGATCAATCCTAATTGTGACAACTTTTGCCTGCCTTCTTTTTCCGACATAAGACAGCCAGTGATTTCTTATGATACTTGGCTTGAGGAAACAAGCTTGTTAAGAGTCTGATTCTCTTGGTTAGCTCTGATAGATGATATTACATGGCTGATAGGCACTTTTTTTTCTCAAAACATCAGCAGTACTTGGGTTTACGGCTGTAAGTTGAAAATCCCCAAAGGTACAGTCTCTAAAGGATGTAAGCATTAGGAACAAAAAGATCAACTAATTGGACTTAATTAGATCATTTTAGTGAGGCATATTAGCATGATTGGTTTAACTTGGAAATAAAACCAAGATAAATGGAGATATCATAGATGTACTGGATTGAAATTATAAAAATTGATCTCTACGGGGTGGAAAGGGGTTACAAAAATGTAACAAAAGCAGAGCAGATCTGGTGTGTAAAGATTGGAAAAAGTGAAGCAAGATGTAAGTATAATTACAGGATTCAATTTGTTATCAAGTTCTTCTGCATTGGCCCAGACCACATCTGGACAACACATTTTAGGCAGAACATTAACAAACTGGTTTATGTCCACAGGAGAGCAATCAAGATGAAAAAAGGATCTGGAAGAAAAATCTTATGTAAATATTTGTAGACACTGGGTATATTTTACCCAGAGAAAATAAGACTGAGTGGGAAAAAAGATAGCTATCTTCTTCAAGAAATAATGACTTCAAATTTCAAGAAGAATTTTTGGGAATATCAAGAAACAAAATCTTAAAAGAGCTGCTTAATAATGAAACTGATTACCTTGGGTGGCGGAGAGCCCGCTCTACCGAATTTGTTTAAACAAAGGTTAGGTGATCATCTTCTAGGATGCTAGGGGATTGAACTACAGGCTCACCAAGATCCTCATCAACCATTACTTTCTATGATTTCATGCCACACAAAATCCCAGCAGAAAAGAGACCAGGGAAGAGAATCTGACATAATTATTTGCAAACACTTTTACAAAGAAGTAGGATTAGATCATGCAAACCAGGGCAAACAGGTAAAACTACAGGGAGTCTGAGAGTTAAATTGAGAAGGGGAAAATCAAGAGAGCAGAAAAATAAATTGTGCTCCTGAGTACGGTATTAATACTATATTCCTCCCTTTCATGCAGCTATGACTTGGTTGTTTTAGCATTGCTACAGGCTATCCAATGGTAAGGCAGTTACTGTATTTTTCGGAGTACAAGACACACCTTTTCCCTTCAAATAATCTGGGTGCATCTTATACACAGCATGAATACAGCATTTTTTGCCTCCCGAAACCATGCCTCCTTCACCAAAATGCCCATGCATAGCCTTTAGGAGCTTTGCAGAATGCTACTGGGGGCTGGGCAGGGCAGAAATGAGCAAAACAGGCTGTTTTTCCCCTCAATTTTAGCCCCCCCCCCAAGCCACCAGGAGCACTCTATAAGCCTCCTAAAGGCTATTCGTGCCCTTTTTTGACAAAAAACTGCCATTTTTTGCTTGTTTCTGCACACACACACCCCAGCCACCTAAAGGCTATTCATGCCCATTTGGGGGTGGGAAACCGGCCCGTTTTCATGAAAAATGGGCCATTTTGTACTGCATAGTACAAAAAAACTTTTTTAAAAAATTCGCCTCTTCAAAACCGTGGTGCATCTTATACTTCTGTGCGTCTTATATTCCGAAAAATACAGTAGTTCTTCTGAAAGTTGCTGAACAACAACAGGAAAAATTCTAACTTGGCATGAGCAGAATTGTGTTCTCTTCTGATGTCTTCTGTTCTTTACACAAAAGCCACCCTTTGCAATGAGGTACTTGGAGTAGGTACTTGGAGTAGTTGGAAAAATAATTATTAAAAATGGGATGTGTGTGTCTGTTAATCAATGTTGATAAGAGTCATCCAGCTATTATTTGTGACTGATTAACTTTGTGACAGGGTAAATTATTAAATGATAATTTGGACTCTTATGGACTGTAGACTGAAAATGCTTAGTTGTGAATGGTAATGGATCAGCATGATTGTTGTGGCCTGCCAGAGGCCAGCAGAGCTGGCATTAGATTCAGACAATGAGAAGGTTGGGGAGGAACATGGGCCAGTACTGAAGTCTGGGGAAGGCTCTGATGAGGGCTCTGCATCAGAGGCAGAGATGGGGCCACGGCTGTCGGACAGTTATCAGCTGTCTTCAGAGTCAGACATCAGTGAGGCAGACAAACAGTTGGAGCCTATTCCCAGTATGTGCATGCACAGAGTTGCCAGACAAAGGGAAGAGTTAAGAAACAAGAGTCGACTTGGGAGTAAAGCCACAGGTGGACAATGAATGGCCCTTCCCATAGGGAATAAAAGAGCAGCGTAAGGGGAGGAGTGTTTGCAGGAGACAATTAGTTCATTCCTGCATTCTTGCCAAGTATTGTGGCATCTAAAAGATATTGGCCTGGCCACTCTCCAAGCCTGATAAAGGTTGGTAATTGTGAACTATCTTGAAAGACTGTGGGGGAGGAAAGACTTTGCTGGAGCGGAATTTGCTATAAATTAAATAAAAGGGATTTATTGGGACAAGGACTCGGCTTCGTGCTGCTGGGGAAGCCTAGGTCAAGATGTGGGAAGCCTAGAACAAGATGTGAAAAGTGCATTGTTACAGAAAAAGACACGTTATGCATGTGAGATTTGTACAGCCATAAGGTTCTCTATGAACTCCAAAAGGGTTTCCTTCCATCAAATGGCCTCTGATATCCCAAAGTCAAAGTTTAAGACAATCCAGGTGACTTGCCTGATTCCTCCCAGCAGGAAGCTGGAATTTGTCAAGAGAAGGAACTTAAGCATGATGAGACAAATAATTACATTTAAGAATAATAACTTTAATTAACCCTTGATTTTTTTCCTCCACTCTCAGAAGTTACCCTTCTCTATCTAGCAAATAGATATTTGCTTCCGTCATCTTCTATATAATCTACCCACATATGCATAACATTAAATCACCATATTTATTTGTGCCAGAGAAACATGCAACATTGTTTTCACCGTTTGGTTTGATATTCCCCTAAAAAGAAAAAATCTTAAACATTTTTCTTAAGGATGTGACACATTATGAGTCACTACAACAGTAAACCTATTTCTTCTCTTCTCCGTGGCCACATTGTTACTTAGTTGCCCAAGAACAGTTATTGGTTTGGGATTCTGGCCTCCAGCCTTCAACCTCTAAAGATCCCAGCCAGTGTAATTCTGGAATATTATGGATGTATATGGTGGCCATTGGAAATTTAAAAAATGGGTAATGATAGTATGAAAATCTGGCAGTGGGGAATGAGTAAGGTGAGGAGAGGAAAGATCTCTATAAGGTCTTTTTTAGGAAAAGTATTTTTGAGGAATATTCAGTTTAGCTTTCGATTCAATCAAATTAGCTTTTAGCATGTAATAAGTATATAAAAATACAAGAATATAAGCAAGATCAGTATTTAGTATTGGGTGTAGTATGATTCACTCACAAGAAAGTCTCTTGATTTTTAATTAATGAAATGTGTAATTAATGAAATCCTTTTTCATTAGTTTTCACTTCCAGAGTAAAAAAAAAAAATGTCCAGAAAATATAGCCATAGCATATATACCGCTTCACAGGCCTCTCTCTAAACAGTTTACAGAACCAGCATTTTGCCCCCATCAATCTGGGTCCTCATTTTATTGACCTTGGAAGGATGAAAGGCTGAGTCAACCTTGAGCTGATGAGACTCAAACTGCTGGCAGTCGGCAGAAGTAGCCTGCAGTACTGCATTCTAACCACCGCGCCACCATGGCTCATGGCTTAATATAGGTAAAGACTACAGGAGAACAGTCTGTTGCAAACAGGAAATGCAGAAATAAATATACTGAGTAGATTTGGGAATAACCTAAAATCTAAAGGGGAGGAAGGATGAAATCATATCTCTCCAGTCCTGTTCTTTTTTCAATCACCAAGGAACATTATTTTGTCTTTTACAGAGCTTAGAGCAGGTGGCAACATCCATATTTACCTTGGAACCAACTGATTTTATGTAAAGGTTACAGTTCAAATTGGTGGTTATTTGAAAAAAATGGCTTTACTTGTTGTTCAGGGTTTCTTTTTGCTTTTCCCTTCTGCTCCCTTCTTTCTTTCCCTTTGTTGCAGGATTATGAAGAATGAAGCACTGGGGAAAAAAACACAAAGGCTAAATAGTTTATTTATAAAGGGTCATAGACTCTCTAATGTTCAGCCCCTTTTGTCCATCTCAGAAATGAGAATGAAGTGGTCCTTTTTGAGGCAGGGTGGTTTAATCTACTACACTGCTAGAGCAATGGTTCCTGTAGATCACTAGATTTAAACATGATCATCCTTGTTTAGAAGTCCTCTTCTGGTTGGCTTGCCATTAAACATGAGAAACTGTGAGAACACCATCATCCTATTTATATTTAAGAATAATGGATGTTGAAATGATAAATGAACAGCAGACAGACGGATCTGTTTTAGGGGCCCTTCTAAACCAAATAAGTAGGTGTGCCCTTTTTGTAAAGCCTGGAATTTAAGAAAAATTTAATAACCTTGAGACAAACTTTCCATCTTTAACAGAAAAAGATTTTCCCGTATCTGCACTAAAGGAGGTGGGAGGTGTAAACTTGCATGGTAACACATTTCATCCAAATCATAATCTGAACCTATTCCCAGTATCCCAATTATGTACCTTGAATGCTGGTTATTTGATCTCCTTCTCAGTAATAAAAGGCAGTAATGAAGATATGAAATTTCTCTGAGAATGTAAGGATCCTGCCAAATCCAGACTAAATGTTTGACTGACTGTCATGAACCAAAATAAAAATATCCAAACAAGCTACTGATAGTGCCAATCTTTGCCCCTGTTCCCATGACATCAGACTCGCATGAAATAGAAGCTGGAACAACCCTGCTGGTTTTGGCCAAAACTGTGCCTTCACCAGCCAAAATCTCAACAGATTTGTTGTGACTTCTGTGGTTCATAATCCAAACATATTTGGCTTTAGGTTTGCATGGAGGAATCTACACAGCATAATAATAATAATAATAATAATAATAATAATAATAATAATAATAATAATAATAATAATAATAATAATAATAATAATAATAATAATAAATTTTATTTGTTAGCCGCAACCCTCTCCCGAAGGACTCGGGGCGGCGTACAATCAAAACAAATAAAATACAGATAAAGACAAACATACATACATAAAAACAAAGACATATACATGTGCATGGAGGAGGTAGACTACTGAGTGAAAACAATTTAAAAACACAATTTAAAATCCCATTGAATAAAATTACCGAATTAAAAAACCCGTCAGGAGCGTTATGAAGTTATGGTTGAGCCAGGCCAGCTATTTGGAATAGTCTTGAGCTTTACACGGAAGGAGCGGAGGTCAGTGGTGGTCCTAATATCCAGAGGGAGGTCATTCCACAGGGCTGGGCCCGCCACAGAGAAGGCTCTGCTCCTAGGCGCCGCCCCTCGGCACTGTCTGGTGGACGGCACCTGGAGAAGTCCCTCTCTGTGCGAGCGGATGGGTCGTAGGGATGTATGGGGCAGAATACAATCCCGCAGGTAACTAGGTCCTGAGCCATGGAGCGCTTTAAAGATCGTAATCAAGACCTTGAAACGCACCCAACAGACCACAGGAAGCCAGTGCAGCTCGCGCAGGAGAGGTGTCACATGGGAGTACCTAGTACTCCCCATAATCACCCGCGCGGCCATATTCTGGACCAACTGCAGTCTCCGAGTGCATTTCAAGGGAAGCCCCATGTAGAGAGCGTTACAGTAGTCCAGGCGAGACGTCACCAGCGCATGAGTGACTGTGCGTAAGGCGTCCCGGTCCAATAGGGGGCGCAATTGGCGCACCAGGCAAACTTGGTGGAACGCCCCCCTGACCACGGCTGTCACATGGTCATCCATGGACAGCCTGGCATCCAGGAGGACGCCCAAATTGCGCGCCCGCTCCACGGGGGTGAGTTGAATGCCCCCAATGGCCAGAGATGGGATTAACTGGTTGAACCGGGGGGCCGGAACCCACAGCCACTCCGTCTTGGAAGGGTTGAGCTTGAGTCGGTTGTCATCCATCCAGACCCGTACGGCTTCCACACACCGGGACATCACTTCGACGGCCTCGTTGGGGTGGTTCGGGGTGGAAATGTACAGCTGAGTATCATCAGCGTACAGATGATATCCCAGCATAGCAAACACATATGTGCAAATGCTTCACAGGTCCACATGCAAGGGAATAAGAATAATGAATGTATCACTTTTCTTACATGGGATAGGGGAGAGGTGTACGACAGGATAATGACCCAATAGGGCAGGGGTATCAAACTCAAGGCTCAGGGGCCAGATCTGGACTGCAGGGTGCTTAGATCTGGCCGGTGGGGCTGCCCTGGAAACAGCAAAGCACTGTGGTGCCTCTGCCAGCAAAATCAGAGCTTGGGCGGGTCACGGGTGCTCCATTTTTGCTGGCAGAGAATTGATGGAAGCTGTCACAGCCAAAAATGGAACTCGGGAGCCAATTTTTGCTGGCAGAATGCTTGGGGCACCACAGGCGCCCCCGACATGAGTGACATAGAGCTGGCCATGTCCACACTGGCCACATCCACCCTGGGCCCCCGAGGTCAAACACAGCCCTGATGCAGCCCTCAATGAAATTAAGTTTGATACCCCTGCAATGGGGCTACAAAGAAGGAAAATGAAAGGACTGATATAGATAAAAAACATAAGCCTGATTTATGAAGATGTGAAATATTACAGTTGCAGTTGCAAATGTGTTACAGTGCAGAATGTTCATAATAGATCCGAATGCATTAGAATTATCCTGTATTCGGTCCGTGAAAGGTTGATGTAAAAGCATCTGACATTTCTAAGAAGTTCAGGCACTAATGCAAAACATCTGCGCAATTGATTGCTCTACCAGATCCAGGCTTATGAGCATAGATTTTTTGTTAGTTTGTTTGTTTATTGTGCAATGATCAAATGACAAAATATTAAATCATGCGTATATGAATAGATCTGATTCGAAAGAGCACCCTTTAGCAGGTGCACATTCATCAGAAGTGACTTTAAATGACAAAGAAGAAGAACATTAACTGTACTCAAAACTTTGCATAATAGAATAAGAAAATTTCTTCTCCGCTTGCTGAAGATTAATGAAGCAGTAACCCTGGGAATTGAAAAGCAGCAATCTTATCCACGGGTCATTTAGAATAAAAAATGGAAGTGTTTTCCCTGAAGCTATTTGTAACATCATAGCATTTTATCAGTACTGTTCATATTTCATTCATATAATAATTTCATGGTAGCAAAATGGCAGAGTTGGACAACAGCTCTGTTACAATTTAGAAAACTTATTAAAATCTCAACAGATTCATCCCTTTTCTCTCTAAATAGACAAGATAAATAAGACTAGAATCTCTTTGTATTCAGCCTTAAAATTCAAAATTTAAAAATGAGCAAAGTCAAATAGCAGTCTTCCTGTGACACTTTTCTTGCATGCTACTCTTGTTTTCCTTTTGTTTCCTAAATTTTATTTGCTCATTATTGTTCTTGACTTCTCATGCTGAAAAACAGAGGAATAAGCTCACTGCAAATCATTCAAAGGTTCCTTTTCATTTTCCCCCATTCCTCAGATCACTTGTGTTTTCCTTCTCTGTTTTACTTTACAGACAGTCCTCAACTTATGACCACAGTTGAGCCCAAAATTGATGTTGCTAAGCGAGACAGTTAAGTGAATTTTGCCCCATTTTACAACCTTCTTTGCCACAGCCATTAAGGGAATCACTGCAATTGTTAAGTTTGGGATGTGGTTGTTAAGTGAA
The DNA here is from genome assembly GCF_964273705.1 of Natrix helvetica. NCBI lineage: Eukaryota > Metazoa > Chordata > Lepidosauria > Squamata > Natricidae > Natrix > Natrix helvetica. The sequence continues at coordinate 173,462,104 of NC_138548.1, read as the reverse complement.
TCTGGATTCCCCCTTGGCATGGCTTATCAGAAGGTTGCAAAAGGGGACCATCTAACCCTGGGAAGCTGCAATGGTCATAAATATGGATCAACTGCCTAGCATCTGAATTTTGATCATGTGACCATGGGGATGCTGCAAAGGTTGTAACTGTGAAAAACGGTTATAAGTCACTTTTCCAGTGACATTGTATCTTTGAACGGTCACTAAATGAATTGTTGTAAGTCGAGGACTAACTATACTTCTAAGCAGCTGGTTTCTTGGATGAAGTGTACATGTATGCAACATGACTTTTGTTCCATGTTTCTCCACAAAGCAGACAAGCAAATAATAAGAAAAATCAACATAGTCCTTTGATTAGGCCTCCATAACATTTCTGGCCAGGACAACTGGATGAAGGGAAGTAGTCAGTGGTGGGATTCAGCTAGTTCACACCTATTTGGGAGAACCGGTTGTTAACTTTCTAAGCAGTTCAGAGAACCGGTTGTTGGAAGAAATCTTATTTTGGTTTTTTTTTCACTTTACAGGGCTAATCCTATAAGGAAGGCAGGAAGGAAACATTCTGGTGTTGTTTCTCGCTTAATCTTTATTGCCCTGCTTACAGAAACTGCCTCTCCAGTTAACCCTTATTATATTGTAACAGCTAAGGCAAAGCGCCCATCAACGTGAGTGACATTGGGTTGGCCACGCCCACCCAGTCACATGACCACCAAGCCCCACCTACCCAGCTGGTCATTAGGGCAGAAAACCGGTTGTTAAATTATTTGAATCCCACCACTGGAAATAGTACTATGGAGGCTGAAGTGAAAAACATCTTCAGTCAGTGACGATTTCCAAGGTATGAACCCTGATCAGCAGGAGAATTCTTGAATAGCTATTAGGATCTGACTGCTCCAAAAACATGCCCAGCTTCAATCATCTTTAATCCACTAGGTGTAGGAACTCATCTGATGGCTACAAATAGGATTGGGAAAGTGTTGCTTTTTCAAATTTTCCCCAAACCCACACAGCATGTAGAATTGTTGTAGGAATGTGGGCAGTTAAAATGATGGATGATGCCTTGACTCCTGCCAGGTACTATAAATAATCTAGCAATATGCATACTAGCATCCTACAATCAAAAGGACCAACTCAAGGCAAATTCTCCTTTCTCAAATGCCAAATGTGGCTAAAGAAGTCAATGTATTTCAATTAATATAACCTTTTTAACCCAGCCTTCTGGATTAAAGTCCTCTGTCTTTGTCACATTAGACAGCATGGAGCTAAACAATCTGATAGCATCCGGGTGTTTTGTTTATTTATTAGATTTTTGTGAAATCCTACCATTTTTAGTAAATAACTCAGGGCAGGAAATATACATAATACTCCTTCTTCCTATTTTCTCCACAACAACAACAACCCTGTAGTGTAAGTTGGGTTGAGGCAGAGAGACTAGTCCAAGGTCAACCAGCCAGCTTTCATGCCTAAGGCAGGACTAAAACACAGTTTCTTGGTTTCTAGGTCTGCACCTTAATCATTATACCAAACTGACTCTCACCATTACACCAAATCCTGCAATCTCTTACCATTGGCCATGGTGGTAAGGATAGACTGAAGTATTTGGAAGTCAATGTGAGGTCTACTCCTATTATAAGGAGTTGCAGTGAATCTGCAATATGAAGCTGTCTTTTATGCTCTAGATGGAATAGATTCTTGCTTGACATTGAGGTAGCTCCAGAACCATTTCTTCTACAATGTTTTAGCTTGACTGATCTACCACACTGAAGAAAACTTAATTGTAGTTCCTCTTTCCAAGAAAATTAGGAAGAAGGGGCTTTCAAAATGTTTTTTTCTAGCACTATTAATTCTATGGACTATCCTGTCCCCTGCAATCCAATGAACTTCAGATTATTAAAAACAGAACTGTTTAAGGGATCTTTCTGCTATAAATATCACCTATTTTTATTGGATAATTTATAATTTTATGCATGCTTAAGTGATTAGTTTGGTTTTAAAAAATTATTTGTGGAATGAATGTTTTATTGCTCAGACCGTAACTCACCAAGAGTCTCTCAAGTACGTTTAAAAAATCAGTCAATCATTCCTAAGATAAGCATTAATAGTATATCTTGATAGGTCAAATCAACATAGAAGTGTCTTTTTTGCATCAAGGTTTGATCCATATATGAGAGAAAGATCTACTTTTGATTAATATTGTGTTCAAGGCTCTAATGTTGCCCAAATTTTCATTCTTGTGATTTTTTTTAATTTATATTTACTAGGAATTTTTCCATAGATAAATTGAAGGAAAGAAACAGAATGACAGAGACTGAGAAAGGAAGGAAGGAAGGAAGGAAGGAAGGAAGGAAGGAAGGAAGGAAGGACAGACTGACTAAAATCAGGAAACGTAATTACTTCCAACCTTATTTTCCACATAGTTTGATAATCCCCCTCCCTCCTAAATATTTAATAAGTTATATAACTTATAAATATATAAATTCCTTCAGCTTCTCATTTAGTCTATTTTAATCTTCAAACCTGTAAACCATCATTTCATTTCTTTCTTCTTTCAATAGAAAGTTCATATAAAGTTTCCAGTCTTAAATATATAGATATATTGTTTGCCATTAGGTCAGTTTGCCATTTCTACAAGTTCTGACATTTGCAGTCCTCCACTGTGTAAATTAGAGTATTTGTGTGCAGTTATCATATATAAAATGAGTTTGCCATGGGTTTTTCTTAATTCATTGTCCATATGTCCCAATAAGAAGAGTTCTAGTTTGTTTGAAATATTAACCTAAAAAACATTTGCATTCTTATGTGAATTTGTATCCAAAATTTCTTGGCTTCCTCACAAGTCCACATGTACACTGAGAGCTTCTGCACTGGAGACAAATTCCTTGTGTGTGTAATCACACTTGATCAAATAAAGTATTCTAATTCCCTTCTAATTCTAATAATTCTAATTCATTCTAATTCTAATTCATGGTGAAATATCATCCATTCTTCACATTACTTGTGAAATCCCAGTCTGTTTTTTTTTTATAACATTCTTACAATGCTTTAAAATGACTTGTCATTTTTTTACCTTTTTTTGTAGGTAGACACATACTTCTACTTTCCTACAAGTCCAGATCTACAAAAACCCAGTAGGAAGAATTTTGTCATAAAAAAAAAAAACCCGGCCATTGGAAGTGGACTGAATTATGAGGAAAGAAGTTTCCAAAGTTGAATGTAGAATGATTGTAGAGTGAAAATAGGATCTTCATATGTTTTCCTTTTCCCTGGAGTACTATATTCCATTTGAAACAATTTGTGGAATATAGTCTTTATTTTCAACATCAACATCTCTTCAACCAAGCTTGGGACTCAAAAAACAACCTACAAAGTTCCCCCTGCAGGGCCCCATGGGAGTCTGACAACAAATCAGAATACAAGCTCAAATTCAAGAGCCCAGAGAGGTCATAAAACCCAGGCACTCTCAGCATCCCTTCTTTTTTTCTTCATCCAAGATCTTCAAGGCATGTGATCCTGTCCACCATTAAACCATCTTTCCAAGCAGTCTCCGTGTTTCCAGTGTCTTTTTCCCCACTTGGAACTGAACCCAGATGGACATTTCTTCCAACACTATAAATTACTTTTAAGACAGGAAGTAATATTTTACTTTACATAGCAGTAGCAGAAGACCCAGGAGCTAGAGAAACAGAGAAAATGATTTCGAAATTTCAACTTTGAGGGTTGTCCTGCACCAGGGCTCTTCTGCCATTCTGAGACTGGCTCTGCATCTTCATGATCACATAAGATCATCTTCCATGAGCAAAATAGCTGAGTACATCATAACTCTTCAGCAGCATAAATATCTTGTTTTGCAGAATAAAGGTTGAAATTTCAGAACAATTTTTCATTGTTGGAGACTTTTGCCTTATCGTACTTCATTTTAGGTCCATTGAATGGTAAGTAACACGCAAAAGAAATGATGTAGCAGTGGTTCTCAACCTTTTCCTCCCCACAGGCCCCCTTTTGTGGCATGAGCCAAGACCACAGGCCATTAAGACTTAACTCAAAGTTTAAATCATAACATTTCTTCAAGTCTTTGTGGACCTCCAATGATGGCATCATGGCCCCTCAGAGGTCCATGGACCAGAGGTTGAAAACCACTGATGTAGAGAATGAGGATTAAAGTGCTAAAGATGAAAAGGTTGCATGGGAAACAAGAATAGTGTTTTTCATTTCACATGCATTATGTAATGCTACAGAGTAGAGAGTTGGTCTCTGACAGAAAACCACTTGAAGAAACTAGAAGCATTTGAAATGTGGATTTACAGGTGGCCATTGCACATAAGCTGGGATGACAAAATCACAAATGAGGAAGCCAGGGACGTGCAGTCAGGGGAGGCAGGAGAGGCAGAGCCTCACCGCTCTCATCATGAAAAAAAAAGGGGAAAGGGAAAAGGTGCGGAGGAGCCTCGGAGAATGTGACTGCGCGAGCCACGGTCCCCTTCATGTTGACTCAGGAAGGCGGGAAATGGGACCATGTGTGCAGGACAGAGGGAGGTGCAGGCGGCTCCTCTAGCCTCAGCCTCCCTCCTGCACACGTGGTCCCATTCCCTGCCTTCTGTCGGGTTCTGACGCCATAGCTCATGGTTCCAGGGCGAATGCACATGCGCGAGCGGCTCCCTTCCTCGCACTGAGCAACGGCAGGTTTACAGGAAGTTGCTCGCGAAAGGATGGACTTTTCGGACCGCCGGCTACCGTTTCCCTGCCAGCTCGCTCATGAAAGGACCCTGGAAACCGAGTCGTGGCTGGCGCCTTGCTAAGAATTCCCCGCCTTCCTGATGACATCACCAGCCTCACCAGACATAAACCTCACCGCATGTCAGTGGAGGAAGCGATAAGCAGCCTTGGAAAGCCAAAGGAAATCATCAAAGCCATTAAAAAGTGAAAGTTAGAATATTTTGGACATGTGATGCGACGGAAAAATACAGCATCCTTCACTTAATCCTCCAGGGAAAAATTGAAAGCAAATGAGGTCCAGGCAGAAGAAGAACATCATGGCTTCAAAATCTAAGGGACTGGTTTGGATCAGCACTCAGCATCCCTTTTGCATGCGGCTGTTGACAAAAATAGGCTTGCCGACATGATCACCAACGCCCGATGACGGATATGGCACAAAAAGAAGAATGTAATGCTAACAAATGCAAAAGACCAACATAAAGGAATGCCTCTTGAAAAGGGAGGAATGCTTTCCCCATAGCTGAGTCAAAGCCAGGTTTCTTCAGCGACACAGCAGCAAGAGTAATGTTCAATAAAACAAATGTGTTCCTTTGTTCAGTTTGTCAGAGCAACCTCAAGGGACCACAAAGGCTATCAACAATGCAATTTCCTCCCTGTGCCAAGAAAACAATTCCTTCAACTACACCACCACATTTTTCAACAGAACTCAGTATTGACCAGTCGTCTAAGCATCACTAGCCATTTAGAACTGGTGAAATCCATTTAGGAAAGATCAATTTATTCTAAGAACCAGAAGTATTTCACATCCTTCTGTCATAACAAAAATGAGAAGTAGTCAAGGGAGCCGCGTTGGGGAGATTGGAAGTTCTGGCTTTGAAGCACGGCAAATGGATTCACCTTTGTTCTCCCATCACAATGCTTTGCAGGAGGATTGTCAAAGTGATATATTGCCAGGCTGCTGCAATGTTTCAGCCTTGTTGGTTTCTCTCCCCGGATTAGAAACTGAAGGGAAAAGGAAAAAAAAAAAATGTTTGAGAGTCTCTGTTACCTGAAAGGTAACTAGGCTTTTTGCTTAGAAAATTGTAAATCTCACTCTTTTATAAACATTGCCTTCCTCTCCCCCCACAGAAGCAGAGTCAAAGGCAGGAAAGCAATTCACTGTCCCTCGGGGTATCTTCCATTTGACACCTCTCCATCTATCTATTTTTTTAAATGTATTTTGTTTGAATTTCTTTTCTCTGCAAGCTGTAAAAGCAAATGCTATCTGTTTATGTAAAACGGGATGCACAATTTTATAGAAAATGGCCTCAGCTTCATGAAATACATGAAGAGGCAAACAGATGGAGTTTACACTGAATGCTAAAACAGTAAAATGTGAAACCATTGAGTGCCCTGCTTTTTTATCTGTCAGAAGTTAAATTTGTGTGTGTGTGTGTGGGGATATACATTCAGGTACAAATGTAGTGATATGTAAATTACTAATTGTTTGAATTTCTAAGGCAGCATACAAGGACTAAAACAAAATGAACTAATACATAGTCAAAAGCAAGCATAATATATGAAAAACACTGAATTACACTATAAATATTCTTGGCAAATTCCTGGAAAAGGTAGATTTTTTTTTAGTCTTCAAATGTATTCAGAATCTTATCTTAGTTTATTACCATAAAATACATTACAAACCAGTAGGAAAGATTCATGCTTAAAATAAAAGTGTGTGTGTGTGTGTGAATGTAAGTCAAGGAAAGCACAGTGAGTGTGGCTTCTGCAATTTTTCCCAGGTCTATGCCAGCATTATATATGTTCTTCTGAATAATAGTAAAAGTAATATGACAAAGTAGCAATAATGATGTACTGGAAGATCTGCAAGAAATACAATTTGCCTGCAAGCAAGAACTGGTAGGACCACAAAATAGGAAAAGTAATAGAAGATGAAGAAACTAAAGTGCTCTAGAACTTTAGAAGTCAAACAGACAAGCAACTGCCACTAACACCCCAGACTTAACAAATGTTAAGAATTAATACGAAACACAAAAAAGTCTGGATAGAGAATGTGGCAGTACCCGGAGATGATAGGATGAAGAAAAAGAACTAGAAGGCATCGCAAACTACAAAGACCTGCAAATAGAAATAGAATAAGTGTGGCAGAAGGAAGCAAAGGTAGTACCAATAGTAAAAGGCACTTTGAGTGCAATCCCAAAACATCTGGACCACCAGTTGAACACCATTGACATTGATAGAATCCCTACTAGTCAACTGCAAAAGACAGCTTTACTCAGAATAGATTACATCCTGTGGCAATACTTCTAACACCATCAAACATCAACATCTGCTTATCCCAGATTCTTCGGAAGGACTTGATGAGTGATAAAAGGGCCAAATCCAGTCTAAACATCTGACTGACTGTGTGATGAACCATAATAGTAAGAATGTATTTAATTTATAGTGACTTTGATTTATTAAATGTTAAAAACATTTAAGAACAAAGAAACAGTAAAAAAAAATAAAGATAACAAAAACAATGAAACCAATATGAATAAAGATAAGGGGAAACGGCTTCAATCACTTTCACCATAGGCCTGGATGAAGGATAATGAAATATAGTATCTCTCTTGCTCTCCCTGTATGTATGCATGTGCATGTGTGTTTGTGTATGTGTACGTGTGAATTTTTCCCTAATCAGAACATACATGTTATCTGTGCATGTAAGTAGGTTGAATCATACACATATACAAACATATGCATACCTATACAGTACATGTGTTGCCAATCTGTGAGAGGCCTCCTCAGGATTGAAGCTGTTTGTGCTTGCATGTATGTGGACACATAGAAACAAAAGGGAGGCTGCATATAATACCTGCCTGGTCATATGACCCAGAAGATGGGGTGTAGAATGGAGGAATCAGCCCAATTGCTTCTCCCAAGGGAATGTTCTAGGAAGGTTTCATACGATTGGATCCCATTTTATTTGATTTCTGGAGAGTTACCCTGCTGATGAAAAAGACAGCTTGTAAATTCATTGACATAATTTCTTTCCAAAATTGCATTGGATTGAAAAGAATGAAAAGCCATGGCAACTATTTACAAATCTAGCCACAATAGATTTGGAAATGCACACTGGAAGACACATTCGATTTCTCTGTCATTGGAATGAATATATTCTGTGTACATTTTTGTAAATGTATATTGTGATCAGTGGTGGGTTTCAAATCTTTACCGGTTGGAATGGGGCTGCCAGTGTCCTCATAAACGTGTGCAGCATGCACACGCACATGCGCAGTGAGCGCATGCATCTTTTGCGCCTCCGTGACACTCCATGTCGCTCCAGCTGCTCCGTGGAGTGTCACGCAGGCGCTGCACCATACACCTGCACAGAAGCCTTTAAACACCGGTAAGGAGCTCGGGCAGGCGGGTGGGCCCTCCGGAGCACCGGAACGGAACAGTATCCGGTGCTCCGGACTGGTTCCAGTACATCCATACCGGGGCATACCACCTGTATACCACCTGCAACTCACCACTGATTGTGATTCCCATCTGCATTTGAGCCATGCTACATCCGAAACATTTTCTGCTCTGGACTATAATATTTGAACTAATCAGATGAATATAGTTTTGCGTGTCTGAATTTTAAACAACCAAAGGGCAACCCACATTGTGAATCACTATTTAATCTCAATTTCCTTAAAACAGTTGAAGAAAAGCAAACAGAAAAAAAATCAATCAAAACAGAAAGTCTCTGAATTGTCTGCCAAATAGCAAGACAATGAGCAAGGGGAAGACAAAGTTTAAATATTGATATTTCGTAGTAGAAATACCATTTAGAATGAGGTCAGAAATGACGTTCTTTTAAATGCTACCAAGAACTTGTAGATTCAATCCCTTGAAAGATTAGTACCTACTTCATGACTCAAAAATAATAATCCGCACTCAATACACATCACCAACTGTGTACATCTTAGTCAAGACCTACCAACTATTAATGTGGAAATATTTCAAGCTCAAAACATTCCATTTTTTAATGGCTGCTTCAAAGGATCCACATTTGAGCTAGGAAAGAGGAAATCCCAAAGGTTATTACTCAGAAGCAATAATTCCCACTAATAAGAGGATAAGGATAGGATAACCAAGGAAAATTAATTAATCAAAATACAATCAAAAAGTGCAGTTTTTTTAAAAGAACAAGTATGCATATCTGAATATGGTTAGGAATAGCAAATATATACTATTTCTGAAATAATGTGTAGGGTGTGAAAAGAGCATTCCTTTGGTGTTACACAATCTTCTGACAATGAGGAATTGTGTTTTTCAAAATCCGTATCATTAGAAAAAAGAAATATGTGAAGGATGCCATAGGCAAAATTGCCACACTGAACTGTTCTCTATATTTAAGCCCCTTTTGATTTGTCAACCTGATCCAGTTGTCTTTATTTTCCATTCTTTTCTCTCCAGGTGTCAAACTATTCTTGATCAAGGACTGCTTTTGGTAGATATTCCCCAGTTTCAAAATATACATACCATGTCAGGGAAGTTAAAATTCAAAGTTTCCCTTTGTGAAGTGATGTTCTGAGTTGAGGTGGGAACTTGTTCTTTAGAAAAACACACTGAAGATCAGCTTCTAAAAAGAAATACGGATCTGGCAAAAACTGAAGTTTTGCAGTTGTATTCTGATAAACTGTGAAAATGTTTGGAAGAAAAATATTTCTACAACTGATGCTAGAATAGTCATCTTGAATCATTTCCTGGATTCTATTCTAGACCCATAGGTAAAGGTAAAGTTTCCCCTCGCGCATATGTGCTAGTCATTTCCAACTCTAGGGGGCAGTGCTTATTTCCATTTCAAAGCCTAACAGCTAACGCTGTCCAAAAACGTCTCCGTGGTCATGTGGCTGACATGACTAAATGCTGAAGGCACACAGAATGCTGTTACCTTCCCACCAAAGGTGGTTCCTATTTTTCTACTTGTATATTTTACATGCTTTTGAACTGCTAGGTTGGCAGAAGCTGGGACAAGTAACGGGAGCTCACTCCGTTACGTGGTGCTAGGGATTCAAACCACCGAACTGCCGACCTTCTGAATGAACAGACATTGAATGTCTGTTGGACGTTAAAGAATTTACAGGTTGAAACTTTCGTCTTCACTCTGTGCTGCCAAGATAACAGTTTAACAAACTGTTGGAATAACTCTTTTATTTGTAGCTATAGCGTTAAGAAGATGGAACCAACTTCTATTCCCATAAGTATTTTGATATCTGTAAGGGAGACATGAGATACTACCAGATGTGGTTCACAATCATTCAAAAAGTGAGTTGAGTTTTCTGATCATCAAGTGAGCACAATCACATTTACATTTGGTCTCATGTGTGTTCTACTGCAGTCCTGAGGCAAGCATTTTGGCCTAACATTTTCAAGTAGTGAATGATGCTTTAGAAATTACAGAAAGGACTGTAATTTCATTTTGTTGTGTGAGAAAAATATTTGTTTGTTTGTTCCAACTCCCTGCTCTTTCATAGTTACAAGACAGTGGTGGGATTCAAATTTTTTTACTGCAGGTTCTGTGGGCGTGGCTTGGTGGGTGTGGCTGCGGCTTGGTAGCAGTGGTGGGTTTCAAAAAAAATTTAGAACCTCTTCTGTAGGTGTGGCCTGCTTTGAGGAAGTGGCTTGCTGGCCATGTGACCAGGAGGGAGTGGCTTGATGGCCATGTGACCGAGTAGGAGAGGCTTGCCAGCCATGTGACTGGGTGGGCGTGGCCAACTTGTAAAATATGGTGAAACTCACTTAACAACACTCTTGCTTAGCAACCAAAATGTTGGCTCAGAAACTCTGGCATTTGAAGCACGCAAGTCTTAAAGCTGTCAAGTTATAAGACCCTTGCACCCCTAACCCTTTAGGAAAAAAAACCCAGGGGTGTTCAAACTTGACAGTTTAAGACTTGTGGATTTCAACTCCCCGAATGCCTCCTCTTGCTCTTCATCTTGATGATGTGCGGACGGGCAGGGGGAGGGAGCTGGAACCGGTTCTAAATGGCACTCTAGATTTGTGGAGCCTCTTCTATAGAAAGGTTAGAACTGGCAGGAACCCACCCCTGCTTGGTAGGCATGGCAGGGGAAGGATACTGTAAAATCTCCATTCCCTCCCCACTCCAGGGGAAGGTTACTGCAAAGTCCCCATTTCATCCTGATCAGGTGGGACTCAGGAGGCAGAGAATAGATGAGGGCAGGGCCAGTCAGAGGTGGTATTTACCGGTTCTCCAGAACTACTCAAAATTTCCACTACCGGTTCTTCAGAACTGGTCAGAACTTGCTGAATATCGCCTCTGTTTCAAGGACAGAAGATTAAGTAGAGGGACAAACTCAGAAACATCAAACTGTAGAGGTAGCTATCATGGTGGAGAGACAAAATGGTAGATGTTCTATCTCATTCTTTTGAAAGGAAAATAATTTATGGCTAGATGGGTTCTGAAGGGAAAGGAATGTCCATTAATGTCTAATAACTGATTGCTTGATTGATATATCTCTACGTTCTTGCATTTGCCAGGACTTGTGATTGGTTTTCTCAGAGTGCTAAAAAGTCACCTACAAACAAACACATCCCTAGATAGCCAATCCAGGCCATCCATGCCTTCTTGAGTTATGAAAACTGGAAGCTGGTTGTTTGAAAATGTCCATGGACTATTCTTACATATTATGGTTCAGCTCAGTTATAAAGAGACTGATTTGGTTGCCTTCAGACAACTGAATCTACTTGTCTGTGGATAGCAAACTTCTCATTTGAATCTCATTTAAGAAGGCAATCCAGAGGGCACTGTGGTTTTGTGGAATTAGCAGACCCTGATACTTCATCGGAGATGCAGACTTTCAAAACTCTGTTGGTCTCGTCACTAATTTTGAAGGTCTGGATAACATTTAGAAAAACATATCTGGGATTTAGGATAGTTAATTCTTTTTATGCAAATGACAGATGTTCCATAAAAGGGAGGAAAAGTTTTTTATAAGCCATTTCTAATCCCACAAGTAATCTTTGAAGTGGGAATTTATATACTGCTTGGTAAATAAACCAGGTAATAAACCATAAAGTAATCATTAAAAGTGTGCTAATGACTGAACAATAACTTCATGATCCAGGTTAAGAAAACATAATGAGATTTGCTCCATACTGTATTATGTATGTGCATAGGAGACCTGAACCTTTGACTTTGTGCTAAATATATCCCCAAAACATACTGAAGAAAATCTCCATAATGTACAGGCTTTATATGCTTGACCTGTAACTCAATTAAATATATTTGGACCAGCACAGAAACCTGAATAAAATCAATGCAGTAACTAATTTAATTAAGTGCACATTTGTAGATTTAGACTGTGAGTTCATCTTGTGGGGAGTTGATCTTGAAACAAATGTTCTATACATATCAATAATGTCTTCCTATAACACAACTTTCTCCACAGAGTGACTGCTTTGCAACATTATCTGATGAGGAGTTGCATTGGCCCCTTTAATCAGAACAAAGAGTTATTGGGTGCTTTTTTTTTACTTAGGAAGTACATAATTGGTTAGGAACTGCCAGTACAATGTGAAAGTTAAAAGAAGTCCTTACAGGGTATCCGATGCAGGCCACACTTTTATCAAAATGAGAACATGTGCATCATGATATCATAAAAGACGCTCCACCTCTTATTTGCTTACATGCAACATCATGATGTATCTACAGAAGGGGAAGAATTGCATTGGTAAGGTAAAGGTAAAGGATCCCCTCGCACATATGTGCTAGTCATTCCTGATTCTAGGGGGCGGTGAACAACTCCGTTTCAAAGCTGAAGAGCCAGCGCTGTCCGAAGACTTCTCCGTGGTCATGTGGGCAGCATGACTAAACACCAAAGGCGCACAGAACACTGTTATCTTCCTACCAAAGGTGGTTCCTATTTTTCTACTTGCATTTTTACTGCTAGGCTGGCAGAAGCTGGGACAAGTAATGGAACCTCACTCCCTTATGTGGCACTAGGGATATGAACCTCCTTTGCTCCCTCTCCCTTCTCCAAATATTTTTTTTCTGTATAAATTGCAGAAAGCCTTTTTAGGAATGTTTATCCCAGTCTTTGTTTCAACTTGATTCACTTTATTTGTGGCCTTATCTTTCACCCAGCCTCCTGAATATATATCTTCCTTCCATTCCAGCACTTGTCCTCACTCACTGCTATCCATGAAGTGAATGATTACCTGGTTGTTTTTTTCTTGCATATATATTTTTTATTAAGAATATGTATTAAGTAAAATGTAAGTATAACAAATTTAGTGACTCTTCACCCCCTCTAAGGTTAGAATTATTTCTGCATCCCATATCCGATCTCTTATCTATAAACAATTCCATAAAATATAATCTTTCAGTACTGTGTTTGCAGAAAGTCCACCAATGTTGTTACACTAACTACATAGTGCATACTAGTTACATACTGTTTTTTTTAAAAAAAAACCTCAAATATGAAGAAGACGAACCATATATTTTTTTAAAAAAATAATTGGCCACAACTGTCAGCTATTGCCAAATTTGAAATTTGCCTGATTTTTTTTAAAACTAGAATAGCCAGTTTTGGAAGTACACTAAATGAATCACAGATAAGAACTTTGTACCAGGCAGCTAGTGTTGGGACACCACTAGAGAACAAGACATTGTTAGAGACATTTTCTTTTCTTCCTCTCTTTAACTCCAATTTACAAGAAAAACTATGCCCTTGGCAGTTAGTATCAAGTACTTTTCAAGCAATTGATGAGGGATGGGCTTCAAAAATTTTAGCAAGAGGTTCTCTGTCTGGTTGCTGGGTGGGCGTGGCCATGGTGGGCATGGCCTAGTCGGCCTCCTACACCATGGAGGAGGGGGGAATTTTCCCTTCCTTGGGCTCTGGAGCTATCCTCGAGCCTCTAGGAGGGAAAAAATAGCCTTCCCAGGCTCCAGAAGCCCTCTGGAGGCTGGAAATGGGCCCATTTCCAGCTTTCCAAAACTTTCGGTAGGCCCATTTTTTGCCCTCGCCAAGCTTCCGTGTGTGCCCTGCACTTACCTGCATCCAAAACGGGCTGCGTGGGGACTCCTGGGAGGGGAGGAGTGGGGTGGGCAGGGCCTGCCAGGAGTGGGATTTGGGGGTTCTCTGAATCACACAGAATCTTAGCTAGAGATTTTCCCAAACTCATGTGAACTCCCAGCAGCCCACCCATGAGCAATTCTTTTTCATTTAAGTCCTACATCATTTACAAACCAAATTACATGGAGTCTTTAGGAATCTTTCATCAATCTCCCCTTACCCAGTGGAGCCATGATTTATGTAAGTCACCATCTACCTAACATTTCTTATCGTGTGTTTCCAGGATTGAAAATTGTTCTATGGTTCATAGAAAGCCTGTCCAGCTTATGATTTGTAGCATATCCATCCAGTATTTGGTTTCTAGCTCTCCGTTCTTTTGCATTCATTCTACAGGTTTCTGTAAAACTTTGTGGAAACAGAATATGAGGAATGATATTGCAGAAAAGTTCATTTCAACAATATTGGACTATAGGGCTTGAAAAAAATTTTGTAGCAACTTGTAATAGCTTCACTTTGAGGTGATAGATTTTGTAGAGCAAAATGATAGCCTAAAGCTGTAGCCCTGAAAGAAGACCGTAGCCTGAAGTTCAGGCCGTCTTAGGTTTCTTAGTGTTTCATTCCTGTCAAGCTATGATTTTTACCAAAATAACAGTTGAACAGATTTATTATAACAGATAATGGCAAAGACTATTTATTCAGAGGTACATAGTTACTGAGAATAAGAATAAAAGAGAAATGTTTTGCTTTTAAGCCCTCGGCTGGACTTTTGGAAAATATCTCATTAGCCAAAAAGGGAAATGGGCTGAATCTTGATTTCATAGATAGATGATACACAGGTAAATGATGATAGATGATAGATAGAAAGACAGAGAGACAGAGAGACATATATATACATATATATATATATATATATATACATATATATATATATATATATATATATAGAGAGAGAGAGAGAGAGAGAGAGAGAGAGAGAGAGAGAGAGAGAGAGAGAGAGGTGGACAGACATATATACACATATGCACACACATACACACTATGACACTGCATTAATTGTTTGCTAGCTGTGCTGAGATATTACTGCGCAGGTCATAGGCCTTATCAGCAATGATTTACTGCGCATGCTTCTTAACACGTTTCTTAATACATCACACATTCCAGAGACTTCTGTACTTTTGATCTTCTGTTCGTCTGCCAAGAAGGTGGACGACAATTGCTCTTGCCAAAATGTAACAATTAGAATAGATTTGTTTTCATTTTATTTTCATATTAAAAGTTTGTTTTTAATTAGAACATGTTATCGGGTCTTATTTTCGCTTTTTCTAAAGATATGCTTTTTAGGAAAGCCGACGGTCTACACCTCATTAGCTCAAGGTGAAATTTCCCCTGACACACTATACACACACACATGCATACCAGTGGTGGGTTCCTACCAATTCAGACCAGTTCAGCTCAGCTGGTAGTGGTTTGGTGGCCAGGGTCGCTGGAACTGAACAGGCTCTCCTGGTGGTGCCATCTTGTTTTTCGCTTCTGCATATGCGCAAAACAATTTTTATTGTACTGCGCATGTACACACACGCAGCGCGTCCACAAGCGAACCAGCAGTAGTGGCTGACACATACATACACATACACAAATATAGTTGCCTTCTAAGTCTTAATTATTGATAAATATTCCAAATGTAATAAAATACTTTCCCTAGTTAAACTAGTTTTCCAACCATTTTACTATACACTTAAATAATTAACAGGATGTGAAACAGGAAAAAATGTACATAAATCTGAAGTAAATAAAATAAAAGGTCTTAGCATGCAAATGTGTTTCCCTAAAATATATATTTAAAAAACCCACAATGGTGAATATGTTTGTTAAAAAACTTAAACATTAGTAGACACTGGTGTAAATGAGAATTTCAGAAGTGTATTCTGATACATACAGAGCCCAGGATGCACAAATAACTATAAATTAGATCAGATCACCTAAAAATATGAATGAAAACAACATTGTTGAGTAAGACTAAGTCAAATAATCAAAATCAAATCATCTCAGCATGTGTATTGATAGTTGGATGATACTGTACTTCCATATGACTATACATTAAAGTTATATTTACTTCTTAAATTGCTAAACAGGTTAAATTCTGCCTTTTTTATTCATTACTGATCATTAGACTGAACTAAGCTGCTTCCATTTGCTGGATTCACAAATTGCTCCACGAAAGAAGCATGACACTGAAACTATGTTCTTTTGTTCAAATAGTGCCATAAAATATGCATGTTAAGACTGCCAAAAGCAACAGTACTATCAATTAGAGTTTTATCAAGCAAAGACTGGAGGTTTTGGGGGGATTTTTGGCTTAGTTGTTGTATAATGATTAGAAACCTTTCAGCACTGACTTACACAACTTGTTTCTTTATTTGTCTTCCTTGCTGGTTGGGCAATTACACTTTGATAAGACCATAAATCACATTAAACTGTATTGAACTGAATGGTACCTTTTGCTCTTATTAAACAATCTGTATGTATTTTCATGAAGCAAAGCGGTGAAAACGGTGAAACATATTCATTTTTCTCTTACAACCAACCTTAAACCTCTTATTTCATGTTGTCCTGTAGAAATAAAGACCTGGATGTTGGAATTGTCTCATTTGTATCTTCATTGTTAGACATGCGCCCTGGCTTAAACCTTTGCAGGATTTCAAAAGTAGCTCCTTTTGTTCTTCCACTTCTGTCTCCTCTTAGACATAAGAATGGAAGGATTGGGAAATATTATTGTTTTTCCAGTTGCTGGAAGAAACTAGAAGACACACTTAAGGGATGCTTTGCAGCTTTTTCTCTTTTAGCGGCAGCTGCATTAGAGAAGAGCTGGAGAGCAGTGTGGAGAGAAATTGCTGTGGCTATTAACGCCCTAATGTACATTACAACAAAGTCAATAAAGTAGTCAATAAAGCATGTTGCTTTTGACCTCTGCCACCATGGAGAAAAAAATTAGTGACAGTGTGTCATTTAGGATATCAATCTGTCTATTCCAGTATCGGAATAAGATTTAATAATGATAGTGTGTCTATCTCAAACCCAAACTAAATGAAACGATGCTTTGTACTAAAGGTCCAGAGTGAGATATTTCCACACACACACACACAAAAAATCAAAGATCCAGTCACAAAGTCAGGAACTAGAGAAATCTGCAATGGGTAGACAGGTTAGGAGTATAGGAGAAGGAAGAAGCTTATATAGGGTTATGTTGATCTCCACTGCATGGTCTTATTTTGCTAGTGATGTGACTTAGGGCTTAGCGCTCTCCCAATATCAAGCTCTGGTTCTTTTCTATCTGAATTAGTAGCCCCCTTGAACATCATTCATCAGGTGGTTGAAATATTCCATTCAGAGTTTACTAGGTTCTCCTCTTCAACCTCGAAATCAGAAGAGTCCATAACCCTACTAAGCATCATTACCTCCTTAATGTATGAGACCAATGACTCTCCTTAATGTATGGAAAGGTAGAGTTGAATGACTTTGAACAGATGCCTGGGAAATAAGATTTTGCCATCTTTCCCACACTTTTGCCATTCTTAAGCGGCAGGACATCTGGTAAAGGCATTCTGCAGGTACAACATGTGACTAGGACTGTTTCAGATTACAAGTCCAGCATTCTTCAGAAAGAGCAGCAACCAACTGACAGGTTGCACTTGGTATAGGGCATGGAGTGAAACAGGAGTTGCTTTCCAGGCACATCAGGAATGCTCTCCTAATGACCAACCTATTAGCCAAGTTATAGCATTCTTCAGCATTCAAAAATAACCTGACTGATGGGCATAGATGTGACATTGGAAGGAGCAATTGAAGAATTCCAACAATACACCACTGCTGTGCCTTTGACCATCAGTCAGACCATATCTGATCAAAAACCTTGTTTTTGGAAGAATAATATCGATGTCACAAAAAATCTATAAATGCTTGGCTGGCAGGTTGCCCAAGCAATTGTGTAACCTAGACTAAAGTATAAAGGCAGTTCTCTTGCTTTCACCCTCTTTAGCCATAATATGTCAGTGAGGTCCAGGAGAGGTGATTGGCAAGTGCTAATCACATTCCCTGAACCATGGGAAGTGTTGTGCTATCCAGCAAGTAGCCATGACCAACAATTCCTGAATGTAGCCAATGCAACACTCAAACGTAGGCAAAGTGACTCAACCTCCCACCCAAGCAAATAACATTTGATTAATAAAAACAGTGAACAAAAGTGACAATTCTCCCCCAGCCTTCCAGTTACCATAGTAGAATATAGACCTGGTAACAGAGCTGGCAGAAGGTGGCTCTATGTCCTGGTTTAAATCTCCTGGAGAACCAGGCTTTAAAAATGTAAATACAAGATTGGTCTAGCATTCTTTCAAAATAGCAGGAAATGCATGCTTTCAAAATGCTGAAAAGGTAAGATGGAGGAATATGCCAAATGGCCCATGGAGTGAAAGACTCAGTGGGGAGGAATTACCCTGCACTTGCCCCTCCTATGACATCTCCAACATTTAGAAGGCGCTGAAGGTGTTGTTGTTGGTTTTTTTGCAGCAAAATCAATGCCAGGAGAAATTGGAAAACACTGGTTCTAAAATGTCCCAAAGGTGCTTTTTTCAGGAGGCAACTGGAGCACCCTTTGAATGGTATGGGCGTAGGAATGGATTTCCAGAGGAAAAATTGCAGACTACAGATGACCCTGAGGACCCAGATAAACCTCCAAGTGCTTCAACAACCCTCTAAAACAGTGTTTCTCAAACTTGGCGACTTTAAGTCCTGTGGACTTCAACTCCCAGAATTTCCCAGCCAGCTATGCTGGCTGGGGGATTCTGGAAGTTGAAGTCCACAGGACTTAAAGTCGCCAAGTTTGAGAAACACTGCTCTAAAAGGATGCAAATGACCAGCTGTCTGCAATGAACATAAATCCTTCCATTTCCCCACTATCTGTCCGAGCTGAAGAAGCTTCGTGGATGAGAAGCGAAATGTCTTCAAAAGAAAAAAACAAGAAAGTCCAGGTGCCTCCTGAAAAGAAGCACCTTTGGGACAACCATGACCTGGAAGAATACAGGTGTTTCTAAAATGGATTTGCTAAATTCAGATGCTCTGTCTGGAGGGAGCTGGGGAATTGATAGAGGTGCTGTCATGACAATACATCTTTTAAAAACAGTACATGGGGCAACTTCATGCTGCAGTTAATAGGACATGAAGACAGATTAAGATGTCAGCAAGGATAAATATAAGTAAATATATATACACATAGAGAACTTTATTGACTGTTGTATGTCAAGAATAAAAAATGAAAATAAATTTGCTTTGCAAAATATAGTAGTCTCTGTCCAATTTCTGAGCATGCTGTTTTTTTCTCTTTATTTCTATGGCACTGAAACAAAATTTGCATACGGAAGAAAGCAACAGAGCAATAGTCTAGCTGACATTTTGTGGCATTATAAACCTTTAAATGTTCATTTTAATTAGAGACTGTAAAACTTGTCACTTTAGGTGGTTTTGTGCAAATCCATTAAAACTGCAGAGTTATCTTTCCTTTTCAGAACAATGGGTATAAAAGAGATTAGAAATAGTCTTAATGCCTAAATCGTGGGATATTTTTGCAAAAGGCAGAGGAACAGCTAGGGAAAAAAATAGAATGAGTGCTTTGATCTGTGAAATAGATTGCAAATTTCCTTCCTTATCCTGCCATTCTTTTACCCTCTATTTGGCATGGGGGAGGAAATGGGAAATTCTATTGACCCATCACTTCATTTGAAAGATCAATAGACTGTTCCTGAAAAGCCTATTAATAAAAGTCTAAGTTGACAATTCTGAGTGATCATTGTCACCCCATCAAAGTATTTATGTTCTCTGCCTTTCTTTTTCCGGATCATAAAATAGTCCTACACTAATAAAGAATCTCCTGAATCTCTAACCATAGGTGAACTTTCTTTGCTCCATTCTGGAAGTATTTAGAGGTTGTTAGTTCAAAGTTTCTTTTGTTTATGTACAAGGAAATATATACATGACCTTTGTATCTATTTCCATGTTCCAGGAATTGTGTTTAAAGTTAGTGAGATAGATATATTTTATTTTATTTTATTATTTACTTGATTTCGATGGCCACCCATCTAAGTAAGTAACTCTGGGTGATACACATCATAAAACATAAAAATAATTAAAACTATGAAAACATTACAAAATAAATATATATGGCACTAAGAAAACAGTTACTAAGTAACTGAAATGAGGCCCATAAAGCACCGGGCTTGGATACATAACCAAATCTTCACGGTCTTATGAAAGGCCAATAGGGTCACAGTCATCCAGAGGGGAGAATATTCCAGAAGGCAGGGACTGAAGTACATCTCTTGACTCCCACCAGTTCACATTTCTTGGCTGATGGAACTTGCAGAATGCCCAAACAACTATACAACTATATATAATGTCTGTCTCTCTCTCACTAGTTCTCTAGTTCCTTCCTTCCTTCCTTCCTTCCTTCCTTCCTTCCTTCCTTCCTTCCTTCCTTCCTTCACACACATACACTCACTCACTCACTCATTTAGAGCATCAGAAATCTGATCCACATATTCCATATGTACCCATGGTTCAGAAGTTAAATCCATACTTGTATAGAAATTCATATTTCATTAGCAGCAGTATGCGGGAAACATGTACTGATTCTATTTCTGAAATGGCTGCTCAGTTCTGTTCTGGTGAGGAGATAATTTGGAGTAACTAACTGATTAACTTGCACATTTCAGTCTGAAAGGAATTTGGCTGCATCCTTCATTCTCAGAGTTTGCCATTGCACACAAATTGCCCAAATAGAACCCCATCCTAACTAATTAGTAAAGATTATTCAACAGACTTAGAAACTGATAATATGACTGAATGAAGACATTACCATCTTCACTAGTCTTGGAAAGATTATGCAAGTCCTGTCTTGACATTTACAGACTAGAATTCAGGCTAAGCTGTTTTTTATGTATTTTATATAACCATCAGGACTCGAACTTAACTTGAACAAACTTCAGCCATGATTGTATGAATCTTTTGCATGGCTCTGTAAAATATTTCAGTAAGAACATTTTATCTTTACACTGTATCTTCAGAAACTAAGAATCATTAGGGAAAATTTATCAGTAAAGTCTTTACCCAAAGTTATTACTAACAAATTTCACATTCTTTAGGGCAAAGATCCACCAGTTTACCAGATGAGATTATGTTCAATTTTATAATTTTATAGTTGTACGCCGCCCCGAGTCCTTCAGGAGAGGGTGCGGCTAAGAAATAAATATATTATTATTATTATTATAGTTCCAAAGATTACAGACATAACATTAATTTGACCATCCTATAAAAATCCTTGAATAGTTTAGGAATCTTGATTCCACTAAAATTTCTAATCCCCGTGGAACTTCAGAAATAGCAATAGCAGCGTAATAGCTAATAATAATGTTTGAGCAGGCCAAAAGCATTTTGAGATAAAGCTGTTTTACCTTTACTAAAAAATTAAATATGGAATTGAATTATTCCATAATGTAAGCTTAGTGTGAATGAAAATTCTACTTGCACCTCAATATATTTTCCCCCATATAAAAAAGAGAGAGAAAGACCTTTCAAAATGCAAATCAACTTTGATGTTAAATTCATCTTCATCACAGTCATCTCTGTGCAATACTCAAGAGAATTTCAGGCCATCTGTCTAAATCTTCTTTCATTTGTATCCAAATAAGAAATAAGTTCTAATTTACCAACTGATACATGCTTTCATCTTTATATCAAGGTAAACAAAGAAATCAGAATCCAACGTGGAGCACAACGCAATCCCCCTACCTTCTAGAATGACTCCATGACCCAATGGCATCTACTCCAATTTGTAGCATAAACAATTAGGCCATTAATTCAATTACATTAGATTGTGATTGATAGCAGTGTACAAATGGTATAGGCAAAGCAGGAATCTGCAGAGACAGGGAGGCCTAGATTTCCCCTTCCTCAGGTTACAATAGGAGCCATTATAGAAAAGCAGAATGGAAAGAGGGAGAGTGGAACTGGCCTTGGTGATGCAGCTATCTAACCAGGGATGGGTTCTGGCAGTCACTACTGCCAGTTTGCTCATGGCCACTTCGCGCATATACTTCACACGCATGTGCAGTGCAATAAAAATTGCTCTGTGCCTGCACAGAAGCAAAAAACAAGATGGGGGGGCCTACGGCGTCGCCCAGAGAACCAGTTTGGGGGTGTGGCAGGCCTGGGTCACTGCCGGTTCCAGCGACCCAGGTCGCCAAACCACTACCGGTTCAGCCAAATCAGCCCGAACCAATAGGAACCCACCATTGTATCTAACTTTCTCCTTCATTGCTGTTCCCTAGTCAGCTATCACTCTAGTAGCAGCAATGACATTCTTCTCTTCCTTTTCTCAGATGGATTCTGTCACTGGGTAAAAAATGGTGATGAGTCCTTGAGAAGATCTGGCTGCTTCCCCAGCAGTTGTTGCTGAAACATTCTTCCTCTTATCCATTTCTTCTCTATTTGTGTGTGTGTGTGTGTGTGTGTGTATCTTTTGTGTGTGTGTGTGTATCTTTTGAATGTAGAGACAAGTAGAACTGCATGTAGTTGAATGCTGAAAGGGAGAGGAAGAGAGGTACACTATGAAGTTGAAAGTAAGAAAGGAAGAGGAAACAGATATTTTGAAGAGATTAAAGAGATTGCTAGTCCCACTTGTTAAATTAGACCAAGAAATCAGCTCTATAGAAAGACTAAAACAACTACTGTTTTGATAGGTTATAATAATAGACTCTTTCAAGACTGTGTTGTACCTCCTTTTTCATATACCTCAATGAATTAAGGAAATATCTCTGTCATTTTTTAATATTATCTGAACTTGAAAAAATGTTCTAGCCACTTTTGCATAGGCAATGAAGTTAATCTCTCTCAAGATCCTTACTCTCTACAAAAATGAAGTGAAGAAGAAAGAACTGTAACTGTCCTCAAAATCACTGTCATGCATGTGGTGATCATGCCTCATTAGAAGGGTTCCATGTAAGGGGTTAGAAATAGATTCCAAATAGGCACCCTGGTTACCTATAAAATATACCTTCTCATCTGCATAAAATGAAATATCGGGCGTCTCCCTTCTTGATCCCATCATAAATGACACCATTTGACAACATTTTCGTGTGGCACCAATTATAGAGAAGATGAGAGGAGGTTGACTCCACTGGTATGGACATGTCCAGAGAGCAGCACCTTCCACAGTGGCCAAGACTGCCTACCAACTATAAGTCAATGGCCGGCGACCTCGTGGGCATCCAAAACAGGGATGGCAAGACACCATCAACAAAGATATGCAAGTCATGGGCCTGCGCCCTGGAGACATAGATGACCATGCAAAGCGACATTCAATAATCTAAAAAGTGGACCCTGCACCTGTGGGAATATGCTAGGAAGAAGGAGGAGAAGGAGGAGGAGGAGGAGGAGGAGGAGGAGGAGGAGGAGGAGGAGGAGGAGGAGGAGGAGGAGGAGGAGATCTGCATAAAATGCAATCTTGCATTTTATCCATAGGTGTTTGCAGAGGGATACAGAAATGATGCATTGTGTTTTGTGATATTGCAATGCACATCCACCCCCCTTTCATACTGGTGTTGCAGTTTCACATACAAGTATGTAGAGGAGGATCTTGCCTCATGACATTGCTATGCATGCTTTGTCATTTTGTGACAAATTCACAGCTTAGTGCAAACACACCTGACTGTGTTTGCTCATTTACTTCAATCCCTGATACAGTTTCAGAATTTCTAATTATGTTCAGAAGAACTTTTAAATCCAGAAAGACGAGAAAAGGAAAAAAAGATAGAGAGATCATTAGCTGGTATCGTAAAATAAATTTAATTAGGGAAATGACAAACCATTAATGCCCCCTGGTGAGTTATGGAGTGAATAATCCTTGTGGTGGAATGTAGCTCTTAAAAGTTATCTCCCAAGGAATACTGCTATTAATAGAGAAAAAGGTTTCCAGCATTAAAATATAGAATGTTTCTAACAGATTTATTCTTCAAGTCAGAGATGCATCAGTTAATAGTTATAGTTATAATACTGTACTTCATGACTATCTGGATGTAGCTCAAATAGTTTCCAACAGAAGCCACAGATAAGCGTGTAAAGGATTGGGCCTTTATACTTCTGCTTTGCACATGGAAGATGTAAGAGATGCTTTTTGAAACAAACTTTAAATTGTAGTGATCTTGTGTTGTCCCCAGAGTGACAGAAATATAGCTGTGTGTTTCAGGACCAAATAATACTCGCGTACCAAATCACCAACTTCTCCTTTCAATGAAGTAATAGAACTGCCCTTTAAACAGACAACGAAAGCTAAAGTCATGAGATTTCTCCGAGAGGTGGGAATTTTAATCTGATGATTTCTCTGATATCATTGAGTTCCTTGTGATTGAAGCATATATCACAGGCATCCTACATTCTCTATATGCAAAGAGAGCTAATTGGCTGGGCTGAGAGATTTGACTAGCTAGATCACAGGTGTTAAATTCGCGGCCCATGGGCTGGATTCATCACGCGCTAGCCACGTGCACCCCTGGTTCAGCAAAGGGGGAGAACTTGCGATACATCACGTGACAATGATGAGATGACGTGAATTTGACACCCCTGGGCTAGATTGAGTAACCTGACATTATTCTACCCACAGTTTACTTCAGCTCCAGAACATCTAGCCATGGTTTTCAAAGCTGTTTTGGAAAATAATAATGTTTGAAAACTATAGCTTGCACCTCAGCAAAAATATCATACCTGAAACATTCTAGAAAATTGTCCATTATTAGACTTCATCCATCTCAAAATTCTGATGCTCCTTTAAAAAAGAAAGCCCTCTCCTCCCCCCCTTATACAAACCCCATTTGTTGTTTTGATTCATTTCCACTGTCAAAGGCATTTGTTTCCTGTAATTAATCTTAAAAGCCATGACTGTGCAAATGATGTTATTTGTCCTCCTTATGAAATATTCTCTTGTCTTTTATCTGGTTCACATAAAGAGCTCATCTACTTCTTCACATATTGCTATGATGTTAACAAGCAATTTTGGGAGATGAGATCTCAAAGCTAAATGTATCTAAAGAGTCATCAGAATAGAGGAATCAATCTAATATTCAGCTCCTGATGTTTTAAATTGGAATATATTTTGGATGTGTATTTTACAGCATGGTAGATTATAGGTAGGGGAAAAGAATAAGACAGTAACTCTGACCATACTATCAGTCCAGAATTACTGCAAACGACAGTAGTAACTGTTACGTAGATAGAGATGGACCCTGACCTTTAGATATTCAAAGCTCAATACAATACAATACAATAGTAGAGTTGGAAGGGACCTTGGAGGTCTTCTAGTCCAACCCCCTGCCTAGGCAGGAAACCCTATACCGTTTCAGACAGATGGCTATCCAACATCTTCTTAAAAACTTCCAGTGTTGGTGCATTCACAACTTCTGGAGGCAAGCTGTTCCACTGATTAATTGTTCTGTCAGGAAATTTCTCCTCAGTTCTAAGTTGCTTCTCTCCTTGATTAGTTTCCACCCATTGCTTCTTGTTCTACCCTCAGATGCCTTGGAGAATGATCAGACCCTGTTCACTTCCAAATAGTATTTATTTTATTTACTTAAAACATTTATATTGTCATCTACCTTATACCAAACTCTGGGCAATTCCCAATCAAGGATTCAAATAACATAAAAACCATATTGAAACCGTAAACATTAATAAAAAAAACCTGGCACCAAGCTTCTGACATTAATCTATCCTAGTACTTGGGGGACAAGCCAGTTCTTCAGTACTTTTCACAAGGCTAGGAGTTTAGAAATCAACCAAACTTCAAGGAAAAAAGTGTTTCAAAGGACACAGAAAATTATAATATATAGGCTTTATAAGTCAGGAATTGTCCAAAATTCAATTCTATAGACTGGAATTAAAATTAATCTATAGGTAATGAAATTCTACTACCGGTATTAATCTTCTATGATATACTGCACATGAACCCCTTGTGTTATTGTTAGTTGCTTTGAGAAATTGTTTGATGTGAAATTTCAGCATGGATATTCTTGGTCAGCAGCTCAAAATAAGAATCCAAGCAAAAATGCATGTTTAGGGCAAGGTAACCTTAGAAAGGCGTGTTCAGTAGTTAAAATATGATAATGTTCAAACATAAATATTTAAATACCCATGTTTGTGCAGTTTAAAAAAGCATTTCAGATGGATGTAGATTTGAGTCAGATACAAAACTGCTTAGAAAGGGATGAATTGATTAGTTAATAGCTCTGGTACTTTCAAGTGGAATACAGGTAATTTAGTAATAATATCTGCTGCAGATGATGTTGTTGTTGATGATGATGATAATGAAGATATATATAGATGATAGATGGATGGATGGATGGATGGATGGATAGATAGATAGATAGATAGATAGATAGATAGATAGATAGAAAGATAGATAGAGAATGAATGATGAATTTATTCTATCCTGATTAGTGTACATTTAAAGTGAAATTAAGTTTTCTTTTCTATTTTATTCTATTCTATTTTTCAGAGCAGCAGATTGATATTTCCAATTTTGTGTTAAAAAGAATAAAATATATAAAATAGAAAACATAAGATCATACTCAAGTTCTTATTAAGTGGGCTGGCTAATGGCAGTTTCATTTTCTATTATTGCCTTATTTGACTTAACGAAGAAGCCTTTTTTTCAGCAGAAAAAATGACATTTGTACAAAGTTTTTAAATATTTAGTTATATATAAATAGAAAACTTAAGATCGTATGCTAGTTCTTATTAAGTGGGATGGCTAATGGCAATGTTTCTGACTTTATTACTTTATAAGTAAATCAAGGCAGTTAATATACCTAATAATCCTTTCTCTTCCTCTTTCCCCATAACAACAACCCTGTGAGGTGAATTGGGCTAAGACAGAGATTGACTGGCCTAAGGTCACCCAGCTAGCTTTCATGGCTAAGGTGGGACTAGAATTCAGTATCCTGGTGTCTAGGCCAGTACTTTAATCACTACACCAGACTATAGTAAGAGACAATAGGAGGGGACAAAATATTATGTATTTTATATATAAGATATATGAACATAATATATGTTCCTAATTGCTTTTTCTTTCTTTAAAAAAAAAACACAGTTCATTTAAACTTAATTACCATGGGTTAAACCTATTCAATAAAGTGCCTAACAAAGGATGTTGTCTAGTTTGATGTGAAGTATTTGGACTTACACTTTGGACTATTAACTGGAATCAACTGTCATTATTAAAGGTCATCCTGATTGCTGCTGAAAAGTAACCTTTAGATTTTTCTTACCTAACGCGTAAACATTGCCACCATCTTCTGGCAGCATCTGGCATATTTATTTTATTTCTGAAAGCTTGTTATTGCTTTTAAATTATTCATAAAACATGAATGGATATCGGTAGACGGGTAGATTAGGATTATATCAATGTAAAATCCATGTGGCTATATGGATTAATACTACTGGGTCAAGTGCATCTCTTGAGTTCTCTCTTTGATCATTAATACACAGGAGGTCATGGAACACCTCAGGTATTTTTGACTTGGTTCTGAAGGACAACTGGCTTAATTAAAATAATGACTCAATCTAAAAAGTGCTCTTGCATGCTTTCTATAAGCAAGCTGCTCCTACTAACTAAACCAAACAAGTGCATTTGCATTCCACTTATTACCTTAACTATACATTGTTCTTCCAAACTGTTTTGAGAATAAGCTTGGCTAAAGTTGAAGAGAGACACTTAGTGCTGTAATAAAATAACTCTGAATGGCTTAATAGTGACTCTAGCATGTTTTGCAATGAAAGACTGATTGCTATAAATTAGTCTGAGACTTTGGATCTCTACATCTTTCAGAATGGTATCCTAGATAATGTTTATTGCCACTGCCACAATGATGTCAGGCTGAGACAAGATGTTTGATTACTGCAGTATTTGGGGTAACTTTTTAAACGCAAGGTGGGACTGGAGAAATATTTTGCCTCTGAGCTGACCACTAGCTTGCAGATTGGGGAAAGAATGAGAAACAGGAGTCCTTTGAGGCGAGAATGCCAATACTGCTAATATGTATGGAAGGAGAGATTGCCTTAAGCTATCTTTCAACACATCATCATAACTGATGTGGCCAGCAGTGAAAAAAAAAATGTAAAAACAAGTTTTGAAAATAGCATATTCATTTCGTAGATTTTTGAGAATTAATGGTACTATGGTGTGGGGAAAATACCATTTTGGTGCAAGAGTAGGCTGCCCAGTTAGAATACAGAACGACAAAGTTGGAAGAGACCTTGGAGTTCTTCTATTCCAACCAGCCTGGACAAATGGCTGCCCATTCTCTTCTTAAAAACTTTATTGATAGAGCACCACAACTTCTGGAGACAAGCCATTCCACTTATTAATTGTTCTCACTGTCAGGAAATTTTTTCTTAGTTCTAGGTTGGCTCTCTCTTTGATAAACTTCCTTCTGTTATTTCTTATCTTGCCCTTAGGTCCTTTGAAGAATACATTGACCTCCTTTTTCTCTATGACAATTCCTCAAATATTAGAAGACTGCTATCATGTTACCCCTAGTGTTTTTCTTCATTAGATATCTGTCATCTGCAAATTTGATGAGTTTCCCTTCTATCCCCTCATGTAAATCATTTATAAGGATGTAAAGAGTTCTGGGCCTAGACAGAACCCACCACATAGTTCTCTCCAAGTAGATGTACTTTGGTAGATGTACAATTGGTCAGCCAGTTACGAATCAATCTGGTGTTGATGCTTTCTATTTTACAATTTTCTATTTTATCAAGAAGTAGGGTATGGTCTACTTTGTCAAGTTCCTTACTGAAGTCTAAGTAAGCTATGTCCATAGTATTTTTCTGATTCACTAATTTAGTCACTTTCTCAAAGAATGCAATAACATTTGTCTGCAATGATCTGTTTTTGCCCAAGAAATGTTTTGACAGTTGTTTGTGTGCATTTGTTTACTACATGAATACTCCTTTACATAAAGTATAAATAATATACAATATCAAATTACATGACTGAGCTCCAAAACTTCAGATATCTTGAGATATCATTGCTAAAGAGTGTTAAAGACACTGATTTTTTCCTCTTCAGTATGTTTGAGTTCTAAATCTCAGATAAGAATCTTAAAGCCTTCTATTAATTAATCTTCCCATTATGCCACATTAAAAACCTTTTCTATATTGATTCAAGAAAGCAATGAAAAGATTCAACTAGCTATTGAATTATGGAAGGTGCTCAATAACTCAGAATAATTCTAACAGCACAATAATTGGCAATCATTTCAGACCCTAGTAACCACTGTACAATGATCCAGGAACTATTTTCACCCAACCCCTCTCCCCCAAAAAGGTCACTCAAAATTTCACAAATCTCTCATGGATCAAAATTTTGGGATCTGGCAATTTCACATGATTCTTTTCATTTTTAAAAAATTAATTTCTTAACTTTTAATTATCTGAATTTGGGGGATGTCAGGTCTATTGACAGTATAATCTTACACTTATATTAAGTTATAAACAAGTATACTTTGTGGCACCCTAAAACATGTTTAAAATGTTTACCAATCACAAGGACTATATGTAAGGCTTTAAGCCTCAATTTCCAATTCCCTGGACTTCTGGAATGTGAAATAATATGATATTACCTCTGTTTTGTTTTTGTTCTATGCCTGAATCTGAATTCTCAAATTCATTCTCCACCCACTCATTTGTTGGTTATTGCTTGTCACTCAGTGACTAAACATAACTGGGGGGAAATGCAGATGCCTTTCAAAGGGTTATAAATCTTTGTGCTTTACTTGAGGGATTATTTCAAATATAATAAATGGATTGGTATAAAGGTTATCCAGCAGTCAGTCCCCAAAGACAGAACAGAAAAAAGAGCATCATAAGCAATGTAGCAAAGGAAACATAGGAATACTGTGAAAATGTGGTTTGCTATTTCCAAGGAAACCAAACAGGGTCTCAGCTGTCTGAGATTACAGGCAGATAAGCATTAAAATGTAGCTGTCTAAAAAGATCATTTGATAAAATGGGTGCAAGCATGGTTCTTTTGGAATAATTTGTTCATCACAAACTATATTAATAATCTTATTATAGCAATATGCTTATTCCAAGACCTTGGTACTCTTTTTCTGTATTTAATTTTCAATTTTCAGGAGTGTTTGTCTTATAAATAATTTTGTCCTATCTTTTAGATCAATGCATAGACAGTCCCTGAGTTAAGAACAAGTTCTGTTCCTAACTTTTTTTAAAATTCAAATTTGTATTTTAGTCAGAACTTGTATTTACAAATAGAC
Organism: Natrix helvetica; assembly: GCF_964273705.1. NCBI lineage: Eukaryota > Metazoa > Chordata > Lepidosauria > Squamata > Natricidae > Natrix > Natrix helvetica. The sequence continues at coordinate 173,431,947 of NC_138548.1, read as the reverse complement.
TATCTATAACTAAAAATGGTGGATGACGCTGTTCTTTCTCAAGCCCATGTACAGCTAAAGCTGTACAAGTCTTCCAGAAACCACTGAAAATTGCTGAAAACAAGCTGTATATATTGAAAATTTGTAGCTTCAGCGGTTCCTAAAAGCATTGTGTGGGTTCAGCAGTTTGTCAGCTCAAGTAAGGACAATGCTGTCTGCCCTTTTTAGTAGTAGACAGTCTATTTAAGGGTTTTCAGTGGTTCTCAAGACCATTGGGGAGCCTTCATTGGGCAGCTTATACAGGAACTGTCATTCAGTTGGACATTCGTAACCTGCTGACTGTCTATTCATAATTCTTAGACACGCACAAAGAACTCACTATCTTCATTGCTTATTTCATTGGCAAAACTGGATTTCATTATATAAAAACTTCATTTTTAACATGCCAAGGAGACAAACACCCTATTCTTGGTCTCTTATATTAACCATGCTAAGCCTGCCATGACATTAAATTTTTTTTTCATATAATTGAAATTTCCTGAGGGAAGGGTACTGCTCTATCCATGTATAGCACAGAAAACCGTGTTTTTCAGCCTTGCTAGCTTTAAGATGTATGGACTTCAACTCCCAAAATTCCCAGATTCCCAGAATTCCACAGCCACGTGTGAAGTCCACACTTCTTAAAGATACCAAGATTGAGAAACACTGATATAGAATTTTGGTAACTGAAGGTTTTCATTGACATTGTAAGCTTCCATGTATAATACCTCAGTATTCCAAAATATCCTCAGCTCTTCCTCAGTACTAATGCTGATTGCATGTGACCAGAGGCCCTACCACCTGTCACTACATTGCCTTTCACTTTATACCTAATCACTATCTATGTATTTCTTTCACTGCATTCTCTCATGCAGTATGGAATGACGCCTTTGCCATTGTCACTTAGATGATCATCCATCTCCAGCATCTTTCTACACTGCTGTGTCTGATATAGATGTCTGTTTGGCTTGACTAAATGGTTGGGCTGAGCGTCACCTCTTGATTGACCCAGGTGAGAATATGTGCTCTTGGAATATTCCCAGCAGTGTCAACCTGATGCAGTCCTAATACTTTTTGCTTATCCCTTCCAGGAACAACTACTCCCACTAGAGTGAGGCAGTACAGTGGGATTAGAAGAGGGATAAGCAATTATATCTTTGTGTTAATATAATTGGAAAGGTAGAGTATAAAGCAGAACATGGAATTTATAATGGTTCCCTTTAAAAATCATCTCCTGGATATGTAGTAATTGGGAACTGAAATGAGCAAAAATGGTAGATAAATGAAGTAGCCAGCAGTTAAATGTGAGAAGGCAATAAGGAAGAATGAGACAATTTCAAAGCTTGTTCCTGCCTCAGTCTCCTACATGAGAAAAAGGTTGATTTTATTTCTTCACATATATTTTTCATATTCACTTTCCAATCAAAAGAAATTGCAGCCAGTTAGGCCTGGTGAGAGTTGGAGAAGAGAAGCTTTGAAAATTTGGAGCTTTGCCTCATGAAAGTTTCTAGAACTGTTATGGTGAAAAATGCCTTAACTCCTGGAGTTTTGCATACAACAAATATCGGGTATTTGAAAAATAAAATAGATACACACATACAGAGATAAATCTTAGCATCCTCCTTGAGCGTGGATTATATTAATACTGTAGAGAAGTACAGCTTTTGAAAGCATACATTTATATATATGTATACACACACACACACACATTATATATATATATATATATATATATATATATATATATATATATATATATATATATATATATATATATATATATATATATATATATATATATATATATATGTTGCGTTTGTGCTGATAAATAAATAAAGGGAGACTAGTATAGATCTATTTCAACCTATTTTGGTCTCATCAGCTAGCCATACCCTTACTGGGAATCGAACAAGGCAACATTAAAAATAATGGCTTTCTGTCTGCATGGTTTCTTGGGATGAGCCGATAGACAGAGAAAGGAAGCACTATGCTTCCTCCCATATTTGGGCATACCAGCGGTTGTAAACTTAATACATACATACATACATACATACATACATACATACATACATACAAACATACATACATACATACATACATACATACACACACACACACACACACACACACACACACACACACTATTCCCTTTATCTTAACTGTCTTACAATGGGTGCATATTAAATTTATGGCTTCCAGCTATGTCTTTCAGAAAAAGTTGGGAAACGGTTGAAGAATAAGAGGCACAGATAGTTCATTTACAAAAGGAGTTTTACTCCTGATATTTATTTTATAACATACTTGTCTAAATGATTTTTCTCTCAGTTCTGGCCAAAAAAGTATTTAGTTGGAGTTCACCTCGGATCATACTGGTGACTTTATCGCCAATGCACTGACATTTCCTATCTGAATATCTGATGAACAACTTCGTCTTATTTTCTCTTCGTTGGGACCACTTCTCACTTTCAACTCTGCCATGGGAAAAGATTATGATTTATCAGCAAAATGCTGCAGAATGCCAAACTGAGTTCTACAAATGAAAGGAAAGCTACTGTGTCATGAAGTTAGTACATTTCTTTCTCGTTTGGAAAACCGGCTGGTGGCATATCTGATGCAGTGCTATAAATCACAAGTCTGTAAATCTGTATTTTGCCAAGGGGGAAACTGACATTCTTGGCTCTCTAGGGTCTTCCCCCTCCAAATTACATATGTATGCATTGCGTGGTCTGATCCTAGCATTTTAACATACACATGCTATATCTGCCTTGCTCAATAGCTCTTCCTCCCTCTCTGTCATGTATTCAGTGTCTCAAGTTCCAAAGGATCTGTTTTAGGGTTGCCAGGTCTGCTTCCAAAAAATAGGGGACAAGCAGGGGGGGTGGGTGTTAAGTAGTAAAAAAATGAAAAGAATTTTTTACAATTACATTATATATTTTCTTGCAAACATTTTAACACGTATTAAAATAATCACTTCAAAACTTTACTTAAAATTCAAAACATCAAATATATGATAATAATATGTAAAATATTAAATTACATTTTACTTTGCTGTCGTGTGTTTGACAAATTCGCGGTCTACATATTGAGGCTGGTACTCATTGAACCTCAAATGATGATACGTTATTGAGTGTTCCAAAATATACCTATCCAACTAAGAAAAAAGTATAATATAAAAATAATAGGTAAATGCGAGTTAAGAAAAATAGTATGTAAATAATTTCATATACTTTTATTAAATGTCTTGTGAAACAATTGAGTATGATTAATAATTTTTTCGGAGAATCGAGTTCAATGGATATTCGATCTTTGTCTCATTCTAACTTATGAAAAAAAAGACAAAACACGATTCTCCTATCTTTATTCTCTTAGACTGTACAACTTTAGATTACATACCATTTCATCATAAAGCTTTTGAATAAAAAAAATGTCCACTATTTTGTGAAAAAAATAGTGAACATAATGTGAAAAAAGCGGACTGTCCGCTCAAATAGTGGACACCTGGCAACCCTAATCTGTTTTCATGTAAAACTATTAATACAAGACATCAAAATAATAACTTTTTAATGTTTATGTCCTTATATTTACTAGGAGCAGAGGGCCCTCTACAGCCTCCTCTTGGAAAAAGAGTTCAAAAGCCACATTCCAGATCTAATAAAGCTAAAATGGAAAGTATAGAAGAACACTGCATATCTATTCATAATAAATACGGGCATCAATTTAATAAGATGTTTTGTTTGTGTACTCACTCAGAGGTGGTCTCACTCCTCTTAAAATAAGCCTACATCAGTAGAGGCTAAACCAATTTCATTGTATATATGATGTACAATGACAATAAGTGCTAGTATTATTATACACTGCAACCATCTTACAGAGAATTAAACTACAAAGCCACCACACAAAACTAGCAATCTTCCAATCTTTCTCCCCAATCCCCACCCACATTTCTCTAGCCATCAAAGAAGCACCCTTTCGGCTGTGTAAAATTCTTGAATAAGTTGCACAGTACATTTCTACATGCACCTAGTCCACTAGTTCAAAGATATTTATTCCCAAATAAGGAAAAATAAGGACCTCAGCCTTCTTATGCAGAATAAACATAGCAAAACAAAACCACCACTGGAGATTTGCTATTTCACAGCAACTTTTGAAAAATAAAAAATAAACACTCCCCTTCTCCTTTTCTGATCACTGAAATATATAAGAAATTTTTTGGAAGAACTAGTCTGTAATTGTATCAGAACTTTTCCAAAGCAAGTTAGACTCGCTCACAATGTTCCCCACTCAGTTCCTGAACCAGCCACTGTTCAAACAAATATTAACAGAATAACAGAAGAGTTGGAAGGGATCAGAGGTGGTATTCAGCCAGTTCAGACCGATTCACCTGAACTGGTAGCGGAAATCGGGGGTGGGTCTGCCCCCCCGCCCCAGCTCTATGCCGTCCTATTTAGGCATGTCTTTGCGGCTGGGCGCATGCACGGAAGGCACATGCATTTGCAAAGCGCATGCACAGAAGGCCGGGCACTTGCATGGAAGGGGCATGTGCACCCATGAAGCGAGCGAGCAGGCACATGTGCGGCGAACCGATGTTAACAAATTTGAAGCCCACCGCTGGAAAGGACCTTGGAGATCCTGGGGTTCTAAATACAAAGGAAAAAGCCAACAAATTGGGAGACGTTCACTATGGTTGTAGCTTTCAGTTTGTCTTTACACTTAATTGGTTGCAATGAGAACATGCTACCTACAACACAAATCTCAATCCTCCATCGATAAAACAGACAGGAAACAAGCATGCCTAGAAAAAGGCCAGGGAGGGAGAGAAGGTGTATGAAAATATGGGGGAAGGGTGGCCATGGTAGAAAGACTACTGTAAGGCAAAATTCTTTATCAGAGGCAATGTTTTGGTTTTGGCAGCTTGGAAGCCAGGATTTTGTTGTGACTCTGCATAACAAAACAAAATGTTCTCTGAGGAAATGCATGACAGTGGATAGATAGAATACTCCAGCAGAGGCTATTTCTAATTCCAGTACTGCTGTAAAATACATCCCAGAAAACAAGGAAAACAAGCTCCTTTCTTATGCAAACAAATCTTTTTCACTTGTAATCATTGTTCCTTGCTTTAAACTGATATTTAGTTCTTTAACTTGTTTTTAAAAGCCTGGTTGCTGTTTTAGAAGTTTAGGAGCAGGTCCTATTTTGAATCCAACCTTCGTTGCTAATTAACTTCTGCAATGACCTTGCCTGCTAAAGGACGGGGCTTCAACAAATTGTGGGGGGGGGATTGTAGATAGATCTTTAAGGCAGATACAAATAACAACTGACCTGGTTTATTATGGGCCTACCCCCAATTTGTGTCCATGCAAGTCCTGGAGAAAGCTCAAGCAGAGAATTTCTGACCTCCTTATATACAGACAGAATTAATCTTCTGTATCTTTCATGAGCTCCCTTTACCACCCACAAATATTTGTATCACTTACTTGGCCTGTCACATAGGAGGGCATTCACATTGGCATGCTTGGATGCTTTCCCATCAATGATTCTGTCAGGAAAGATTTAATGGCATTCTGTAATGGTGGGAAAGACCTTGGGAGACCAGGCCAAGAGAAGCTGCCAAGGGAATGGTCAGATAAGTGAAAGCATAGCTGAGAGCAGGAATGTGGGAGGGGAAAGAGGCTCAGGAGGCACCCTCTCTAGTTTTTCAGGCTGGATTGTACTTTCAGATTGGCAAGATTCTTCAAAAGAAAAAAAACAATTAGCTCTTCTTAGCTGTGATTTGTATCTGGTTTACTACTCGAGGTGGACACGTTCCTTAGCAAGAGTGTTTATGTATCCGTTCATTTACTGAGATTTAGACAAAAGCAGACATTCTAACTCTCATTCTTGGAGAGTAACAGAATAACAGAGTTGGAAGGGATCTTAGAGGGCTTCTAGTCTGATCCCAGGCTCAAGCAGGAGACCCTATACCAGAGTACCAAAAAGGTTGTGTGGAAATGTCGCACATGCATGCACTCATCAGGGCCGCGCTCTGGAAAAGCCAAACTTCCAGGTTCTAGCATGTATGCACACCCGATGATCAGATGGCTGGCGTGCGTGCACAGTCCAGTTTTCAGCACTGCCATGCACACAAAGGAATTGTGCTCCAGAAAAACCGAACTTCCAGGTTCTGGCACTCATGCGCTCTCGACAATCAGCTGGCTAGCATGCATGCACAGAGTGGTTTTCGGCACTACCACATGTGAGAAGGACAACTGATGGTCACGCACACATGCGGGCCAGAAACCCAGAAGACAAACAGGCAAGGGCGACATGGCTTAGTGTGCCACTTTGGGCACACATGCCATAGGTTTGCCACCATGGCCCTATACGACTCTGGACCAATGGCTATCCAATCTCTTGAAAGAGTTCTTAAAGAACGGAGGGTAGAGTGTGTAGCGGTCATGTTTAAAAGTTGCTAGCTGCATCACATTTCTGCTAAGCCGGCACAAAGCTTGCTCAAGGTTTTGCTTTGCAACAATTCTATGCAACATTCTTTGCTTTGCAACATTTCTATGCAACAGTCTTCTGTAACATCTTTTTGTAACATGTGAACAAGCTTGCCCGGTAACACGTATACGTGACAAGTGAACAAAGCCTGCCCAGTAACAAGTGTTTTAACCAATCATGTAATAACACGCTGTAAGACAGAAACCTTTTGTATGATTTTAATAAATACCGTCTCAATCGGGCAGCCGGGGTCTTTGGATCTTGCTGAGCTGGTTGATGCGTTGCAACACATCATGGAGTCCGTTCTTCCTTGGCAGTATCAGGCCCGCCTAACCTAGGCGCACCCCAGCTGGGGTCCCATAGCCGAGCTCAGTCAGGCTCACCTCTGCAGGGGTTTTGATGCCTAGCTCCAGCTCACCTTTGCAAGGGTCCACACTCAAAGCAGACGAGGTCACCGTGTGGCAGCCAGCCACACATTCATTACAACTGGTGACCCCGACGTGCCGGATTGCCTTTCGGACGTCTCACGCCGAGTCCCGTGTCTACGTGTTCGGCGCCTTGATTCTCATCTTACGCACCTGACGGGCAAGCGCATCGTAAGTTATGGGTTCCTCACATTCAAAGTCTCATTCTGGGCATAGAAATGAACTTTCACTTTTAATCAAGACGGCTAATAATTTGCAAAAAATTAATGGCACTACTGTCTACCCTCTTTCTAAATCTGATATTGATCACCTTCTTTTTTATGTCTATCAACACTGCCCGGGTTATCCCGACACTGGAACTCTCAAACGTTCCACATGGGAACGCCTCGGCTCTTACTTTCACTCTCCTCCCCGTGCCCCCTTTGCTGTTATGTCTTCTTGGCGCGCCGTTATGGCAGCCCTAAATACTGTCTATCCCAAGGATTCATTTCCTTCTCCCACACCCCCCCCCCTTCTGTTTCTTCTTCTGTTAAACATTCTTTGTCTGCCCCTGTAAATGTTGATTCTCCCCCTCCCTATCCTTCACCTACGGCTCCCGATTACCCCCCTCTTCCCCCCTCTCCTTCTTCTGTCTCTTGTCTCCCCTCTCCCTCCCAGGGCGGTCGCGTTTCCTCCCTTCTCCGTTCCCGTTCCTTTTCCCTTGACTCCTCCGATCTCCCTGCCGCCTATCCTCTTACCTTTGTGCCGGGCGCCCCCGGCCCCCCTGTTCATTCTAACATTGAACTGCGTGTTTTAAAAAATCTCAAAGAAGCAGTTAATGCTTATGGTTTACAGTCTCGCTATACTCAAGGCTTGCTAGATTCTCTTGTGTCTGCCACCATGGCAATGCTTGTGTATGATTGGAAAACTTTGTTTTCTATGTTGATGACTCCTGCTCAATATGTTGTCTGGTTGTCTGAATATGAAAAATTGGTTGAAGCCGAAGTCCTCAAAGGGCTTCCAGCTCAAGTTACTGTAGACCATCTTAAAGGCACGGGCGCATTTTCCACTCTTGTTCAACAGCAAAATAGTCCTTGCCGCGCTCACGCCTTGACTCATCTACTTGCTATGGCCGCTTTAAAACGAGTGGATGATTCCACCACTGCGGCCACTCAAGCCTTTTTGAAAATTATGCAAGAACCTCATGAATCATATTCTTCCTTTATTAATCGTTTGCAAACTGCCTTAGAAAGACAAATTGATAATGATACTGCGAGGAAAGAACTTTTGATTAAATTGGCTTATTCTAATGCAAATGAGGATTGTCAGAAAGTTTTACAGTCTGTCGCCAATAAACCTGGCGTGACTATTGCTGAGTTCTTGCAACTTTGTCGTGTCATTGGTACGACGTCTCATAAAATGGGCGCTCTTGCTGCGGCCATCTCCTCCTCCATTTCCACTGCTCTCCCGCCCCCTGCTACATCACCTGAGGCACTCGCTCTCTCTCGCCCAGGCAATTGTTATAATTGCGGAAAGCCTGGCCACTTTAAAAATCAATGTCGTTTGCCTAGCGGTGGAGGCCACCCAAGGGGCTCTCGGGGTAAACCCCCCAACCCTGCGGTGAAGCCAAAAACCGTCTGCCCTCGCTGTCGCAAAGGCTTTCATTGGGCTTCGCAATGCCGTACTAATCCCCCTCCCGACACCCTTCACTCGGGAAACTAATTTCGGGGTCCTCAGCTAACCCCACTCCAAAGGCTGATCCTCCTATTTTGTCTATTGCTTCTCGGCACTCTTTGGTGCATGCTCCGTCCCCTGACATGCTTTCTTTACCCACCGCCTATCCGGTGGTGCTTTCAGAAGCATTTACTTATGATGATCCTGGCTCAGTTTTTACCCTCCCACTGTCAGTTACTTTATTGACTCCACTTCCGCCTTCTCAACCACTTTTGCTCATGCCTAACTCCACCCTCATCCTCGAAGGTGTGGTTTCTGCTCCTTTTCTTTATGACTCCTCCTCCTTAAAAAATATTTCTCTCGCTGGCATCGGAGACCGATGCTTCCACCTAGCGGCTGATACTATAGTTGCAACTCTTTTAATTCTGCCTTCTTCTGATAATTCTTCCATCTATGCTTTACATCAACCTGTCCAATCTAATAAGCCTCTGCTTACTGTTTCTCTTAATGGACGTCCTTTTACAGGACTGGTCGATACTGGAGCTGACGTCTCTGTCATCCAACAATCTGAATGGCCTTCCTCCTGGCCTTTGCTTGATTCTCCTTCAGTGCAAGGTGTGGGCGGAGCCCAATCGGCCAAGGTTAGCACCAAGTGGCTTTTTGCATCTACCTCTCATTCTTCTCTTACTGCTTATATTAAACCTTATGTTCTACCTTTGTTTATTAATCTTTGGGGACGTGACTTGCTTTCTCAACTTAATGCTACCTTGAATATTCCTTAACATCATGTCACTATTTTCTCTTAAGCTTTCGCTTAAAACTAATACCCCAATTTGGATTGATCAATGGCCTCTTCCCATTGAAAAATTGCAGGCCCTTCATGTATTGGTGGATGAACAGTTGCAATTAGGCCATATTGAACCATCCACCAGTCCTTATAATACACCTGTATTTGTTATTAAAAAGAAAAATGGGAAGTACCGCCTCCTTCAAGACCTCAGTGTCACGATGTTAAAAAGTTTGCTAGGCCTGAACTGCCTGAATTGACACTCAAGAGTTAAACTAAGAAAGCTTTATTGCGCAGGTCATAAAACAAAAAAAGGGTTCTTATCTGAAAGTGATTTATTGCGCACGCGTTACACATTCCAAAATTCCTCTCTTCTTTGTTCGGCAGCCAACTTTGGCTAACGAAGCTTTTCATTATCAAAATGTAACCAATTAGTTATTTTCTGTTTTATTTTATTATTAAAGTTTGTTTATTAATTAGAATACTTTTAAAGACTTATTTTTCTCAATATCTCAAAAGATATGCAGAAGGGAATCAGCCACGATCCATCGATTTCTAACAGGGTGTTTTTTTCCCCTGACAACTTGGTAGCAGAGGATGGTTGACAACTTGGTAGCAGAGTTTTGGCTTTTGATGATACAAGCTGAGATGACTACAATTTATGGCTGTATTTTCCCTTCATGCTATCTAAAGATAACCGACTGAGCCTAATTAGCAATGTCGAAGAAGAGAAAGAAAAAGAAAGATGGGGCGAACACAGATGAATCAGCTTCCTCTGACAAAGAGGCTCCCTCGGACACAGAGAAGCAAGATCAAAACGTGCTTCAGGAACAGCAAGATTCTTCAGGTGCCGAGCCAGAAATGGGGGAAAGAGTTACAGAAGGCAAGATCTACGGACTGAGGTCAGTAAATGTCCCTCATTATCAAGATACAATTAATGAACGGCAAAAGTCTAAACGGCAACTGCCGGCAGAGTTAAAATCCTCCCACGCAGAAAGCAAAGTTTATGACATCTCCCCAGATGAGCAAGAAATGCAAAGCTATCTATATCAAATAGAACGTTTAGAAAGATATGTTAGGGAGGCGAGAGTGTGTTTTAACGAAATAAAGCGAAGTAGAAGAAGCTCCCCCACTCCCAAAATGTCTGAGGACGCCATCTTGTCTTCTTCAAAACAACAGCCTAAGACACACCCCACAGAGTTCATTGGTCAATTAGAACAAAGAGACATATACACGTCACCGAGGTCACGTGGTCCCTTTGAGCCCATTGAACTTCAGCATACGTATAGAAAGGAGAGGCAGCCAAAAAGTGAAGCTGCACTGCCATCTGCTGGCGGAGAAAAATTATTACAGCAAAAGATTAAGCAATTGGACCAGATTTTCAGAGATATGTCTATGAGTCCTTTAGAAGCCAAAACTTTGTCTCCAAAGGTTAAGTCTTCAACACCTCCTGGCGGTGTGGAATTCTCCCTAGATGGAATAAGGCAAAGCCAGAGGCGAATTCGAGGAAGCCAATTTGATGTTGCCACGCAAAGGCCAATGATGCAACCCCAGCATCCCCTGGTTCAACAACCAGATTTGCAACCAGAGCAACAAATTGTTCCTCAGCAGGTATTCACAGTCACCCCCTTGACTGGTGAGTCCAAATTAAAGGAGTCAGGAGAGAATTATAAAGCCTGGGTCAGTGAAATTGCGCTCTTGCTTCGAAGAGAAGGCACATATTCCATGGTTTTTGATCCTCCCCGTCCACCCTGGACGCCTGCAATAAGAAACCTTGAAAACAGAGCTATCACGACTTTACTCATGTCAATGGAAATTGAGATCCAAGGTATCTTTCCACCTGATGCAACTGCCCAAGAAATATGGGCTATTTTGGAAGATTGCTACAGGCCCGTTTCAATTGAATCCTCATGTTTGCTCATGTCTGAGTTCCATGGTTCGAAGTTGAAACCTGGTGAACGAATTGGTGGACATTTGACCAAACTGAAAAGAATGAGAAGTGAATTGAGACAAAATGGCCATGTAATCGATGATATCCAAATGATTAGCATCATCATTAACTCATTGAATTATGAATGGAAAGATGCTGTTGCAAAGATTAACTACGTGCCTATTGCTCAACGCACAGTTAACCACGTTTGCAGACTTTTAGTGGAAGACGAAGCTATCAGGTTAGCTACCCCACATCTGCAACGGCCTCCAGCACCAAAGGCTCCAGCCAGACGTCCCTTCCGAGGAAGAGGCTACGCTCCAAGGATGCCAAAATGCTACACCTGCAACCGTGTGGGACATGACACCCGGGATTGTCCCCAACGAGTTCCAGCTCCCGCCACGTACCAGCCCAGAGGAACAGATTCCAGAGGCAGAGGTAGAGGCGGAAGACAAGGTCGTCGTGGTCCAAGGCGTGATCCACAAGCTCCGCTTGCAACACTGGCCATAACCAACGTTCCACAACCTGATCCAAAGTTCGACAGACGTCTTTTGTGGACTTTAGATAGTGGAGCAGCTGTGCACGTTACCCACAGAAGGGAACTTTTCACAGAGATGGGCGAACCAGAGCCCGAGTATCGAGAACTGTATTCCTTCACCAACCACACTTGCAAGGTTATGGGAAAAGGAACTGTTTACATTGAAGAGCTCGATACACACATCCCTGATGTTTATTACATACCTTCAGCAACCAGTAATTTGCTTAGTCAAAGTCACTTGTCTAGAGAGTTAAAGTTCCAGGTTCACCACCTCGAAAAAGCAAGTTACTTAGTTAAAGATGGTGATATTGTTGCTGAAACCATGCTGATTGGTGGTGTTTATTACTTAAAGCCAAAGCCTAAAGGGCAAGCACAGGCAAGTATGCAAACTCCAAAAAGGCACAACGCAGACCCAGAGAGAGTTGTCCCAGAGAGAGAAAGCGTTACTGTGCCAAAGGCTCCTAAAGCCAACAAACAAAGAAAACAGAAACAGATTGCTCAAAGCAAGCCTGAGGGTCCTCATGAAACTGTTAATGTTGAGAATTCACTAACTGGTAAACCTTTGCATTCCAGGTGTATTCACAAGTGGCACAGACGATTGGGACATGCCAGTTTCCGTGTTCTTAGAAAGATGCCGGAGTTCGCAAAAGGTTTGGATCTAAAGGGGTGTAAGGTGTTTTTGGATTGTGCCGTTTGCAAAAAGGCTAAATCCAAGGCGGCTGCAATTCCCAAACACGCTACACGCCGGTCAACACGCATTTTTGATTTGGTACACACTGACATAGTGGGTCCTTTCCCACCAACCCTTGGTGGCAGAAAGTATTTTTTAACAATTGTAGATAATCATTCTAGATATGGATTTGTATATCCTATGAGAGAGAAATCTGAGACCTTTCAGATCTTTAAAGACTTTGCAGCGTTTGTTTCTACACAATACCAAGTTCGCATCGCCAGAATCCAGAGTGACCGTGGTGCAGAATTCATGTCTCAGCGTTTCCAGGACTGGATGCGTAAGAATGGAATTCTTCATCAGACATCTGCTCCATATACACCGGCTCATAACGGAGTCGTAGAAAGAAGACAAGGGGTTCTACAAACCATGATGCGTTGTCTTCTAGAAGATGCCAATCTCAGTAACGCATACTGGGGTGAAGCAATCAAATATGCAAATTACATTGTCAACCGTACTTGGAGCAGTGTAATCAATCAAACTCCTTTCTACATGCTATATGGCTACAAGCCTAATCTCAAGAACCTCCATATTTTTGGTTCATATGCTATGGTGAACACTCCCTTAAGTCAAAGAAGAAAGGGAGGTGCAGTAGCAAAGAGACTAAGATTTATGGGTATTGATGATAATTCAAAATGGTACAAATTCATTGATACTAAACATGTGATTGTCATTTCACAATCTGCTAATTTTGAGGAAGACATTGACTGGTCCAGGATTCATTCCAATGATCCTGAAGTTTATTTTCCTAGAGATGGTGTTCCAGATGCCACGCAGCCTGATGACAATTCGCAGGCAGATATTCCTTCTACCAGTTCTTCACAACCTGATGTTCCGTCTTCTCAAGCCGCGGATGCTGATGCTAGCGACGAACGTGAGGACGAGGATGATGATGAAGAAGAAGAAGAAGACTGGTCTGTTGTTCCTAGACGCTCCAAGAGGGCCACAAAAGGAATCCCTCCACAACGTTATTCATGGCAACTGACAAAAACACCATTACCTTTGATTTGCAACGTTACTCTTCCTCCAGAGACATTCACACAAATCAAACAGCTTCCTGATTCAGAACAAGACAAGTGGTATGATGCAATGCAGGATGAAATGGACAGTTTAAAGAAACTTAATGTATTCACACCTGCAAAACCTCCAGCAAACAAGAAAGTCATTGGCACCCGATGGGTCTACAGAATCAAGAAGAAACCAAATGGTGAGTCTTTATACAAAGCCAGACTGGTAGCTCAGGGTTTCGCTCAACGTTATCCTGAGGACTACACAAACACTTACTCACCAACAGTCAGAACTGAAAGTGTAAAAATTGCCTTAACCACTGCAACTATTCTTGGTTTAGAAGTTTTCCAATTTGATGTGGACACAGCTTATCTACATGCAGACCTAGATGAAGAGATCTACGTGAGAAGCCCTCCAGGATTCCGAAAGCAAGAAGGGGATACCTGGTTCCTGAACAAAAGTCTTTATGGTCTGAAACAGTCAGGTTTAATGTGGTATTTATGTCTTACTGACAAACTAAATTCAATGGGCTTTATTAAGTCCGAAACTGATGAATGCGTGTTCACAAAAAGATCTAACAATGCATATGAGATAATTCTTGTTTATGTTGATGATATTGTTTATATTGGTCCAAATAAGAAAATGAGTGAGATTTTTGCCAAAAGTTTGCAGAGATACTTCACACTAAAATCTTTAGGACACATTAGCACTTATTTAGGTGTTCAAATTGAAAAGACACAGAAGGGGTTTAGTCTTTCACAAGAGGAGAAAATTGACCACATTCTACATCATTGCAACATGAAAGATGCTAGCACAACAAAGACACCCATGCAAACAGATTTTCACAACTTAACACATGAACTAAGTCCTGAGTTCGAGGATCAAACACTTTATCGTTCAGTCATTGGTTCACTATTATACATTAGTAGTTGGACCAGACCTGACATCGCACTTAGTGTTAATCTTTTATCACGACACGTAGGTAAGGCAACACAATTTCATTGGTCATGCATTAAGAAGTTGTTGAAATACCTAAAACACACTAAGCACATGAAGTTATTGCTAGAACCAACACACACTGATCAACCAAAGTTGATTTGTTTTGCCGATTCCGACTGGGCGAGCGACAAGAAGTCACGCAAAAGCACTTCTGGTTACATGATGTTCCTAAATGGTTGTCCTGTTTACTGGCAAGTGAGAAAACAGAGTTTTGTTTCATGTTCATCTACTGAAGCTGAATATGCTTGTGTTTCAGATGCTTGTAATTCTCTAACGTGGTTTGATGCTTTGATCACAGATATCTGGACACGTCCGATTCGACCAATCACCGTGATGGAAGATAATGTATCTGTTGTTTATATTTCTGAGTCACATTTTACAGGTTCTAGGTCCAGACACATTGACATTCGTTATCAAAACACAAAGCAATTAGTTAAGCAAGGTTTTGTTAAATTGCAATATGTTTCTACACATGATCAGATCGCAGACATGCTTAACAAACCACTTGCCGCAAATCAACACGAATATCTGCGAAAGAAGATGTGCCTTAATTGATGATTTGATGACGTCAGCCCAGACTAGCAAAAGAAGGGGTGTCACGATGTTAAAAAGTTTGCTAGGCCTGAACTGCCTGAATTGACACTCAAGAGTTAAACTAAGAAAGCTTTATTGCGCAGGTCATAAAACAAAAAAAGGGTTCTTATCTGAAAGTGATTTATTGCGCACGCGTTACACATTCCAAAATTCCTCTCTTCTTTGTTCGGCAGCCAACTTTGGCTAACGAAGCTTTTCATTATCAAAATGTAACCAATTAGTTATTTTCTGTTTTATTTTATTATTAAAGTTTGTTTATTAATTAGAATACTTTTAAAGACTTATTTTTCTCAATATCTCAAAAGATATGCAGAAGGGAATCAGCCACGATCCATCGATTTCTAACAGGGTGTTTTTTTCCCCTGACACTCAGGGCGGTAAATTTGATTTTGCAACCTATGGGAGCGCTTCAATGTGGGCTCCCAAATCCAAATTTAATTCCACAAGATTTTGATCTTGTTGTTATTGACTTAAAAGACTGCTTTTTCTCTATCCCATTGCATCCTGAGGATAGACTTCTTTTTGCCTTCACCATACCTGAATATAATAATTCTAAACCAACTGCTCGATACCAATGGAAATCTTTACCTCAAGGTATGATGAACTCTCCCACAATGTGTCAATACTATGTTGATAAAATCTTACAACCTTTTCGCCACAAGCACCCTACATTTTTGATCTACCACTATATGGATGACATTTTGCTGGCAGCTGAAGGACCTAAAGGTACAGTATCAAAAACATTACCTCAATTACAATCTTTGTTACATTCAGCAGGCCTTCACATAGCTCCAGAAAAAATTCAGCACCAATACCCAATGCAATATTTAGGTCATAAAGTAATCGCATCTGCTGCGGCACCTGCTTTACCACGTTTAACACTTCCCTCCGATCCCACAATGGTTCAGCTACAACAATATTTGGGAACTCTTAATTGGGCTAGACCATATTTATCCCTTTCTACAAATGACCTTTCCCCCTTGTTTCAAGGCTTGGTAGGCCTTAAACATCCTTCTGATACCATACATTTGAATCAGCAGCAACTTGATTCTTTGGAAAAGATCAACCACATATTGCAAACTATATGGGTGGATAGAGCACTCCCACACACTCCCCTTTCATTAGCTCTTCTTGCAACTCCTCAACTTTTGACAGGGATCATCATACAAGTAGTGCTGATCCCAAAACCTAAACTTTATATTTTAGAATGGTTACATCTAGCACATACACCTCGTAATTCACTCACACCCAGAGCAGCCCAAATGGCTTTGCTCATTGAAAAGGCACGAAGAAGAACCCGTGCCTTAATGGGAATGGATTTTGTTACGCTTTATCTCCCTTTCAAATTATCTCAATGGGAACCTCTTTTTCAAAATTCTATCCTTCTCCAAGATGCACTCACGGAATGGCCTGGTCAAATTTCATGTCATTTGCCAGCTGACCCAAGGCTACAAGTTATTAAGACCATTCCGATACAATTTTTTACACCAATAACATCACAACCCATCAAAGATGCGTTAACCGTATTCACAGATGGGTCCAAAAATCATGGTGCATGTACTTGGAATACACAACAGATATGGCATAAGAAATTGACTGATACACAAACATCTGCACAACAGGCTGAGCTGGCAGCTTTTATTCTAGCTTTGGAATTATTTTCTTCCAAACCTCTAAATATCATCACAGACAGTCTGTATGTTGCTCAATTAACTTTGCACATTTTTGATGCCTATATCTCACCCTCTTTAACACCTTCCCTTTTGATGTTGTTTACACAATTGCAAAAAGTACTACACGCAAGGACTAAACCTTTGTTTGTAGCACACATTCGTAGTCATCAGCATCTGCCTGGGTTCCTATCTGAAGGAAATCACATGGCAGACGAGGCCTGCAAAATGATGCCTCTAACTATTGTTTCACCTCAGCCTGCCCCATTAACAGCAGGTGAAAGTCACACCTTTTTTCATCAAAACAAAAAAGCCTTGATGAAGCAATTTGGCATATCAATGGCAGAAGCAACTGCCATTATTCAACAATGCCCGACCTGTAGTCTCCAGGCTGCTGCTATCCCACAGGGCGTGAACCCCAGGGGTACCTCGGCCTGTGAGACATGGCAAATGGATGTCACTCAATATTCTCCCTTTGCCCCATGGAAATACCTTCACGTTTCTGTGGACACTTTTTCGGGTTTTATTATGGTAACCCCGCAACGGGGTGAGAATACCAAGCAAACAATTAATCACTGCATTCGATCTTTCGCAACATTGGGGTGTCCAAAAATTTTAAAAACTGATAATGGTCCTGCTTATACCTCCTCTGCTTTTGCTGAATTTTGTTATAGGTGGTCCATTATTCACAAATTTGGAATTCCTTTTAATTCAAAAGGACAAGCAATTGTAGAACGAGCAAATAAAACCTTGAAAATAGCTCTTGATCGGCATATGGGGTCAAAAGGGTTACACCCCCCCAATCTCCTGATGTTGCAAAACATTCTAAATACTTGTCTTTATACTATCAACTTTCTTAACCTTACTGGCACACCTGCTTCCTCTGCAGCCTCTCGTCACTTTTCTAAACCTCCTCTCCCTGCCTCCCGACCTCTTGTTTACTACAGGCAATTGCCGGATCCACACTGGAAAGGTCCGGCACAATTGATTACTTGGGGGAAAGGCTACGCAGCGGTGCAAATTGACGACAAGACTCTCTGGGTTCCTGCTCGTTGTGTTCGTCCGTATCACCGCATACCAGAAGAAGATCAAGATGACCCTGCCTTTTCTTCTCCCCCTGACATATCACTCCTTTTTCTTTAAACTCTTTCTCTCATTGTTATCTTATGCCTCTGCTCAATTTGTTGCTCACCCTCAGGTGATTTTTGCACCTCTTGACACTCATGTGACTTTTGTGTTCAAAGACACTCTTCTCACTGCTTGCCCCTATGCCTTGCAGCATCAGGGCCAATTTCTTTTCCCTTCTTTAAAACCTTTGATATTAATTCAATACTTATATCATGACTCTTGTCAAGTTCGTCTTTCTTTACACGTAACTCCTCAAACTATTGGCTCCTACTCGTGCATTGGATTTTTGTCCAATAACACCTATTTTAACCAAACTGTTTATCTCTACTCAACACCCTCTGTGGCTTATCCTCCATTATCTTCAATTTTTCTTTCTTGGATGACTCTTGTCCACACCTCTCCTCACCCCTCTGCAAGGACTTTGCTTCGCTATTTTTCATGCTGTTTTCCAGAGCCATGCGATGTGAATACTTGTTTATGGAAAGCCAAAGAAATTCCAGACTATGCACCAGGAGTAAGCGAGCCTCTCCCAGGAGCAAGGATTCGCCAAAACGCACCGGACTTTCCAAAATACAATTCCCTCATACGAACACACCAGGTACGCTACACCTTCATACAAGGAGTGCCATATGCTCCCACCATGTCCTGTCGACAACGATCTCCTGTCAAGAAAAAAGGTACTTTTTGGCGATGGTTTTTTAACAACACATGGCTTCCTGAAGATTCAGAACATTATTTACAAACATTTCATTTCCGTACTACTCAATTGACTGTCAAAAACCCTAAGGCAGTAGATTTGGGACTATATCAGTGTGAAATTACCAAGATAGTTAAAGGACTTGCCACTTCTGCCAGACTGACTTTATTGTTGTTCCAGAAACAATCCACTCATTTCTCACGAATTCGGCGTGCTGCACCACTTAACAATCAAAGTTGTAGCGATTGCATCACCACTACAATACACAATGGCAAGGTCTCTAAGACATTGATATATCATACCATCAAACCTGAACATTGTCAAATTACTAATCCATCAACTTGTAGAGTTAATAATACTGTTTATCACATGTGTACCCTTAACAACAAGATTCAATGTTACAACCCAAAAGAAGCAAAAACCGTTACTACATATGTGATGTCCATTTACACCATTGAATGCGGTAGAAAAGAATTACTCAACAAAACTGAGTTTAAATCCTTCAACACGCAAGTTCGCCTCAGTTTTGACGCTTGTTTAGCAATCAATCGCAACTGTTGGAAATCAACTTGTGGGACATTACAATGGGAAAGGAGTCTCATGCTCGAACGAA
Source organism: Natrix helvetica (assembly GCF_964273705.1). NCBI lineage: Eukaryota > Metazoa > Chordata > Lepidosauria > Squamata > Natricidae > Natrix > Natrix helvetica. The sequence continues at coordinate 173,412,677 of NC_138548.1, read as the reverse complement.
AATACATGTGCTACAATAACAAAGGGACTTGCTCCGAACGGGACACTTACAGCTTTTGCCCATATTGGTCCTGTGTCAGCATGTGGTCTGGGGATCCACCTGGTGGAAACCATAAATGCAAGTTGGAAACGGGCATAGCCAACAGCAAGTGTCCAAGAAATTCGTGCAACCCAATTACCATAACCTGCACACCTACCAAAACATGGGAAGTAGAATATGGCTTGGCCATAGAAGCAAGTGGTAGAGACCCACACATTGTGTTGCACTGGACAGTAACCAAGCAAACTAAGCAATTGCGAACAACTAAAGGACTTTTTTGGTCATTTTATCAGGAAATTGAGAAATTGAATATCCCCGAAATACCACAACATGTTACTAACACTTTTGTCCAATTAGCAGAGGACATTGCTAACACATTGAATGTTACTAATTGTTTTGTATGTGGGGGAACCAACATGGGGGAAAAATGGCCCTGGGAAGCCCAAGAACTGAATTATTGTAAAATATTGGAGATGGACAAGCTAGGTAATTTGTCATACACAAAAGGGAAGGATGGGGACTGGACTCTTACAACAAATCTTGTGGGAAATGTTTGCTTCTCCAGACCTGTTGGTTCCAAATGTACTAAAGTAGGGAACTTAATTTGTACTGGGAAATGGGAAAATGGGATATGGTGGTCAGGAAAAAATAGCTCAGCTGGACAAGACGAAACTGCTTTGTTTAAAGTCACAAACATGAAAAAGTTCTTGACAAACCCAAACAATCAATCACTCACATGGTTAGCACCTGATGGGCTGTATTGGATATGTGGAAAAATGGCCTATGGACACCTCCCAGCTAATTGGTGTGGAACATGTGTCTTGGGCATTATTAGACCTGGGTTTTTTCTCCTCCCACTAAACACACGACAAGTCTTAGGGGTCCCCGTTTACGACGAAATAGGGAACCACCGCAGAAAGCGCGAGGACGTTGTTTCCTCAATAGGTAAAGTTGTCGTGGGAGGGAACCAAGGCACATGGGGAAATGATGAATGGCCAGCTGAACGTATCATACAAGTATACGGCCCTGCCACATGGGCTGAAGATGGTATGTATGGATATCGCACACCCATCTACTTATTAAACCGACTTATTCGTTTACAAGCTGTAGTAGAAATAATAACAAATGAGACTGTCAAAGGCTTGACACAATTAGCCAAAGAAAGTGTAAAATCTAGAACATACATAATGCAAAATAGACTTGCACTAGACTACCTGCTTGCCAAAGAAGGAGGAGTATGTGGAAAATTTAATTTAACTAATTGTTGTATTGAAATTGATGAAAGTGGTAAAGTAATTAAGGAAATTACTGACAAAATGATGAAAATTGCCCATGTCCCTGTGCAAACATGGAATGGATTTGATTTTGGAGGTATGTTCGATGGTATTTTACCCAAATTCCCAGGTTTAAAAGCTGTTTTTATATTTGTTGCAATGATTGCTATGGGATGTATATTATTACCTTGCTTATTGCCTATTTTTGTATTCATGATTAAGCGTAGTTTGAATGCCATTGCTGAAGCAAAAACTACTGCACAAATTAATATGATGCTTGAGAATAATGCGTATATGTTGATACCAACAGATGAAAGTAAGCAACCCTTGCTACATTTCTCCCCGGATAATGATTCAGAAGATGACGCTGAAAGAATGGTAGGTGCGGACACAGGAAGCCTGGGGTCGGAGGGCAACACGCAACCTGAAATAGCACTCACCTCCATGGACGTAAAAGCTCCATGTTTTCAGCTTTAAAAAAGTAAAAACAGAGGAGATGTAGCGGTCATGTTTAAAAGTTGCTAGCTGCATCACATTTCTGCTAAGCCGGCACAAAGCTTGCTCAAGGTTTTGCTTTGCAACAATTCTATGCAACATTCTTTGCTTTGCAACATTTCTATGCAACAGTCTTCTGTAACATCTTTTTGTAACATGTGAACAAGCTTGCCCGGTAACACGTATACGTGACAAGTGAACAAAGCCTGCCCAGTAACAAGTGTTTTAACCAATCATGTAATAACACGCTGTAAGACAGAAACCTTTTGTATGATTTTAATAAATACCGTCTCAATCGGGCAGCCGGGGTCTTTGGATCTTGCTGAGCTGGTTGATGCGTTGCAACACATCATGGAGTCCGTTCTTCCTTGGCAGTATCAGGCCCGCCTAACCTAGGCGCACCCCAGCTGGGGTCCCATAGCCGAGCTCAGTCAGGCTCACCTCTGCAGGGGTTTTGATGCCTAGCTCCGGCTCACCTTTGCAAGGGTCCACACTCAAAGCAGACGAGGTCACCGTGTGGCAGCCAGCCACACATTCATTACAAGAGTGAATTCCCCATCTTATTCTAAACTACTCAGATTGATCTCATGTGGTAATTGCTGGGTACCTTTAAAATAGTCAGGTCCAGGAAGTTTCCAGAAGTGTAGCAAACATTTGTGCCATAGTGATGACAGTTAGAAGCTACTGGGCCCATCTATAGCTTAGTCCTGGGTATGAATAGATTGTTGCTGGGTAGCGGTATGCTGTATTCCTTCTTAACCTTTTGCATTTCTTTGGTCTATGATGATCTACCTTAATTAAATATCTGATGTTTTAGATTGTTACCCACATTGAGAACTGTGAGATCTTGTATTAAAATTGGGGGGAAAATTGCCATAAAAACAAAGCCAACTCTCCCCCAAATTTCCTGTGTATGGCCTGATCAAACAAGTTAGTTTGCAAAATTATTAAAAGGCACATTTTCAAATGAGTTTGAAGGGCTTAAATAAGAGAGATGAGTGCCTTTCTCGAGATTGTTTCACTTGCACCCAGCAGAATTTAGGCCACTGCAATGCAGCACAAGATATTTCCATTGGAGAAAAAAGTCAGGAAATGTGCACATGCATTTTGTGTATGTTTCTGTGGCAACAAGGCGGGATGAAGCTGAATTGTACAAAGATACTGGTTTCCTTACACATGCACTGTTCTTTCTTTGTGTTCCATGTGCCAGCTTGAGATGAATACTATTTATAAACATTGGGGCAATTCTGCACAGCAGTGTAACCTGATTGCCATGCTGCTCCTGGCTGTTTTTGAAACACACTTTAAAAAAATATTTTCTGGATTGCAGTAGTTTGGCAATAGGGCTGAGTTAACCCTCAATCTGGAATGCTGGATGGATGGATATCTTTATGTGTGTATGTATGTATGAACACACACACACACAATATTACAGTACAGCAGGTACAAAATGGGAAAGAAAGAAAAGTCTACTGCTTCAGACAACCTGGGCTGAAACCAAAAAGGTGTTCATGAGAACTGTAAGGCTGGAACAAAAATGGACTGACAAAGGTAGGGAAAACATGGTGGCCAGGAGGCTTTATTGGATTCCATTATCTTGTGGAGCTTAACAGCATCAAGCTGGAAGGGGGAAAGAGGAAGCAGCCAATCAGAGTAGCCCATCCTGTACAGCAGAAAGGGGTAGTTGAAGGAGAGGGTAGGACAGCCAGATGGAACTGAGAATGTCAATAGACTGCGATGAAACTTCATACATAACCACTCAGTGGTTTTAACATGGCTCAAAATGGAGAGTAGTACCTTCAAAGTAGAACTTAAAAGCTTTAGCAAGAAGAATACTTGTGATAGGCTGAGAGATGGTAGAGGTGTAATAAGAACAATAAAATTTCTGGAAAGCAAGATTCAGCACTTCAGGGTAAGAGGCAGTAAAAAGCCAATTCTGTCACACAAAGAGAGTAATCTTTCTTTATTTGGAAGCCAGGAGACGATATATACGTTCTTAGGAAGAATGGGGAGAAAAAGCAGAAAACTGAGAAATGAGGCTGCTAGCTTAAGAGATAAACAAATGAGCAACAGTTAATCAATTAGTGTTGTGCTTTGTGAATTTGCACAGCAATGGAAACTATAAAAGCTCTAAAAGAGAAAGTCAAGCTGATTTTTTTTCCCCAGAGAAAGTTTACCATTCTCATGTCTTGGAATGGCCACCCCCAGTAGCAAGAAAGGTATGAGTGAGAGTGTATATAAGTATGTGAGCCCTTCTTTTGTGCAACCAATATAGTGTTTAAAGGTAAAGGTTCCACGGCACATATGTGTTAGTTGTTCCCGACTCTAGGGAGCTGTGCTCATCTCTGTTTCAAAGCCAAAGAGCCAGCACTGTCTGAAGACATCTCCGTGGTCATGTGGCTGGCATGACTCAAAACCGAACACTGTTACCTTCCCACCAAAGTGGTTCCTATTTTTCCAGTTGCATTTTTATGTGCTTTCCGTGTCAGGGGAAAAATTTTCACCCTGAGCTAATGAGGTCTAGAAATCGACGGCTTTTCCAAACAGCATATCCTCAAGAAGCGAAAAATAAAACAAAACCCGAGAACATGTTCTAATTAAAAAAACAAGCTTTAATACAAAAACAACAAAATAGAAATAAAACAAATCTATCTAATTGTTACATTTTTCAAGAACAAATGTTGTCCACCTTCTTCGGCAGACGAACAAAGGTCAAAAGGAAAGAAGTCTCTGGAATGTGTGATGAGCAGGTGCAAAACATCACTTGCTGATAAGACCTATGACCTGCGCAGTAATATCTCAGTTCAGCTCGGCTAGCAAACAATTTAACGCAGTGACATTCTGCTCGGTTGGCAGAAGCTGGGACAAGTAACAGGAGCTCACTCCATTACATGGCACTAGGGATTAAAACTGCTGAACTGCCAACCTTTCTGATTGACAAGCTCAGCACCTTAACCACTGAGCCACTGCATCCCACAATAAGGTATTTACTCTTCTTATAATTCAGAGTTCTTGTCAAGACCCTAGCTGGCCCTTCATTGTAATTCTAGGTGAAAATTAGGGAAAGAATATTTCCTAATGGGTGTGATTTTCCTGGGCTGGATAAAATAACCTCCTTCCAATTCCCAAACTACAGTCACTTGTGAGCTGTTGATCAAAAGTAAATGGGGGAGTTTGAACAGTTACTCAAAGAGAAAAGAGAGAGAAAGGAGAGGGATTAACACAGGGCCAATTATATTTTAGCAGAAAAAAATTGAAATAGAGGGTGGAGAATCCATTCAAGCAAGGATTTGAGTGCCCTAGCAAGTAGAAATGGTGGATCTGGCAATCCTCATTATATAATTTGATTCAGTAAGAATCAGAAACATTACCATCAAATGTTATCTACCAGAAATGGTATTCAGCAGCTTTTGACCAATTCTGGAGAACAGGTAGCAGAAATTTTGAGTAGTCCGGAGAACCGGTAAATACCACCTCTGACTGCCTCTCTCCCAGGGGTGAAATCCAGCACATTCTGGCAGGTTCTGGAGAACCGGTAGCAGAAATTTTGAGTAGTTCTGAGAACCAGCAAATGGCACCTCTGGCTGGCCCCAGAGTGGGGTGGGAATGGAGATTTTGTGGTATCCTTTCTCTGCCACGCTCACCAAGTCACGCCCACCAAGCCACACCCACAGAACTGGTAGTAAAAAAAATGAATTTCACCATTGCCCTGCCCCCATCTATTTTCTGCCTCCCGAATCCCAGCTGAATAGGAATTTTGCAGTAACCTTCTCCTGGAGTGGGGAGGGAATGGAGATTTTGCAGTATCCTTCCCTTGCCATGCTCACCAAGCCATGCCCGCAGAACTGGTAGTAAAATTTTTTGAATCCCACCACTGATATCTATTGTATGACTCAGGGTCAGGGGAAAAAAGGCCCAAATCAAAGTTTCAACTGAAACCTTTGTTCAACATTATATTCAGCTCTTGAAAACCCTAATTATTTATGCTACTACTCAGATGTTTTATAAGGGGAGTGGTTTGCCTTTTGGCAAATTAACTAGTGTTTTGTTTTGTATGTTCCTATTTTTTTAAAAAAAATCCCTGAATGCATAGACATATCAAAACATTTTCAAAGATGAGATTGCTCAACTCGCAAAATACTTAAAATATGTAGTCTTGGGAATCTGAATTTAAAATGCAGCCCAGCAACCATAATGTATCTCAAAGGTGTTTCAAGCATATAAAACTTACAAATAGAAAAGAAAAAAAACCACTAGCAATTATACTATTTTGCTCACAGTCGAACCTTCTTCAAATGAAATTTAAAGAAGTCTGGACAGTATGAGCAAAAAGCACTAAATACTTAAATACTTGTTTTAATACTTACACACACACATGCAAAATTTCTAATTGCACTATTTCCAACTGCTTTTGCAAGATTTTGATATTCAGAAATAACAGTATTAGGGGTCCATATTAATAATAATGCTGTTCTCAAGTCTGTGTTATGATCCTTGCATTCTTCCCTAATTGGAGGATCTAATTGGAACTCAAAAATGAGTCTCTGCACCAGGGGTGGGTTCCGGCAGGCACTACTGCTGGTTTGCCCCTGTACTGCATGCGCTCGCTTGATGAGTGCTGCGCGTGCATGCACAGTGCAATAAAAATTGTTCTGTGCATGCGCAGAAGCAAGAAACAAGATGATGGCACCTATGACACCACCCAGAGAACCAGTTCGGGGGCGTGGCAGGCCTGGGTCGCTGCTGGTTCCAGTGACCCAGGCCGCCAAACACTACCAGTTTGGCCGAACCAGTCCAAACTGGTAGGAACCCACCACTGCTCTGCACCCTTATTCAGCCAGTCCTTCAATCACTCATCTCACAGATGTCAAACTGGCGGTCCCTGGGCCAGATGTATCACATGCAGGTCATGCCCACCCTAGGTCCATGAAGGGGGAAAACGTCATGAAACATGATGGCAACCTGATGCCATGAGTTTGATAGCCATGAAATTTTAGTGGGCTGATGGTTCTTAATGTGACCTAGAGCAGTTGAGGACAAAACAAACACTCAGTACTGGGTATTACAAGGTAAATGTGCTTTCCCCAATGTGTCTACTAGGCAAACAGCCAATTGTAGAAAGGGGAACTTCTCAAATGGCTACTATTACTATAGCATGGTGTATGGCTGCACATCAGGCCTAAGGAAGAGGAGGAGGAATTGCTTGCTGTGACTTTCTAGTGATTACACAAACCTAGAGAGATGGGAAGGAATTTCTGGGATTGAGGGATTTTAGAATGCTTGGATAGTAAATTGGTGGTGCAGCTCTAGAAGTAAACAGAACCATTTTTTATTTTGGAGGTGGCCACAGAAGTTGTTTGGCTTATTTCTGATTCAGTGCAAAGCAGTCAGCCATTGCTATAATTAATTCAACCTTAATTAACTTGAGGAAGGTAGCGGTAAAAGATTTCTAGTCATTTTTCTGCAGGTTTAAGGACCTTTGCCCTTCCCTTCCCTTCACAGGAATATCTTTTCACCTTCTTTCCAAACCACCATTCAAAACAGAATCAACAGAACCAGAATTTCACACTTTTTGCTACAACAGAAATTTGCTAGTGATCGGCAACCCCACAAAAGGAAAGGTTCATTCACTCCTAGTTCATTGCAGTGGGCAGATATATTAAATCTAAATGACAACAACACCAGTAATAATTTGAACACAGCCTCATTTAAATTCCATGCAAGTCTATCATTTCTGTGGTCAGGAAGAGACTATACAACATTTTTGTGGTAACATTTTTCTTAACCTTCACTTCTTAACAATGAGAAGTATATACCCGGATGAGGAATAGCAGAAGTAGGAAGCAAAACTTTTTAAACACTTTGATACTACATGTCCCTGAAAATACGACATGTCCTGATAATAAGGCCATGCCACATTTTTCTGGTGGGCAAAAATATAAGCTCTCCTCCACAAACAAGCCCCCTGGACAACCCCCACCTCTAGCCAGGCAGAGCGCCGCTCACCAACCTAGCAGTATCCCAAAGTTGCCAAGCCGCGGGAACCGGGGGGGAGGCAAAGGGGATTGCGTTGCTTGGTTCCTTCGGGATACCGCTAGATTGGTGAGCAGCGCTGTGCCCAGCTGAAGAGGGGGGTTGCCGGGTGGCTGCTCTCTTGCGAGTGGGCTCCCAAAGAGTCGGGCACAGCAGACACCCAGAAAAACCCCTTTCCAGCCAGGCACAGTGCCATTCACTGACCTAGGGGTATTCCCAAGCCACATGAGCGCCTGTTCGCCGCCGCCCAGCTCTTGCGTCTTGGCGCCTTTGAAATGCTAGTGAATGGCGCTCTGCACAGCTGCAAAAGGGGGTTGTGCGAGAGGCTGTTCTTCTCCCACTCACGTGCCTCCCAGCCTCACGATGCGCTGGCCCAGCTCTCCCATAGAGCCGGAGCACCTCCGCTGCCACCGCCACCATCCCAGGATGGCTTTTTGGGCAGCTTCCAAACTGAGCCTTCTGGCAGTGGCCACTCTTGGTGTACGCTCTGCTGGCAGCCGATTCACAACCATAGAGCATGCAGCCAGGGCAGCCACTGCCGGAAGACTCAGTTTGGTAGCTGCCGAAAAACCATGCTGGGATGGTGGCGGCAGAGGTGCTCTGGCTCTGCCGGGAGAACTGGGCCAGGGCATAGTGAGGTTGGGAGGCACGTGAGTGGGAGCAGAACAGCCACTCGCGCAACCCCCCTCTCCAGCCATGCAGAGTGCCATTCACTGGCATTTCGAAGGCGGCAAGCCACGAGAGCCAGGCGGCGCCAAACAGGCGCTCACACGGCTTGGCGATACCCCTAGGTCAGTTAATGGCGCTATGCCCGGCTGGAAAGAGGGTTCACTGGTTGGCTGCTCATGAGCGTGGTCGCCTCATGGCTGTGTTGCGCTGATGTGACAGACACAACCCCTGAGGCTGTGCCCAGCTCTTTGGGAGCCCACTTGCAAGAGAGCAGCTGCCCAGCAACCCCAAACAATAAACCCTCCCCTGATAATAAGGCCCAAGGTACATTTTGTGGGTAAAAAGAAAATAAGACCCTGTCTTATTTTCAGGGAAACACAGCATATTTGGAAAGTTGTGGATTCCTTGAGTTAAAAACTGTTTGATTTTTGGTCAGGGCTGTTGGATAGCATCAGACTTCCATTTGTGATTTCCCATTTGCATTCCATGCTTGATAGCAAGGGAAGATATTGTACTCAGCATCCTTTCTTGTTTTTAGATTAGAAATTGCTTGTAGATGTAACAAGAACTAGTCAATTTGGATTTCTCACTGTTTTCCAGGAAAGGTGAAATGATTATGTTTATTATGTTCTGCTTGGATTCATCTCTGATTTGAAAGAATAAAAAGGAACATAGCATATTGCAAAGAGCATACCATTGTGTCTCATAACATACTGTAAATAGATCCATCTGTTAGTAAATACTAAGTTCCTTATAGAAAAGAAGACGCATTCTTACTAAATCAGCTAAGGCAGTATTGATGAACCTTTTTGGCACTGAGTGCCGAAAAAAGAGAGTGCATGTGTGCGCGAGAGTGCTAGAAACCAGAAGAGCAGCTCTCTGGCATGCACACGGGAGCCCTGGAAATTAGAAGAGCAGCTTCCGGCATGCGCATGAGAGTGCTGGAAAAATGAAGAGCAGCACCAAAGGAAGCCAAGTTTGCATCAGGCGCATGCGTGCCAGCCACCTGGTCTTCTGGCTTCTGGCACACCTGCATGCACGAAGACCAGCCGGAAGAGTAACGGGTGACGGCTGGCATGCCCGGGGAGATGACTCTCTGTGCCACTTTTGGCACGTGTGCCATAGGTTCGCCATCATGGAGCTAAGGCGTTAACAACTTGGCTTTGCCATCAAGCTTGGGGTCCTGATAATATAGGTGAACTCACTCCTTGGTTGTGAGATGTTGCAGTTCTTCTTAACTGTTTATTTATGCTATTATGTTATTTGTTTTCATTATTGATTGTTTTTATATTGTCTACTGCCCGGATGTGTGTGTGTGTGTGTGTGTGTGTGTGTGTGTGTGTGTGTGTGTGTTTTGAATTTGTGCTGATAAATAAATAAATAAATAACAAAGGCAACATTAAAAAGATGGTTTTCTGCCTGGATGGTCTCCTGGAGTGAGCCGAAAGACAGAAAAGGGAAGCAGTGTGCTCCCTCCCATATTTGGGCATACCACGGGTTGTGACACAATACATGCATGTATGTATGTATGTATGTATGTATGTATGTATGTATGTATGTATGTATGTTAGAGAGAGAGAGAGAGAGAGAGAGAGGGAGGGAGGGAGGGAGGGAGGGAGGGAGGGAGGGAGAGAGAGAGAGAGAGAGAGAGAGAGAGAGAGAGAGAGAGAGAGAGAGGATAGATAGATAGATGAGATGGACAACCATATATATTAAACAAGAAAGAAAGTAAATGAGAACATTCCTGAAGCAGCATACTCATGACCGGTGACTGGTTAGCAATCTAAACCCATCAGCAGTCTAGCTTCTAGCTGATTAATAATCAAGATTCCACAAAACTTGAGATGCATTCTACCTGCATCATGCCCATGAACTCCTATACTTTCCAAAGTTTCAAAGTTGGTGAGTGATATGTATACAGAATCATAGGAGCAGTCAACAGTATAACAGCCTCATTCATAGCTTGGGTGAAGTCTTTGTTCAGAGGACAATTACTTCTTTTGATAGCAGAAAGGTTATTTTATTCATGGGGGGGGGGACATGAAGTGCAAGAATTTGAATGTTTGCAGTTAAGAGGCAATTAAGAAGCAATTTAATTGTTAATTTAGATTTTTATACCACCTAATATTTTTTTTTTGTTAAAAATAAAATAGTGATTAGGATCAGTGCTCAAAAAATAAGGATACAAAGCCCTTTGCTTTTGGGTGGCTGGTGAATCTCTTACGCCTTACCTGAAATGTCAGCTATTAATATGAATCGTCTCTCTGTGTGTGTCTGTGTGTATGCTTGTATGCTTCATTATGCAAAGCTGCTATGTGTGTCTGTATGCTTGTATGCTTCATTATGCAAAGCTGCTATAAACATAGCAGAGAGATTACTGCACACTCTCTCAAATGATATACCTATCCTAAATGAGGACATTTAGAACCCTGGCATTAATTCTCTGGAGCTGTCTTACTCTGGTGCTGCACCACCTCTTTCAGAACAAAACATTCATTTCCTTTACCTATTTCTGGCACATCTATTTCAGAGAAAACTGTTCAAATAACATTCCTCCAGATATTTACAGATGTTGATTGCTTTTGCAGAAGTAAATTTCTTTCAAGGCACAAGTTTGCTGTGATGTTAGATTAGATTAGATTTATTGCATTTCTAAACCGCTCCCTCTCCCCAAGGGACTCGGGGCGGTGTGCAATCGGAAGTTAAAAGCATATATAGTTACATAGACATTGCATAATGCATATATAATTACAATTATATTACATTTATATTACATTTATATAGAGGAGGCATTAGGACTCATAAAACCAATTCATTAAAATCAATCCAATAATGGTAAAATTAGTCCAGTAATAATAAAATATAATACAACATTAAAAACTACCCTATAGTTTAAAATAACTGCCAGGAGGATTAGAAGGTAATGCTATAGTTAAGCCAGGCCAGCTAGTTGGAAGAGGTGGGTCTTGAGTTTCGTACGGAAAGAGCGGAGGTCAGTGGTGGTCCTAATGTCTGAGGGGAGGTCATTCCAGAGGGCTGGGCCCATCACAGAGAAGGCCCTACTCCTGGGCGCCGCCCGCTGGCATTGCTTAGTGGACAGCACCCGGAGGAGTCCCTCTCTGTGAGAGCGAATTGGCCGCAGGGATGTATGGGGTAGGATGCGATCCCGCAAGTAACTAGGTCCTGTGCCATGGAGCACTTTGAAGATGGTAATCAACACCTTGAAATTCACCCGGTAGACCACAGGTAGCCAGTGCAGCTCGCGCAGAATAGGTGTTACATGGGAGTACCTGGTACTCCCCATAATTGCCCGCGCAGCTGCATTCTGAACCAGCTGTAGTCTCCGGGCGCATCTCAAGGGAAGCCCCATGTGTCTGATACATCTATCAAGGATAGCGTTAAAATGCTGCTCCGTATCAGGCTTTTCAATTAGCTCTGTGGGCTCCTGGGGTTTGCTGTTGCTGGTTTTTTTTGGGGGGGGTGTCTTTCAGGGGAGGGAGGGGGGGAAGTGAAGGTTCCTCTGCATGCATCTGAGTAGAAAACCAGGAAGACGCTAATATGGTTGACATCCTCAGGGTTGATGAATGATTCTTTTGTTATGAGATCTCAAGCAATTGCCACTTTCTATCCAATGGTTTGCAGCTTCTGTGGCTATTACAGTTTCATACGGGGCAGCCACGATGGGGAACCCCCACCTCCAGGAGATTTTTCAGTTTGTGTAGAGTAAGCAATGTAGGAGGCTACCAAGTGATAGAACCGCATCTCCAACAATAAACTCCAGAAAAAGCACTCAAGCATTCCAATAATAAGTTAGAAAAAGAGAAGTCTATTTCATAAGGGAGGAGGAGGGGAAATATTTTCAGCAAATTATAAACCAGGCGTTGGATAAAGTGTGCAGTATATTTAAGAACCTTGAGCTTTTTCCTCTCTTCATAAATTTGTATCTGCAGATCCAGATTTTCTGCCCCTTTGTTGCTGTCTTGTCCTTAATCTATATATATGAAAGTTTTTTTTTTTGTGTGTGTGTGTGTGTGTGTGTGTCTGTCTGTCTGTTCCAGCATAACTCAGGAACGCATCGAGCAATTTCAACCAAACTTGGTACACAAATAACTTACTCTCTGGAAACAAATATCGGGGGGTAAGACACCCCTAAAACCCCTCGGGGTGTGTGTTCTGTTAAGGTACAGCCTGTTGTGCCTTAAAATGGCTTCTACTATACTGTCGTAAAATGGTTTCTACTGTATAGCACAGTGGAGTTGCCATAGTAACAGCTTCACAGTACTCCATAAGGGGGCTCCCTCTGGTAAGGGGGAAAATCCAACATGAGAAATTACATTTGGTCCAGACATTTTCCTCCTATAAATAAATACCCAGGCAATGCCAGGTTATCAGCTAGTATTGATATAAAAACCCAACCAAGAATATCTTGTTTCCTTGGTTCATTTACAAACACACATACACACATATTGGTCCGGTGACAATAATGACCCTCAGTCGGTCATCCCTCAGCTTATCTTTTGCAAAACACTCACTTTGGGGTTGCTGCCTTGGGAGATAACTCAGAAAAAGCAGCTGATCCAGTAAATGGCAGCTGGATTGCCAGAGAGAGAATCCCACCCCATAAAATGTCAAGTCTCAGTTGTTGCACTGATCCCCAATGCCCCCTGGGCCTAACTCAAAATAGTAGTCAGCACTTTTAAAGCTCTTTATAATGTAATGCTGGGTTATATATATATATTTATATTGTATAATATAATGGTCACCGGGTGGCATGGTCTTCTGTGATGAGCCGAAGGACAGAAAGAGGGAGTAGTGACCTTCCTCCCATATTTAGGCATACCAGGGGTTGTAACACAAATATATATGTGTACACACACACACACACACACACATATGTCTGTTAATTAGCTCTCATCAGCTAGCCATACCCTTACTGGGATTTGAACCTGGGCTGTATTATATCTTAGGCAGGAGTCTTAACCACTAAGCCACAGGCTCTCCTCCTTATCAGTTGAGCCAGGGAAATAGGTATGTATTTGTCTTCAAGCTGTGGGCTTAAAGACCCAAATACAACAAAACCAGCATATATATATATATATATATATATATATATATATATATATATATATATATATATATATATATATATATGTGTGTGTGTGTGTGTGTGTGTGTGTGTGTGTGTGTGTGTGTGTGTGTCCCAGCATTACATCATAAAGAGCTTTAAAAGTGCAGACTGCTATTTTGAGTGTGTATATATATATAATGAGCTAGGTGGCAAGTTTTCTCTGTCATAACTTCCACACTCTGGAGCACGGTTCCCCAGAGTTAACTTAGTCACTTCCTTCCTTGCTTTTATTTAGTTATTATTATCTGCATTATATTCTCTGAGGGAGATGGGCAGTTAAGAAACATGAAATATAAATAAATAAAGATCTGTCCCTCGCTTGTCTGCTCACTGCCCGGAGACTTAATTGATTGGGAGACATAAAAAATATGGCAAATAATATATGCGGTATATAAATAAATAGGTTTTGTTTTCCTAATGATCATGATTCTTCTGCTCTCAGGATTTTCTAAGCAGCAGGACTCTCCACTCAACTGAAGATAAATTATGAGAATTAACAGCATGTGCCCATTCTTCCTTTACAATATTATAATTTGATATGCCTAGCCTGTCAATAAAGTTATTCAATCTTTACACTGAATAATATATGTTCCCTTTTCTCATGAATAGATCATTCTTGATTCTGAGGGATTGTAATAGAGGTAGGATAGGCATCCCCCTCTGTTTTTTTTTTCTAAATACTACTTCAACATTCAGAAAAGGTTTAATTTCCTGCCACTGTAATTCTGCACTCTGCAAATTATTTGAATGTTCCCACTATTTGACTAACAGCTGCCTACTTCCAATTTGAAATTTCTCTCCCTCCCTCTCTCTCCCTCCCTCTCTCTCTTTCTCTCTCTCTCTCTCTCTCTCTCTCTCTCTCTCTCTCTCTCTCTCTCTCTCTCTCTCTCTCTCTCTCTCTCTCTTGCCCCACTTTGTATAGGTATGCATTAAATTTCAAAAGCTGCTTAAACTTACCCAGAAAAGTACATTTTGCTTTGTTGTCTCAAACTTCTAAGGTTCCATGTGGTAGAGCATGGACAAATCACATTGAGATTAATAGGCAAAGTCATTCCATGGATTCAGCAGCATCACGAACACACTCAAGACGAGCAAAGATCTCTTAGGAACTCAATGATTCAATCTCGTAAACAACTTTGTGGCTGAAAGCATCTGCAACCCATGATGTAGGAAGAGATGCCAAGGTGTTTGGGAATTATTTTGCCAGGGAAAAGCAGATAGAGATTTTAGAACTGAATAAAAAGAAATGATTTTCATTCACCTGCCATTCAAGAACAGAATGATTCTTATATAAGAGAACCGACGGAGGGTATGTGGCTCGCCAGCTATTTCTGAACGATATGTTCCAGCATCTTTCACCAAGTCTTTGCCATTGCTGGGAAATATCATTTGGTGACTTCTGGAGAACCAATGGTTTCCCATCTCTGAGATTGGTTTTGGTTGGTTTTAATAATATATCAAAAGTATTTCATTACATATGAAGTTAAAGCAATAAAATAATAAAAATATGCTCTGGGTTTCTGGTCTCATTACATTCTCAAATTGTGCTGGTGTGCCTTTTTATTTTATTTTTTGAGATCTATTGTCAAAGTCACCATTGACAGCTGAGTCGCTTATATTCTCCTCACTTTCATCTGACCATGTTTTAAATGCCAAGCTAGTGCCTTTGGATTGCAGGCTGGGTTTTAATTTCTTTTAACTTTTTCACAAAGGATAAATGTATTAGAAGAAGAAGGAGTGGAAATCAATGAATATTCTACCTAACTGGTGATCCCTTTCCGTCTCTCTTTTTTTTCTCTTTTAACATTTGGTTTTATTCATGTGGTGCATAAACACCTGGCCATCCCTAATTTGTTGTGTCTCATTACCAATTAACAGAGAAGAAAATAGGGACTTGCATTAGAACATATTTCTTCCTTCCTGGGCCGAAGACCTGCAGTTGAGATACTTTTAAGGGGTTAGAAAGAATCCCAGAAGTCATACTCCACATGCCATAAGTTGTCATTCTTTCCATCTCAGCAAAATGTTGGAGGGAAACTATCCATCTTCTGTCCATCAAGCAAAATGAGAAGATATTTGTTGTGGTGAAGTCAATAAAGGAACGTTTGACCTGAAAATGGATCAGATTAGGCTGTGGAGGGGAAAAAAATAATGGAAATCCAGTTAGGGTTAGGGTAACCCTATTTAGGTAACCAGAGTGAAGAGCATGAATAAAACCATAAAACCATCTGCTTACTTCCATGTACCGTAAGTGATCGATTCATATCATGCAAATAAAGTGATTTGTAAATCCCAGCCAAAGAAGTCTTGAGGTCAGCTAAAGTACCAACGCAAAAATATAAAGCACATTCATATACATCATCGAATTTCCACATGATCATAGCCTGTTGCACAAAATCAATTCTCAGTTGGACTGCCTTGACAAGTCAAGATCAATTGAGTTTATGCCCTAGAGGGATAAGACAGTCTATTGATAGTATCCCCTTAGGTTTTTCTGTCAAAGAGTGACTCTGTGTATTGGGCTCTGACTGAAGTATACAGTTGTCTATCAGCTTCCTCCCATAATACTTCACTTGAAAAAATCTCCCATAATACAAGGCAGAATCTAATACCTCAAACTTCGCTATAATAAAATCTGCTCTATGTTACTATCTCATATACTTAGTCAGGTATTTTTCTACTTGAAATGCCTTCTTGGTCAACCATTTTAAAGTTTACTTAGTAGGTGTTGTGGGCCAGCAGGATCCGGTTCAGCTGCTGCTGGACTCGGATAGCGAGGGATCATTTCAGTGGGCCCTGGATGATGTGGAAGACCCTGTGCAGGTTGCAGATTCCGAGCAGTGGCCACCAGGAGGCGCCTGAGGCATGGAGCAGTGGGGAGGATCAAAGGCAGTTTGTCCCTGATGCTAGATTGAGAGGGGCTGAGAAATGAAAGCAGCAGCTTTGTAGGCAGGCTCACAGACGATAATTAGCACAGGTGGTTGTAGATTGGCCCCTCCCAAGAGAGCTTATAGGTGAGGCATTGGGAGGGGATACTTGTAGGAAACAACAGTTCGAAATTAGCAGTGAAGAAAGTCGATGTCTTAGAGCTGTGTTTGAATATCTGGTTTGTTTTTCTTGTATTTTGAGTTATCTGGGCCCTCGGCCAAAGGGTTTGTTATCTTGCAATTAAACAGTGGCAAACAGCCAATCCTGTGTTTTGGCTTGTTCAAAGGAGTGGAGAGAGAGGGGGTCAGAACAGTATGATATATGCTTAGATATTGAATTGATAAACCATAGTATGAAACATCTTTGGTAAATTGGTACCCACCTTCTGTTATGCAACAAACTGTTTTGCTCCTCTTGACATTATTTGGGTAATTGCTATGAAGAAAGAATTCTCATTGTTCCCTTTGTTCCATATGTGGCAATAAAAACATGATAACACAGTGTAGCATTCCATTTTTTAAAATAAGACTATAAAACAGCATAATATAGTTATAAAACTGAAATATATTATTTCAAAATGGATTATTAAGAGAATGAGAAAACTTGCCATGACCAGGGAGATGATGTAGCAATACTGCAAAAGAGTACAAAAGGAGCACAAACACAATGAAATATTGCAAATTCTCTTAGTTTGGAATCTATCAGCAAAGCTATATATGTCATTATAAACATGTCTTTACTCACAGCTTACTCAGAGCAAACTAGATTTGATATTAATTGCAAAATATGTGAGAGTACAACTGCCTGGTAGAAATCACAATGATGGGAAAAATGAGTAAATGTCCAAACATTGGATGCAAGTCTGGTGCCTTAATGTATTGCAACATTAATTTCCTCCTTTCCTCTCTTTGCTCTCCACCCATGCTCTGGTGTCATCTTTTGTAAGGACATCAGGCAAACCCACAGTAGTTATCAGGCAACTTAGCTAGAAAGCTTTTGACTCTGTTCTAGCTGAGTTATTTTTGAAAAGATGCCATGCAACCTTCCCTGGATAATTAACAAAAATTGAATAATCCAGGTTTTTTTAAATATATCATACTATATCATGTAGAATAGAATAGAATAGAGTAGAGTAGAATAGAATAGAATAGAATAGAATAGAATAGAATAGAATAGAATAGAAACAGAGTTTGGAGTCTTCTATTCCAATCCCCTGTTTAGGCAGAAAACCCTATAACATTTTAGATAAATGGTTATCCAATCTCTTCTTTAAAACTTCCAGTGTTGGAGAATTTATAACCTCTGGAGACAAATTGTTCCACTGATTAATTGTTCTAGCTGAAATTTCTCCTTAGTTCTAAGCTGCTTCTCTCCTTGATTAGTTTCAACCCATTGCTTCTTGTCCTGCCCTCTGATGCTTTGGAAAATAGCTTGACTCCCTCTTGTATCATATCATTATATATATTAAAATATTACATCTAAGTGGAAACCCCCCCCCCCCAAAAAAAAAAACATAGTACCATGAAATCTGTACCCTGAGTTTCTGGATGGCAGCTAGGAGGAAAAGAATAGAAGCCAAGATTTTGGGGAAGGTATCTGAGTAGACCAGAAACACTACAATCAACAGCATCTTGTGGCATGTTTCACTTGAACTCCTCCAGAGAGGAGGGAAGAAACAAAAGATGCTTATGTTATTATAGTGTTTACTATATGCACTCTTAAAAGTCCTGCTATTAAAAATAAAGATTAGCTTTATTTCCAAATCTGCTGCCTAATTAGAATATTTTTATGGTCAGTAACCAGGGTTTTTTCTTCAATTTTAAAATATAATTGATGGAGTCATTGCCTCCCTAGCATTTTTCAGTTTCCTGAATAATATTATGCAATCTTTCACTCTCCTTGGAAGAAAAAAGCTGGAGGTAAGTGAAGGTGTGTTTCTTGAACAAATGGATTGCCAAATAAGCCAATACCTTTACAAGAGAATAATTGATGGGCTAAAATCTCTTGCCCTGCAGACCTTGTCTACCCGTTATTATCTCCGCTTGGAAAATCCCACCTGGCTTGGCACATAATTGATAATGAAAGGATTGTCATCTCCAAGTATTGTTGGATTTATACATCTTAGAGAACAAACCTCCAAGCTGAGGTTGACTAGTTCTCTATTTCAGTTTGTGTTAAAATATAATTACATTTAGGCATAATCGATTCCAGGTACTAAGTAGCTAATACTTCATTTTCTTTGGGTGCATGCGACGTGCCATGGTCAATAAAGCGATTAAGTATATCTAAGAGATATATGCTTAGAAGGTTCGTCTTAGTGCTGCTCAAGTGCTTGATATTAGAGCTTGAGCAGCGTGATGTCTAAAGTTGACGGAAGTTAATGTCTAAACCACATAGAAGTTATTAGATTGGAAAGGCTGCTACAAACAAAACATTAATGAGAAGATAAGGTGATCATCATCTCTGTATTGATTTTACTGAAATACAGACTGGTAGGACTGCTACCTTGAACCTCACGCTTTGAACATCAAGAGAAACTAATTATAAATTTTCCCTGGGAAAATTTGTCAGAATTGTGTTTTTCTTCCAGTGTTTAGCAACATTTATTCCCAATGCTGTAAGCATATACGGTATCTCTTTAAAACAGGATGTTCTTGCTTTTTTTCTGAGATTATAACTAGTAAGAAAAGTTGTGATTTGATTTCAGATTTAAATTCCAAAATATTCCATAGTGTACTATGTAGTATTAGAACCACTAATAGAACTAGTATTCTGAATTTTTTACAATGTAAATTTTATTTAGTCCATAATTCTTCCTATTGTGTTGCAACTGCTTAAAGTTTTGTGAAGTTTTTATCATATAAGGTTTTTGTTTCTCTCTCATAGATAAGTAAATAGGTATTTATGAATCCTAATAGGTGGTCTTGGTTTTGCATAACATTACTATTATTTTTCTTAATGTCCCTTGTTCCTTCTTTGCACAGATTTCTCATCATTTCCTACTAGTGAGTCTTTCTTCTTGATCCTAATGGCTAAATTCTATGCTGCCCTATGGATGACATGTAACTCCATCCTGGATAAATGCATATTCTCCATATGTATTTGAGAGAGGAAAACTATTGTATATTTAAGAACATGAGTGGGCTAATTGGATTGAATTCATATCTTATAACTGATGTTTGCTTTCACATGGTTCTTCCTGGATATTCTTTTGCTTCATTGTTGTAGTTATTTTTAATCCTAATGTGTAAGTCAGTTTTGTATTAATTGTAGAATTGTCTTTATGATTAAGTTGGCAAACAATTTTTTTAAAAAATGAATGAATAAATAAGAATGATTGAACTATTCTTTAATAGGTTAGTTAGAACTTTTAATGTTTACTGCCTAAACACATTTTGAACCTCTTTTGTACAATGAAATATGGAACTGTGAAAAAAGAAACTATTTATATACCCGTATTTTTCGGAATATAAGACGTACCCTTTTTCCTCAAAAAAGAGGCTGAAAATCTGGGTGCATCTTATACACCGAATACAGCATTTTTTGCCTACTGAAGCCCCGCCCCTTCACCAAAATGGCCATGCATACCCTCATGGAGGCTTTCAGAGAGCTCCTGGGGGCTGGGAAGGGCAGAAATGAGCAAAAGACTGGCCTTTTTGCCCCCCCCCCCCAGTCCCCAGCAGCACTTTATAAGCCTCCATAAGGCTATGCATGCAATTTTTTTGACAACAAACAGGCCCGTTTCGCAAAAGTTGTTGTTAACTTTCAGAGCAGTTTGGTGAACTGGTTGTTGGGAGAAATCATTAGGGTAGAGAACTGGTTGTTAAATTATTTGAATCCCACTACTGAACTTCATGCATTTGTCATAGTAGAAAATTTCCCTTCATCTACTCTACCTACCTACACACACTCTCTCTCTCCCTACCTACTTACTGTATTTCTCTATCTCTCTATTTCTCTCTCTCTATCCCTCTACCTACCTATCTACTTACACACACACTCTTTCTCCCTACCTACCTACTCTATTTCTCTATCTCTCTATTTCTTTCTCTATATATATCCCTTTATCTACCTACCTACATATCTAATTGCTCTCACTCTCTCCCTACCTATCTACTGTATTTCTCTCTCTCTCTATTTCTCCCTCTACCTACCAGCCTACCTACTCTCTCTCTCTCTCCCTCCCTATCTACTGTATTTGTCTCTCTCTATCCCTCTACCTACCTACCTACCGACACACTCATTCTCTCTCTCTCTCTCTCTATTTTTCTCTCTCTCTCTATCCATTTATCTACTTACCTACCTAACTTCTCTCTCTCTCCCTACCTACCTACCTACTTTTTTTTTAAATTTGCCTCTTCAAAACCTTAGTGCGGCTTATACTCCAGTGTGTCTTATACTCCAAAAATATGGTACTTTTATTTATACTTTTATCAAACTCCAAGATTCCACTAACTGCAACCCCTTCCCCAGAAAACTAGTCTAAGTCAATATATATTTGCACAATGCACTGCCAAAAATCAAATTTATGTTTGGTTTTATATGTTGGCTAACAATAATATTCCCTAAGGTGCTTTTCTAAATGTCATTCTCCTGTATTTCAATCTACTTGATGGGTACCTGCAGAAATTTGCAACTGACACAGTTATCTGTCACTTCGGTACAATTGGACTATGCAATTTAATTTTAAATATATCAAAGGAAAGTCCTCTAAAGAGACAGAAATGAAGAGAGGCAGTGAGTGTATCCAAGCACATAATTTATGATGCAAAATTTAAAAAATGGATTTTCTCTGAACTTTTACATTGGGCTAGGCTGGCTGCCAGCAAGATTGGTTATTCCTTGACATCTTTTTGATGTGGTGCTAATTCTAATGATCCCTAAGTCACTTAATAAGATTACAATTCCATTGTTAATATCTAAAGACTTGAGAAATGTTGGCATTCAGACTCATTTAGAGTCTTTATGTCTTTGCTGGATTTAAAACTTTTGAAAATTATATTTTTATTAAAATGGTTTGTTCATAATATAAAACAGAAATAGAAATAAAGACAGGGGGAAAGGGGGATAGAGGATGCTGAAGTGAGGGAAGAAAAGAAAACAAAGAAACAAAAATCAGTGGCTTCCAAATTCTTTTGGTGCAATAAGTTACCTAATAGAGTTATGATCCCAACTTATTACTAATACCAAATTATAACTACTCGCAATTTCTATAACAATAGCTGATAATCCTCAAAACTCAAAGTCAAAGTTTTTTTTTTCTTTCAAGTATAAAGTCCAGGAATGGTTTCCAAGTAACAATGAAGTTATTTACAATCTTTTCCCTAATTACTGTAGCACAGTCAACTTTGCCATTCTTACTAGATCTATCATCTTTTCATTCCATTTCTTTATTGTGGCAGTCAACACTTCTTTCCATTTTGGGGCATATAGAATTCTTGCAGCTGTCAACATATACAGTAACAGAGTTCCATTCCCCCCCCCCCCCGCCCCCAATTTCTTTATGTAATAATTGTAAAAGATAAATTTCTGGTTTCCATTGTAAGTCCATTTTTAGAATCTTCTGAATTGAAACCTGAATCCAATATTTCTTTGCCTTAGCACATGTACACCAGATATAATAAAAAGTATCTTCCTTGCAGTTACATTTTCAGCAAACATTTAAAAAACACCCTTATACCAGGGATGAAATTTAGCAGATTATGACAGGTTCTGGAGAACCAGTAGCAGAAATTTTGAGTAGTTCAGAGAACTGGCAAATACCACCTCTGGCTGGCCCCAGAATGGGGTGGGAATGGAGATTTTGCAGTATCCTTCCCCTGCCATGCCCACCAAGCCACGCCCAAAGAACCGCAGTAAAAAAAATTGAATTTCACCACTGCCTTATACATCTTCAATAATTATTTTGATACTATTTTGAAACTATAAAGGTATGCACCAATGTCCCACACTATATTATAAGTTTATGTAATGCTAGTTGAAAGTTAATTGATTTTAGCAAAGTTATTTCAAGTTCTAAATCCTAAAAATTCCATATTTTCATCCCTGCTGATTAACAAGCAAGGGAATTATGGGAAATAATAGAATAGAGGATAACAGTTTTATTCCTTGAAATTTCCTGTCTTTGATTAACACCTAAAGCCAAGAAGAATTATGAAGTCCATTTGATTGTTTGATAACTGAAAGAAAGATGATAGGCAGACAGGGAGTAGGTAATTTTTTCTACAGATAAATTGGAAAAATGAAGGTGGAAATCATTTTGGGATTTACTGGTGAATTCCTACATAGCCTTAATATTTTTGGAATCCCTTTAATGGCATTGTCCAAAGGTCAGCACGCATATAATTGAGATGATTCTCAAAGTTTGTTAATACATGTAGTTGTTTCTTATTCAAACTGAACAATGAATTTAAATAAAAGAGTTAGTTTCACTATGTCTCCAACAAGGTAAATGCAAGATGAATTTTGAAATATTGTTTCTTTTTTTTATAATTTTTTTATTTTTAAAACAAACACAGCACATCCTTCTTTACATACTGTAGAAAGTGTATCAGTTGGTTACAAAAAGGCTTTCGTGCATCTCTTCCACAGTCAACAAACATAATTCATATTAACTCAAGTATTTTAACTCAGATATTTATACATGTTACCATCATCATATCTCCATTTTCATTTGACTATAATTGTTTAAACATCCTTCATCATAAAATATTCCAAGATTTAATACATAGCCACATACTGGCATTTCATTTACTATTTCTAAAATCCTCCAATAATACTGAATCCTTATATCCTATTCTAGCTAAACATCCATAATATTTAATAACAACATTTTCTAATCCTCCTTTCCAAATCACTGTTTACAATTTACATCAAGTTTCCTTATGTTGTACCCATACCTGTATATACGTTGTTAACATTATCCCTCCTTTATTTAACTATATCCTGCATCATAACATTTCCCCCTAATAATCAAGGCTTAACTGTATCTAATTTAGTTCTTTTTTAAAAAAAAAAAGAATTTTATTGATTTTTAAACATTTATGGGAAAGGGTAAGTGGATGTACAAAAATTTTGGCAGCTCCATTGTGCTAAAGGTAGAAATCTCTCCAAATCTCACAACTTTTACAGAAAAGAAAAAACAAAAGATAAAAGATAAGCAGAAGCAGCGTCTTGTTATACATTGTATCAACCATGTGTTCAATCATCTCTTTTGCCACTTTCTAATATATCAACAATTACAATGATATTTCAAATACATTTATTTTTGTGACCTGAGTCTTTTCAATATTGCTCCCTCCCCCCTGTCTTCAGGCAGAGCTGCAGCCCCTCCCTCCTTCCTATCTTGTGTATTGTTAGATCTGGGCAACGAGAGAACAGACTGCGGACACGAAGTGACTTAACAGCTCTTTATTAGTAGTAGTAGTGATCCAGCTTGCTCTGTGGCCGGAGGGTTCCCCTTTTATAGTACTCGGGTACGCCTCTCGACCAATCAGAGCGGTACCTGTTTCCCGCTGTAGCAGCGGACCAGAGAGGAGACTTCCCCCGATATATGCTAATATCTAACACCCCTCCCCTCCTAGACGGAACGTTGCGATTAGTCACAGTCTTTTAGGTATGTTGGAGTTTGTCTTACTCGGGAGGAGCGTCTCAGTTCAGGTTGGTTAGAAGTGGTTGCAGGATTGGATGCTTTTTCCGTTTCACGTTCGGGGGTTTCCATGCCTTCGTTGCTAGGGCGTTCCGGAGTCTGCTCAGTTACGTTGCTTGGGGTTGCTCTGCTTCGTGCTCGATCTCTTGTTCAGACCTGGGCTCGCAGGTGTCGTAGTTCTCTGTGTTGGGGCTCTCGAGTGGCTGACTTTGTGTTGGTAGGTAGCTCTCGTCCTCGGTTCGAAGGTCTGAGTGTGCTAGGCGACCTCGAAGTTGATCGATGTGCCTTTTCCAGTTCCGCCCATCTTCCAGTTCCAACAGATACGATCGTGGACCCGTGATGCCAATGACCCTTGCCGGCATCCACAATGTTCCCCCTGCATAGTTGTGGGCGTATACTGAATCCCCTATGCTAAAGGTCCGAATTTTGCTTGTGGAGTCTGGGGGTGCTGTGGCAGAGTAATTTGGGTGAAGATGGTCCAGGTGAGACCGTAGACGGCGGCCCATGAGTAGTTCAGCGGGGCTCCTACCCGTCGTTGCGCTTGGGGTGATATGCTGAATTAGGAGGTAATGGTCAATGCGTGTTTGCCAATCACCTGGACCCATCCTAGCGAGGGCCTCTTTTGCGAATCGCACCATTCTCTCCGCCTGTCCATTTGACGCCGGATGGAATGGCGCGACGAGGGCGTGCCAAATTCCCTGACCTGCTAGATATGTCTCAAATTGCATGGCCGTGAACTGGGGCCCGTTATCGGAGACCAGGAGGTCAGGCAGGCCATGAGTGGCGAAAAGTCGCCGTAGAACCTTAATGACTGCCTCTGCCGTGGTTGAAGTCATTAGGACTACTTCTAGCTATTTCGAGTATGCATCCACAACTATAAGGAAAGTCTGACCTTGGAATGGCCCTGCGAAGTCGATGTGTATTCGCGACCAGGGTGCTTTAGGTTTCTCCCATTCTGTGGCGGGCGCTTCCGGGGGTGCTGATCTCGATTCCTGGCATGGGTCGCAAGTGGCCACCCATTCCTCTATTTCTTTGTCCATGCTTGGCCACCAAACGTAACTTCTTGCTAACGCCTTCATCCTAACAATCCCCGGATGACCCACATGTAAAGCATCTAATACATTCCTACGTAAAGCATACGGAATAACAACTCGATCCCCCCACAATAAGCAACCTTGTAACACTGAGAGTTTGTCCCGTTTTGACCAAAATACTTTGAATTCCGGGCCCACGTTTCCCTTCGGCCACCCCCTCCAAACCCAAGTTTGAACTTGCTTTATTAACATGTCTTTAGAAGAAAACCTTGCAACATCGTAGGAAGAAACCGGTCCTGAGTCCAAACAATCAATGAGCAGCACCGGTATTTCGGGAGTGGGGTCTGGCAAAATGTCCGGTAGTGGGCAATGGCTGAGTGCGTCTGCGTGTCCTAGAGTGGAACCCGGTCGATGAATTAATTTGTATGAGTACGCAGCCAGGAAAACAGTCCACCTGGTCATGCGTGGAGAAAGGGAGACTGGAGTAGGGCGGTTTCCCGCCAAAAGTCCCAACAGCGGTTTGTGATCTGTAATCAGTTCAAAATCGCGGCCGTAGAGGTATTCGTGGAAACGCTTTACTCCAGCTACAGCAGCTAACGCTTCCCTGTCCATCTGGCTGTAATTCCTCTCGGCCGATGAAAGAGTCCTGGAGTAGAAAGCGATGGGTGCTTCTTTTCCGTCGGGCATCCGGTGGCTGAGGACTGCGCCGACTCCAAAAGGTGATGCGTCACAGGTCAATACCAGCGGTAGTGTCTGGCTGTATTGGACTAACAGCGAGTCAGTGGTGAGCAGGCGCTTTACTCCGGCAAAAGCTGCTGCTTCGGATCGTCCCCATTTCCATGGTGTGTTCCTCTGGAGTAGACGGTGTAGTGGCTCAGCAACGGTCGCCTTCTGTCTCAGAAAAACGCTGTAGAAGTTAAGTAGTCCGAGGAAGGCCTGCAACTCGGTCTGATTTCGTGGTGTGGGGGCGTCCTGGATCGCCTTAATTTTCTTTGAAGTGGGGTGTATTCCCTGACCATCGATTCTATAACCCAGGAATTCTACGCTAGGCATGTTAATTTGGCATTTTTCCTTTTTGAGGCGGAGACCCTTCTCTCTGATTCTGGCCAAAACAGTTCTGACTCTTTTATTTAATTGCTCCTCGTTTGCAGCGGACACCAAGATGTCGTCAAAATAGGGGACGACTCCCGGTATCCCTTGCAAAAGTCATTCCATGACGCTCTGGAACAATCCTGGAGCAATACTCACACCGAATTGTAGCCGGTTGCATTTGAATGCTCCTCTATGCGTCACTATAGTTTGGGCCTCCGCTGTGGCGCTATCAACTGGCAGCTGCTGGTAAGCTTGTGCCATGTCTAATTTAGCAAATACCTTTCCTGGCCCCAACGAGTGCAATAAGTGCTGTACTACAGGCACAGGATATGCGCTTTGTTGTAGCGCGACATTAATTGTGCATTTATAGTCCGCGCAGATGCGGACTGATCCGTCTGGTTTGACTGGGGTCACGATGGGCGTTTCCCAGCGCGCGTGATCCACCGGCTCAAGGATTCCTTGCTCCACTAACTTATCTATTTCCTTATCTATTTTTGGGCGGAGTGCAAAAGGCACTCGTCTCGGTTTAAGTCGGATTGGCGCCACTTTGGGATCTAAATTGAATGAGATCGGTTTACCCACATACTTACCAAGACCGGGGCTGAACACATCCTCGAACTCCTTAAAAATCTGCTCAGCGCTGCTGTTTTCCACGGCGTTGATTCCGGTGACTTCTAGCCCCAAGGATTCAAACCAATCCAGTCCTAGGAGATTTTGTAATGGTGCGCTGGCGATGGTCACGGGCAGCTGGGCTACGATGTCCTTGAAACGGATCTGGAACGTGCCTTGGCCTACGATGGGGACTCGGTTCCCCTGGTAGTCTCGTAGCAGTATGTCTGGAATGCGTAGTTGGCTCTTTTTGAGGCTAGGGATAGCCTGTTTCATGGATGCCCATGAAATGATCGTCAGGGACGATCCTGTGTCAACTTCCAGCTCGCAAGGTGAGCCCTCCAAGAGGACTGTGACTTTCAGCTTTTTTGGCCGCTTGGTGCGGACCTGACTTATTATGGTGAGATAAGTTCGCAACTCCTCTCTCTGGGTCAACTCTATCTCAGCATCTGAATCCTGAAAATACTCTTGTTGAGCGTCTTGATAGAACGCTCTTTCAGCTCCTTGTGTGTGATCTCTCTGGGGATACGCTCGCTCAGCTCTTTGGGAATTTTCTCTCTGGGTAAACACTTGTGGATTTCTCTCTGGGCGCCCTTTATGATTTCGCCAAGCCCCTGGGTTGGGCTTCTGTTGGCGGTACATGGGTGGTTGCCTTGAGGCAGGGGCTTCGCTCTGGCACACTCGTGCGATGTGCCCCAGTTTGTCGCAGTGCGAACAAACAACGTTCCTGAACCGACAGGTAGACCGGGGGTGATTCCCTCCGCAGCTTGCGCAGGGCGGCAAACGGGATCCGGGTCTCCCCCCAGGTCTCACGTGACTGCTCCGCATCCGGTGACTTTCCTCGAGCTCGGGATCCCCGAAATCTGGAATGGTGTCCTCGTAGTGGACTCTGGTGTGTCTTGGCGCTGGCTGGCCTGTGTTGAATCTGCGTTGAATGGTCTCCGCTGATCTGTCTGCTGCTTCTGAAGCTCTTGCCTCGTCGAGTACAATCTGTAGGCTTAAATTGGTTTTGGCTAACAGCCGTTTTTGTAGGGAAATGTCTCTCAGCCCGCTGACGAGTCAATCCATAATCTGCTCATCCAGGTCTCTGAATCCACAATGTGTGGCTGCTTTTCGTAGGGCTGCAACGTACTGGTTGATAGATTCTCCCACCTTCTGGTTCCTCGTGTTGAATGCTTGGCGGCAAACATGGCGGGAAGGTTTTGGCGCGTAATGAGTCTGTAGAGCCTGTTGCAACGCCGCCCATGATACTGCCTGTATTGGAGTAGGCGCGGTGAGGTCTCTGGCCGTGTTGAAGACTTATTTTCCGCAGTAGCCGAGGAAGATGTTTTTCTTCCGGGCGTCGGTGATCCCTGTGTATTCGTTCGCTTTGAGAAAACACTCAAAACGAATCATGAAGGCTTCCCATTCGTCGTTCTCTGGGTCGAATGGAGCGGGGGGAGTGTGCATCGCCATCTTCTCTCGTTTGAATTTGCCGCGCTGTGGTGACCTGAGATGGCTGCCGGAATTTCTGCCGAATTCCTAGGCTGGATCAAATCCGGAGATTCTGGAGGTAGCGTTCTTCGTCCTATCTGTCTCTCGATCCCACCTTCGTCGCCAATGTTAGATCTGGGCAACGAGAGAACAGACTGCGGACACGAAGTGACTTAACAGCTCTTTATTAGTAGTAGTAGTGATCCAGCTTGCTCTGTGGCCGGAGGGTTCCCCTTTTATAGTACTCGGGTACGCCTCTCGACCAATCAGAGCGGTACCTGTTTCCCGCTGTAGCAGCGGACCAGAGAGGAGACTTCCCCCGATATATGCTAATATCTAACATGTATTGTCACCTTTTTCACTACCTCTTATATTTTCGTCTTCTAGGAGGGCCTCTGCCTCCACAGTTGTGTTAATTCTAATTCTGTTTCCTCCCAGAAGATCTTCTTAGCAACTCTTTGCTTATAGAATCTCTCATGTAATTTCGATGCCCTTCTTCTGTTTCCTTAATCAGCTTATCTTTGATTGTCGGTAGTATTATCAATGATATTGCTAATAAAATTTATCTCTTTAAATCCATAAATTCTTTTGTTTTTCTTCTTCTGTATCACCATAAATATCAGCAATTTTAATTTCTTTATATTCATTTTCCTCTTCAATTTTTAG